>NC_061513.1:285423487-285477742 GCF_022539505.1 Lolium rigidum
GAATCAATGCACAGTTCACACAAGTGTTTGCTTCTTGAGGTGGAGAGAAATAGGTGAACCGACTCAACAATAAAAGTAAAAGAATGGTCCTTCAAAGAGGAAAGCATCGATTGCTATATTTGTGCTAGAGCTTTGATTTTGAAAACATAAAGAGAGCATAAAAGTAAAGTTTTGAGAGGTGTTTGTTGTTGTCAACGAATGGTAGCGGGTACTCTAACCCCCTTGCCGGACAAACCTTCAAAGAGCGGCTCCCATTTTATTTTATTTTTGGATGGCACTCCTTCCAACCTTTCTTTCACAAACCATGGCTAACCGAATCCTCGGGTGCACTGCCAACAATCTCATACCATGAAGGAGTACCTTTTTATTTTAGTTTTATTATGATGACACTCCTCCCAACCTTTGCTTACACAAGCCATGGCTAACCGAATCCTTCGGGTGCCGTCCAACAATCACATACCATGGAGGAGTGTCTATTTTTAGTTTGTTAATTTGGGACTCGGGAATCCCATTGCCAGCTCTTTTTGCAAAATTATTGGATAAGCGGATGAAGCCACTAGTCCATTGGTGAAAGTTGCCCAACAAGATTGAAAGATAAACACCACATACTTCCTCATGAGCTATAAAACATTGACACAAATAAGAGGTAATAAATTTTGAATTGTTTAAAGGTAGCACTCAAGCAATTTACTTTGGAATGGCGGAGAAATACCATGTAGTAGGTAGGTATGGTGGACACAAATGGCATGGTGTTGGCTCAAGTATTTGGATGCATGAGAAGTATTCCCTCTCGATACAAGGTTTAGGCTAGCAAGGTTGTTTGAGGCAAACACAAGGATGAACTAGTACAGCAAAACTCACATAAAAGACATATTGAAAACATTATAAGACTCTACACCGTCTTCCTTGTTGTTCAAACTCAATACTAGAAATTATCTAGACCTTAGAGAAACCAAATATGCAAACCAAATTTTAGCATGCTCTATGTATTTCTTCATTAATGGGTGCAAAGTATATGATGCAAGAGCTTAAACATGAGCACAACAATTGCCAAGTATCACATTACCCAAGACATTATAGCAATTACTACATGTATCATTTTCCAATTCCAACCATATAACAATTTAACGAAGAGGAAACTTCGCCATGAATATTATGAGCTAAGAACACATGTGTTCATATGAACCAGCGGAGCGTGTCTCTCTCCCACACAAGCATGATGTAATCCAATTTATTCAAACACAAACAAAAACAAAAGCAAACAAACAGACGCTCCAAGAAAAAGCACATAAGATGTGATGGAATAAAAATATAGTTTCAGGGGAGGAACCTGATAATGTTGTCGATGAAGAAGGGGATGCCTTGGGCATCCCCAAGCTTAGACGCTTGAGTCTTCTTGATATATGCAGGGGTGAACCACCGGGTGCATCCCCAAGCTTAGAGCTTTCACTCTCCTTGATCATAGTATATCATCCTCCTCTCTTGACCCTTGAAAACTTCCTCCACACCAAACTCGAAACAACTCATTAGAGGGTTAGTGGACAATAAAAATTAACATGTTCAGAGGTGACACAATCATTCTTAACACTTCTGGACATTGCATAAAGCTACTGGACATTAATGGATCAAATAAATTCATCCAACATAGCAAAAGAGGCAATGCGAAATAAAAGGCAGAATCTGTCAAAACAGAACAGTCCGTAAATATGGATTTTATTAGGCCACCAGACTTGCTCAAATGAAAATGCTCAAATTGAATGAAAGTTGCGTACATATCTGAGGATCATGCTCGTAAATTGGCATAATTTTCTGAGCTTCCTGCAGGGCAGTGGGCTCAGATTCGTGACAGCAAAGAAATCTGGAACTGCGCAGTAATCCAAATCTAGTACTTACTTTTCTATCAAAGACTTTACTTGGCACAACAAAACATAAAACTAAGATAAGGAGAGGTTGCTACAGTAGTAAACAACTTCCAAGACACAAATATAAAACAAAGTACTGTAGCAAAATAGCACATGGGTTATCTCCCAAGAAGTTCTTTCTTTTTAGCCATTAAGATGGGCTCAGCAGTTTTAATGATGCACTCGCAAGAAATAGTATTTGAAGCAAAAGAGAGCATCAAGAGGCAAATTCAAAACACATTTAAGTCTAACATGCTTCCTATGCATAGGAATCTTGTAAATAAACAAGTTCATGAGGAGCAAAGTAACAAGCATAGGAAGATAAAACAAGTGTAGCTTGAAAAATTTCAGCACATAGAGAGGTGTTTTAGTAACATGAAAATTTCTACAACCATATTTTCCTCTCTCATAGTAACTTTCAGTAGCAACATGAGCAAACTCAACAATATAACTATCACATAAATCATTCTTATCATGAGTCTCATGCATAAAATTATTACTCTCCACATAAGCATAGTCAAATTTATTAGTTGTAGTGGGAGCAAATTCAACAAAGTAGCTATCATTATTATTCTCATCAAGTGTAGGAGGCATAGTATAATCACAACAAAATTTACTCTCAGCAGTAAGTGGCATCAAAAGACCACTATTATTATCATCATCGAAATAGGAGGCAAAGTATCATCAAAGAAAATTTTCTCCTCAATGCTTGGGGGACTAAAAATATCATGAAAACCAGCTTCCCCAAGCTTAGAACTTTCTATATTATTGTCAACAATGGTGTTCAAAGCGTTCATACTAATATTACTACCAGACATGCAAAGAAGATTTCATAGGTTTTTTAATTTTCGCATCAAACAATCCATGTTTTAAATCAGGAAATAGAATAAGAAGCTCACTCTTGTACATTATGCCAAACTAGTGTAAACAAGAAACAACAAGATGCAATTGCAGGATCTAAAGGAAATAGCTTTGAGCACTCACACAACGGCGCCGGAAAAATACTTTACACCGAGACCGTAGTATGAGAGCCTTTTACCTTTCCTCCCCGACAACGGCGCCGAGAAAAGTGCTTGATGTCTACGTTCCCCTCCTTTCCTCGTAGACAGTGTTGGGCCTCCAAGAGCAGAGGTTTGTAGAACAGCAGCAAGTTTCCCTTAAGTGGATACCCAAGGTTTATCGAACTCGGGGAGGAAGAGGTCAAAGATATCCCTCTCATGCAACCACCGCAACCACAAAGCAAGAAGTCTCTTGTGTCCCCCACACACCAAATAGGTGCACTAGTTCGGCGAAGAGATAGTGAAATACAGGTGGTATAAATAACTATGAGCAGTAGCAACGGTGCCAGAAAAGTGCTTGGCGTGTAGTTGATGGTGGTGGTATTGCAGCAGTAGTAACGCAAGAAACAAGAATAAGCAGTAGTAACTCAGCAGTAGTAACGCAGCAGTAGTAAACAAGCGAGTAGTAACTCAGCAGTATTTAGGAACAAGGCCTAGGGATTACACTTTCACTAGTGGACACTCTCAACATCGATCACATAACGGAACGGATAAATGCATACTCTACACTTTTGTTGGATGATGAACACATTGCGTAGGATTACACGAACCCTCAATGCCGGAGTTAACAAGCTCCACAATAATGCTCATGTTTAAGTAACCTTTAGTGTAAGATAGATCAACGCTACTAAACCAAGTACTAGCATAGCATGCACACTCGTCACCTTCATGCATATGTAGGAGGAATAGATCACATCAATATTATCATAGCAATAGTTAACTCCATAATCTACAAGAGATCATGATCATAGCATAAACCAAGTACTAACACGGTGCACGCACTGTCACCTTTGCACACATGCGGAGAGGAATAAACTACTTTAATAACAAATCACTAGAGTAGCACATGGATAAATTGTGATACAACATGCTGCAATCTTAAAGAGATATAAATAAGCACCTCACTATGCCATTCAATGAGTAAGTATTCTGTGAAATCTAGCCTAAGAGACCCACACGGTGCACACACTGTCACCTTTACACACGTGGGACGAGGAGTCTCCGGAGATCACATAAGTAAAACTCACTTGACTAGCATAATGACATCTAGATTACAAGCATCATCATATGAATCTCAATCATGTAAGGCAGCTCATGAGATTATTGTATTGAACTACATAGGAGAGAGATGAACCACATAGCTACCGGTACAGCCCCGAGCCTCGATGGAGAACTACTCCCTCCTCATGGGAGCAGCAGCGGTGATGAAGATGGCGGTGGAGATGGCAGCGGTGTCGATGGAGAAGCCTTCCGGGGGCACTTCCCCGCTCCGGCAGCGTGCCGGAACGGAGATCCTGTCCCCCGGATCTTGGCTTCGCGATGGCGGCGGCTCCGGCGGTGTTTCGTGGGTTTCGTCAATTCGTATCGGGTTTTCTGATCCGGGGGCTTTATATAGGCGAAGAGGCGGCGCGGAGAGGGTCGACGGGGGGCCACACCATAGGGCGGCGCGGCCCCTCTCCGGCCGCGCCGGCCTAGGGTTTGGTGGCCTCGTGGCCCTCCTCCGATCCTCTCCGGTGTGTTCCGGATGCTTCCGGGGATTCTAAGATCTTTGGCGTTGATTTCGTCCGATTCCGAGAATATTTCGTTACTAGGATTTCTGAAACCAAAAACAGCAGAAAACAGAAGCGGCACTTCGGCATCTTGTTAATAGGTTAGTTCCAGAAAATGCACGAATATGACATAAAGTGTGCATAAAACATGTAGATAACATCAATAATGTGGCATGGAACACAAGAAATTATCGATACGTTGGAGACGTATCACACGCCGCCACACGCACGGTTAGATCTGCGCCGCCGCACGCCGCCGCACGCACGGTTAGATCCGCGCCGCCGCGACCGCCGTAGTAAGAGAGGAAATACGAGAGAGGAGGATGCGACTGGAATATGCGACCGCCAGGGTTGGTAGGTATGTGCTCTGCTCTTGTCTCCGTATGCGTCCATCGTGGTAGAGAGAGATACTGAGCCGTCCGATCATAAATGATCGAACGGTGCAAGCGTTCGTTGAGCTTTCATCCAACCAAGATCCGTGTGACATACATCTCGACCAATCATAGATCAGCCAGTGAGTACAAGTTAGGAAAACTGAGTAGAACTAAGAGGGGAAAAGTGAGGAAATGTTTATCGGAAGGGCAAAACTGAGTATGACTGAGTAAAACAAGTGGGCCCGGAGGGGAAAACTGAGTAACACTAAGTAAAACAGGGGCACCCAAATAATAAACGGACTAAGGGAAATTGAAGCTTTTGGCATAAAAATTGTAAAATTGTGTTATTTGAACAATATTTTACATTTTGGCCGACTAGATATTGTTTGCAACTCAAAGATACACAAGTGTGACGAATTTGGACTCATTTGGACAAAGTTTGTAAGCATAGTGGGTATTTGGGAGGTGTATTTTGAGCAGAAAGCCCTGCTTTTTCATATCTAGTAGCTCATGGACTAGGAAGTGGTTTTGAAGCTTTTGGCATAAAAACTTCATATCTCTATATTTCCTTTTCCATTATTATTTCTCTAGGTTGTAGGTAACATAACAAGGCTCCATGGGAAGGTTCCACCATGTTTTGAATTATTTTGAATTGAACCCTAAAACCCTAAAACCCTAAAACCCTAAAACCCTAAACCCTAAACCCTAGAGAAAATGATAAATGTGGCTTAAATGTGGCATACAAATTGTTCATACAAATTCAAATTGTTGAACACAAAGGCATCCCCAATACAAATTGTTCATACAAATTCAAATTGTTCATACAAATTCAAATTGTTCAACACAAAGGCATCCCCAACACAAGGGGAACCCCAATACAAATTGTTCAACACAAAGGGATCGCCAATACAAAGGGAACCCCAATACAAATTGTTCATACAAATTCAAATTGTTCATACAAATTCAAATTGTTCAACACAAAGGCATCCTCAATACAAAGGGAACCCCAATACAAATTGTTCAACACAAAGGGATCGCCAATACAAAGGGAACCCCAATACAAATTGTTTATACAAATTCAAATTAGTTGTTCAGAATAAAATCTTTCTCTTGCTCCTGGTGTGACTCGCCGGGGCCACCACCTTACTCCGGGTAACCCTACCAGGGATATTACCGGTTTCTACCTTCCTTTTGCCCTCTTTCTTGTTCTTCTTCTTCTGCAAAGCTTGTGCTTTTTCTTCTGCCATGTACTCTTCGAAGTTAGCTTCTATCATGGCCTTACTACTTTCGAGGCATTCTCGACCATACCGTTCCCTCTCCTCTAGACTCATCGGTTGAAGCCATTCTACATCCATCTGTTCCCTCTGCTCTCGATCCATCGGTTCAAGCAGCTCTACATCCATCTGCTCCCTCCGCTCTCGATCCATCGGTTCAATCTCCTCATGTTGAATTGCTGCTTCAATCTCCTCTCGCATTTGCCGCTTCAATATCCTCATGTTGAACTCGTCGCTTCAATCTCCTCTCGCATTTGCTCGCTTCAATCACCTCATGTTGAACTCGCTCGCTTCAATCTCAAGTTGAATTGCTGCTTCATTCTCCTCTCGCATTTTCTCGCTCCCGCCTGATCTTCCATTCCAAAAGCTAGGTCAACTCCATTTTTACAAAGCCTAGCAATGTGTCCAGGGATTCCACAACGTTTGCACTTACGTTTTCGAATCGGTGCACCACCCTCTCGCACTAGCTCGATCCTATTCTTCCTCGGCCTACCCGCCGGTCTAGTCAATACTCGGAGAGTACAGTTTGAAGCCCGGATCGACTTTCATCCATTGGTCTTTTCCCAACAAGGTAGGAACATTCATAGCATATGCAGCCCTAAATTTGGCAACAGAGAAATACTCGACACATACCGATCAACTTCACCATCTTCACCCCCTATAACACTCATGAAAAACAATGCGTGTATGCGGGGTATCCCACGGATCCGCCATCCCCTACAATGGCATGTCCTATCAACCAAACTCATCGAATACCTCCACCGCCTGTTTTTACCGTCGGTGTAGGTTACCTCAGCCTCCATTCCTTTTCGACGCATTGCATCCTCAATTGTTTTGCCCTCTCATGCAAAGACTTAATCAAAGATGGGAGCATGAGATGGCCAACATAATTTGTGGATGCAATTCTTTGACGCAGATCGATCTTTATCATGATCATCCGCCAAATCTTATCAAATATTTGCCACAAGCATAAGCCCTTTCAATGACTTGACCTTTGAATTGAAACTCTCCGCAAGGTTACTTGTTACATAGTCTACCTTGCAAATTTCATTGAATTGGCTTCTTGACCACACCCTACCATGATGTTCATCCAAGTACTCCTTCACCCCAGGTTTTTGTTTATACAACACATCCAAGTGAAACAGATGCTTCCTAGAGCTGCATGTGTATGAAGCTGGCCATAGGTTGTCAAGAAAACTTTACCCTTGAATTTCTTTGTAAAATTCTCGTACCAAGTGTCGCATACATTCCCTATGCTCCACTCCGGGAATATCGCTTCTACCGCAGTCTCCAAACCTTTGCAAGCGTCCGTGTGGATAACAAGTCCTGGTGGATGACCTATAAGATCGCGCAAATTCTGCAGAAACCAAGTCCAACTTTCCCGTGACTCAACCTCCAAAACCCCATAAGCAACGGGGAACATCCAATTATGTCCATCAATCTGCATGAGCAAGCAACTAGTCTGTCCTTTAAACCTGCCATGAAGAGCTGATGCATCCACGGCCAAATAAGGCCCGCAACCGTCCAAAAAGCCTTTCCAGCAAGCTTTGAAACAAACAAAAGCCCTTCCGAAACATTCCTTGTGCATTACCTTCCCGCTTTTCAATTTGTAGGGAACCGTATGCTTGTCTATCGCTACAACACCTGCTCGGACTAGCCATCTCCACTTCAGCTTTGAAAGTGTAAAGCAACCGAAAGCTTTCATTCCATGGACCATTGATCTTGTCAAGAGCCATTTCCTTTGCATAGAACATCCTCATGTAAGGTACTTCCATTTTATACTTCTCAACCACCTTTTTTACGAGTGCTGTTGGACCAAGTGAAGGATCTTCTCTCAGCCAATCTAGGATTATATGTGCCAACCACCTAGTCTTCGCTAGCTTTGTTTTCAGCTCGACTCTCCCCTAGAGGTGGACACCTATGGATCTCCTTATTCTTCTTTATCCGAAACATAATGATAAGGGATGTCGGTAATAGATAACAAATTTTACACCGTGATCTAAATACACAACTCGGTTGGCGTATTACCCGAACCAAGCCGCTTCGCGCATTGTGGATGCATGCAGCCTAAACCTACACCTTGGGTATGGGCATTTAATTGTGAACCTACCTGACTCACTTTTAACAACCTCAAAATTATTCTTAGTGAGAATGTGATATGTAGTAATTGCATTACGGCAGTCCATCATCGTTTGAAACATGGTGCCTTCTACAAGTTGGGGATCCTCCCTGTTCCACTCAATTGTTGGCAAGTCTTCACCTTCGTAATCGGCTAAAACGAGGTCTGTCATCATTCTCATTCTTCTCTTCATCATCGGTGTCATCAAATCCGGCACCAAAAGCAATATCTTCCATGTATTGATCCTCCATTGCCTCGCTTATCGCATCGATCTACCAATTCAGGAAACATCAACTCATCCTCATCATCTTGAGGAGACTGATCCTCAATGTCTGCATCGTCCTCCACATCGACCGTACGAAAGATCTGGCTACCACTAGCAGATGGTGCTGCTGTGGACCTACAAGGAGCGCCGCGGCGCACACTGTTAGAAGAGGCAGCAGCAGTAGAGAGACATGATGCCCGACCACCTGATGATGCCCCAGCACCAGAGAGAGATGATGCTCGGCCCCTGTCCACATGGACACGAATTTTACCGAAACGGCAAGAAGCATTCAAAGCAAAAAGAATTCCCGCATCATCGTCGGAAATTAGTGGAACCAATCTTCGCTCCGTGCTGTTGAAATATTCGAAATGAACTGCATCGCGAGGGCTCCAGGAGTACTTATCGATGATGTTAGCTTTCAAATCCCTCAACGAGATGGTGGTTGCAATCACCGCAGGGAAGTAAAACCCATTCATTTGGCGTTTAGAATCACGCGTAAAGCTAGAATCCAGCCTAACCACCAGCCGAAAAGCCGTCGCTGGATCAATCCTATTCGAAAAGCAACGCAGCTTAGTTGAGCAACAACGATTGGCGCTCAAAAACTGCCTATCGTTAATTCACATAGGCGGACGATGCTTACCCGGATGGAATCCATGCGTTAGATCCCTCCGATTCCCAATCTTCTCCGCGGCCGACGGGAAGAGGCGGTACACCGGACGGATATACAAACTCTACCGCGACAGGGGTAGATCTAGATCCGGTGGAGGCGGATCCCTCTCCGCCTCCCGGGGTGGTGGTGGGGGGGGGGCGGCTCGGCGGCGGACGACGCCATAAGGTAGGAGGGCAGGACGGCGTGGCGGCGGAGGGGCGGTGTGTGAGATCCTCCGAGTATCGGGCGGAGTGGAAAGCTTTGGGTGAGCTCCTCGAGTCAACGATCAACATAGTTCGAAAGAAACGGTCAATTCAACACCAACGCGGCTCCCTAGCCGTCACCGGTAACGGTGAAGGCCTCTCGACCGGACGGCAACCCTCCCGTCTGAGCGTCTGCGACGGGTTTCAAACTAGAGGGAGGGGAAAACTGAGGAAAAACTAAGGGGCTGGGGAAAACTGAGTACAACTAACGAACAAGGGGCACGAAAATAGAAATCCCAAGTACTTTTGTTGTGTTGTGTGCAGGTTCCACGTTGTCACTACAAGAGATCTGATATATTGTGACGAGCTCAAGACGTCATGCAATAGCAATAAACGTCACGGAAGACCCCTCTATGACGTAGTTTGAGCGTCACGAGCAACGTCACGGAATCCCCGTCCCAGATTAGTCCCTAGTGACGCGGCGCGCGAGAAAACGTCACAAAGTAGAGATGACATCATGTGTGATGTCAGCACCTAGGAGACCATCCCACAGCTTGAAAACGTCATGGATTAGCGTCACAGATGTTGATGATGTTATAGGTGATGTCATCTGATTAATTTAGAATATCACGTTTTTTTTTACCTTTTTCACAATTTTTTTCTATTTTTCGATTTTTCCCAAAAATATACATTATTTGTTTATTATTTCCTCTAAATAGAATTATTTACCCATTTCCGGTACTATTTTATGGATTATTTCGCATGTAATATTAGTTACTTTTTATCTGATTTTATTTTCAATTATTGCAGGTAATAATTTCTGAATTCAATATATATTAGATTGTAAATTAATATTAAATTTGAATACATATAATCAGATACACTCAGTTGTGAGAAATCACAATAACCAAATATCATCGTATATAATTAAATAAGTTGCAAAGTATAATTGACGTAATTAAACACAAGCAAACTAGATTCATATTTGAAAGCATCGTCATATAGTAACATTCTTCTAACTCTCGGACATCGCCCTCCCAGATCTTGATTGGTACCCCATGATACAAAGTGCTTGAGGAGTTGTGTTCCTTTAGAACTTCACCCACAATCTATCAGGCACCGGCTGCTCATCTTGCAAGTGGTATTGTTTTCCATGACAGTCTGTAGAAGAAAAACTAAAACTTGTATTATTTTCATAGCGGTCTGTAGAAGAAAATCACAGTTGCTCATGCTAGAGGACAGTGATAGGTTCAACGTTGCCATATTGCATATCATTGATGTTTATCTAGCTGAGTCTTTCAAAGCTGGTTGTGCACTTCACATAAAAATCATGAAAACTCATTAAATGCAACGGTAGTATAATTCTTAACGTGATAAGTCAATCTACTATAACCTAGCTCAAAATAGAAGTATCTAGTGCAAATATTTCTGGTGTAATTGTTCACTGACTCACTTACATCTCTAGATTAAATCAGGTTATGTTAGAGAATATGAATTAGAACAAATTGGAGAGGACTCCGCTGAAGCGTTTCTGATAACAAGGGTGTACTTCTCTAGTCAAAGATTGGACTATGGAGACATAATATAGCATCGCATCCATAATCTACAAAATGGACCTATGAACCCATAAACTCTTACAAGGTGGATGAACTTCTACCATCATAGTCGTCCCTGTAACACAAGTTGCATATCATGTTTCACAAACTTTAAACATGTATGGACTAAAAGCAGGTTGCTACCTGCTAGGTCGTCGGCATGCACAAGCTTTAAACATGGATAATACTTGAAGCAAAGAGGTTGCAGTAGATTAAATTGATTGGTCAACAAAAAATGAACATTTTATGAACCATAAAAGATCTATCTACTACCTGCTTTTACTACCAATGAACATCAAGATTAATATCGTAGGGAATGTAAAAAAGTAGTAATAAACTAAAATAAAGTTGTGTGCAACTTAAGATTCATATTAGGTATTGTTGGTGGCCTATTTTGATACAAACCTGGTTTCTTTCATCCAACCATTTTGACAAGAGCTTCCAAATTTTGTTGAGACACTTTGGGTGGCTTACGGGATAACTGTTCGTCACATAAGTGGAGTGTTCAGTTTTCCTCTTTCAGAATATTCTCGATATGAGTATATGAAAATCATTCTAGCAAGCAGGAAAAGCAGCACAAACAAATGCAAAGTAAAACTAATGAGTTCAATAAATCTGCCACGTTTTATCATCCATGTCACTAGTAGAGAAACCCCCCTTTCGTACCGGTTCGAAAGGGCCTTTAGTACCGGTTTTGGAACCGGTACTAAAGATCCGGCACTAAAGGCCTCCCACCTTTAGTACCGGTTCCTTACGAACCGGTACTAAAGGTGCCCGCGGGGCACCCAGATTTTTATTTTTATTTTTTTTCACAAAAAGGCTATTTCGTTTAAATTTTTTTATCCATTTTTTTTCTAATTATTTTTCACTCCCTTTTTTCATAATTTCTAATATTTCCGTTAGTCTCTAACTACACTTAATCTCTAGTCAATTACTTACCCTTGGTCAAACTTCCCGGTCGGTCACCCATCCTCACACTACTCCAACACTAGCACGCTTAACTTCCGGGTTCCTTTCCGGCCCACTTCCAAGTGCTCCGCGCGCATGTTGTTGATAGTAGTATCATATCAATCCTATTAACATGTTGGTCAATGTCACACTTCTTTATTATTTGTATTGCAAATAATTTTTTTAATAAACAAAAGTAATGATGTAATAATAATGTTGAATAAATAAATAAAATTAACTTTTTATTTGTATTATTTTTATTTATTTTTTAAATTTTTAATATTTTTTTTTGCCAAACCTTAAACCTGAAAATTTGAAAATCTTATAATTTGATAAAAGTAATAGTAATATTCTGGGATTCAAAAAATCTTATAATTATTAATTTTAATATTTTTTTTAAAAAAATATAAAATTCTAAATTTTTGTAAAAAAACTAAAATCTTCCTGCTTTCATATTTTCATTTGGAATTTTGAGAATCTAAAAATTGGCTAACCGGGTAAACCCAGGTGAATTCGGATGTAACTTTTTCCCACGATGATTTTGATATATTATACGTTTTTACCATTTTTCAAAAGTTAATGCGGTTTTACCATTTTTCAAACTTTTTTTACAAAAAAGGCAAAATTCGAATTTCTTATTTTCACCGAATAGTAGATTTCATAACATACAAGAATCTGAAAATATTTTATTTTTTGAATTTTCTATCATTTTCATTTGTATTTTACAAAGCAAAAAAAGACGATCCACGTGGGGGGGGGGGGGAACCTTTAGTACCGGTTCGTGTCACGAACCGGTATTAAAGGGTCCTTTAGTACCGGTTCTTGTCACGAACCGGTACTAAAGGTTTTTCCGGCTGACGCTAACCCTTTAGTACCGGTTCGTGACACGAACCGGTACTAAAGGTCCTTACGAACCGGTACTAAAGGTCTGGGCATGCAACCGGTACTAATGCACCCTTTAGTACCGGTTCGTAAGGAAACCGGTACTAAAGGGTTGGACGAAAGGCCCTTTTTCTACTAGTGTGTGCTGCTGCAGGGCAAATTACAAAGAATTAGGTGCATAGACAAAGAAAAATGAAAGCCTGGAATATGTTTCACTAAGTTCAAAAAATGAACTTCTTGCACACCAAACATAGCTCATATGAGAAAGTAGTGGTTAACAAAATTAAAACCGAAAACTCAATATATATTTACCAGCTACTGATTATGATAAACATCTCAAACTAAACATGTTTATTTAAATGAAACTTGTTTATGCACCCACAAAACTGCTATAACGAAACATGGTTCCGTCTAGCATGCATCGCACAACATGAAGAAGGATCTTCAATATAGACATGGCAAGCAAGCAAAGGATTAAAGTAGAGACCAAAAGAAGACACTGAATATATACTTGACTGCTGACTGCTTAACTTTACGAAATCAGCACACCCAAGGTAAATCAAAACTGTTCATTTCTACTCTGAATAGTTTGAGCCATCAAGACTGGAGTGACATCTCTATTTCTTGACCGGTGAATGAATACGTCAATAAGAAAGCTTACATATGTATTTGGTGTGCGATCACTAATCAGTTAATTACTTTATCAGAACATAAAACTCAGTACTCGTGAGACACACAGGTTGATTACAGGATGGATATTATCATCTCAAATATCAACAGCAAGCTACTACGAAAGGGACAAAAACATCACACCACACAGTCCGTAAACAAGATGGTGGCACGGAGCAACAAATACACGAAGTACCTGCAGTTCCCTCTAATACGAAAGTTTCTAGATGAGGTTGTTACCTTGATGAGTGTGGCAGCGTTCGCGCGGGTGCGGGCGGTGGCGTTCGCGCTGGTATGGGCGGCGGCATTCTCGCGGGCGCAGCGGCTGTGTTCGCCTGGGTATGGACGGAGAACACTCGGGGCGTGGAGGAGGACGTCATAGATGAGGCAAGCGCCTCCGATCCCGCGGTGAGAAGGCAGCGGCGTTCGAGTTGCCTGGGGCGTGGCGGATTCTCAAGTGAGGCCAGCGGCTATGATCCCGTAGATGAGGAGGGCGGGGCTGTTTCTGGGGAGGGTGGATCGGATGCCTCCGATCTGGGTCGTGGCGAGAATTGGGGAGAAGAGTGGCTCCACGCCGGATTAGTAGTGGATGGATGGAAATTTTGCAACTGACCTACAATGTGAGGACGCCGTATTTTTGGTACCAGGAAAATTGGATGGAGTAGGTCATTTGGTAGACGAAATCTCAGCGAGATCCTAATCAGAAATCAATCGCATTTCCCCTTCTATGTACTAGTCTTTTTTTCTTCTAGACTAGAATCCTATTCTGAAATAAACTATATGCCCCTTTTCAAATAGTTATGTATGCAAGGGAGCAACGTCACATATACAATGATATATTAATATACACAAAAAGAATTTATAAACGAAATCAACCAACATTCAGACATTGTCATGTTGATAATGGTACATGCGATACGGCATAGGTTTTTGCGCATATACATTTCTAGTAGCAATCTTTCTTATTTCTTCTCCTTTTGCACGAGGTATTTCTTAGTGGCGATATTTCTTATTTCTTCTCGGCATGTGCGCCCGGCTAGTCAAGGTACATATTAAATAACGTTGTTCCTTTATTTATGCAGCAATATATGGGCCAACCTGGATGGTTCTCCCGCTAGCTATTATATGATGGGATACGAGTGTAACCTATTGTAATTTTTTGTGACCTATCAACGCTCGTCACGAAAGCTATCGAGTCGTCATGGAATGTGCTAATCTGTGACGCTGAGTGTATGACTGTCACATATATTTGGCAATGCATGGCGTCATAAGCAGAACATCACGCATTATGATATTCCATGACGTTATCGACCACTGTCACGAGGGTTTTCGTCACGGTATATCAAATCTCTTGTAGTGTTGCTGACGCCGGTAGTGCGCCTTGCCACTAGTCAGCCAACAACCCTTCATAAGTCACGCATTTCTCCTACTGGTCGATTAAACATTGGTTTTTTAGTGAGGGAAAATTTGCTACTGTGTGAAGTCGGCGTTACGATAAGCACCATCAAGATATTTTTCTATCGTCGTTGTTGGGGAGAAAGAGGATTTCTGCAAGGGGAGTCTCTCATCTCCAATCTCTTTACTTTCTTATAGTTTGCTTAGTTTATTTTTTTGTTTTCCACTTTATATCAAAAGCACAAAAAATTATTTTCTATTCTAGCTGTTATTTCTGTTGCTTAGTTTATTCCATGCTTTACATTCCATGTTGATGTTTCTTGTTTTTTTTTACTAGTTAGGCTTAATGGAAAACAACAACAAAATTAGAGAGCTTTATAGTATTTATCTTGACTTAGGACATGAAGTCTTTGAAGAGAATTTAAAAAAAAACCTATGGAACTTTATTTGCATGCTAATGGCAATGTTATTGGTACGAATTCTTTGAACATCATTATTGCTAATGCTATGGAAAAGTCTAAGCTTGGGGAGGCTAGTTTACATAAAAATGATCTTTTTTACTTCCCCCGCTTTAGAGGAGAAAATTAATTATAATTACAATATGTCTCCTATATCTCATGATTATGGTGATGAGAATAATAATGATAGCTATTTTGTTGAATTTGCTCTCATTATAATTAATGAGAATGACTATGCTTATGAGGAGAGTAATAATTATTTTATGCATGTGGCTCATGATAAGAATGTTTTATGTTATAGTTATATTGTTGAGTTTATTCATGCTGCTACTGAAAGTTATTATGAGAGAGTAAAATATGGTTGTAGAAGTTTTCATGTTAATAAAACACCTCTCTACATGCTGAAAGTTTTGAAGTTGCTCTTGTTTTTTCTTCCTATGCTTGGGAATGCTTGATGCGTCTCAAACGTATCTATAATTTTTTACACCAATTCATATATGTTCTGTTTACATTTCGTTGCACTTTTACATGATTTCCGGCACTAACCTATTAACAAGATGCCACAGTGTCAGTTCCGTGTTTTCTGTTGTTTTTGTATTTCGGAAAATTTGTATAGGAAATATATTCGAAATTGGACGAAACAAAAGTCGAAGTCAATATTTTACCAAAACAAAGACGAAGTCCATAGGGGGATCGAAGAGGCACCACAGGGCGGCCAGACCACCCCATGGTGTGGCCTAGGCCTGGCCCGCGCCAAGGCATGGTGTGGGCCCCTCGGGCACCCCACCGACCTGAATCCTACGCCTATTTATACATCTTCTCGGGAAAACCCTGGATACCTGAGCCAAAATCCACGAATAGTTCCATCGCGGCCGCCATCGTTGAACCCATCTCAGGGGGTTCTGAAGCTCTTCCCGGCACCCTGTCGGAGGGGGAAATCATCGCCTGAGGCATCTACATCGCCATGCCCGCCTCCGAAGTGATGCGTGAGTAGTTCATCCCTGGGCTATGGATCCATAGCAGTAGCTAGATGGTTGTCTTCTCCACCTTGTGCTTCATGTATCGATGTTGTGAGCTGCCCTACATGATCAAGATCATCTTTATGTAATCCTCTATGTTTGGTTTGCTGGGATCCGATGAATATTGTGTATTATTTTAAGATTGATTATATATTCATGTCATATGTTATTTGTGATCTTGCATGCTCTCCGTTGCTAGTAGAAACTCTAGCCAAGTGGATACTTGTGACTCCAAGAGGGGGTATTTATGCTCGATAGTAGGTTCATGCCTCTAGTAATCTGGGAGAGTGACTTTATAACTTCTAAGGTTGTAGATGTGCTGTTGCTACTAGGGATAACTCAACAATGTTTTATCCGAGGGTAACTCTATTGTTTACTTTACACACACTGCTTAATGCGATAGTCTGGTGCTTGCAACTTCATACTGGAAGGGGTGCGGATGCTAACCTGAAGGTGGATTATTAGTCATAGACGCAGTTGGATTACACTCTATGTAATATGTTGTAATGCCCAATACCAAATTATCATACTCATCATCTTGTCATGTATTGATCAGTATTCTATCAATTGCCCAGCTGTAATTTGTTTACCCAACATGCTATTTCTTTATGGAGAGACACCTCTAGTGACCTGTGGACCCCGGTCCTATTTCATTTACTGATAAATTCTACTGCAATCCTGTTATGTTTACTTTCTGCAAACATCTCCTTCCATTCGATACGTCTAATCCTTTGTGTTCAGCAAACCGATGAGATTGACAACCTCACTGTAAGTTGGGGCAAAGTACTTTGGTTGTGTTGTGTGCAGGTTCCACGTTGTTGCTGACGCCGGTAGTCCGCCCTGTCACTAGTCAGCCAACAACACCTTCAGAAGTCACGCCTTTCTCCTACTGGTTGATTAAACCTTGGTTTCTTACTGAGGGAAAACTTACTACTGTACTCATCATACCTTCCTCTTGGGGTTCCCCAACAAAGGTGAAGTCGGCGTTACGATAAGCACCATCAGTTACATGTGTTGATGTCTTGCGTCTTGGGTTGACGTGTCGGATTATGTAGTGTCGTTGGGTAGGTCGTGGGACGCTACCCACGTCTAAGTCAACAGAGCAGCCCACAATCAAGGGAAAGTGAAAACGGTTGAGCAACATGTTCGTCAATGGCTCGCAAAACGAATGCATTACTAATTTCCCCGAATATCAAAAATATAGAAGAGATGTATAGATAGGAGCTCGGCTCGGCTCAATATCGCAACCTGTGGTGCAACGCGTCATGACGTGACGAGCGGGCAGCAGAGGAGGAGGAGGAGGAGTGTGCGAGGGCCTCTTCTCTTCTCACACCTTAGTGGGAGTAAAAGAACTCGCCTTATACACCACTCCAACTCTATTCCAACTAGCAATGTGAGATTAAATTTTACTCCCAGCTAATGCAACCATACATATGAGCCAATGAGAATTTCAGAATTTGAATTTTATGTGGTCCCAAGGCCCAACAACAAATTCCTACACATAATACCCTGGTGAGCTGCTATTTGCTAGTTGCTAGATAACATCTTGAAGAACTGCTATTTGCTAGTAGCTAGGGCTAAACAAAGTTTATTTAGTGATGCCCGTTAGTTCGATGTGCTGCATGTTAGTTTATTTATTGTACTGCGTTGTAAAGTTGCCACCTGTGAGACAATATGCAACCAAGCAAGTTTAATTCAAATGAATTACGAAAGTGGATCGTGTATGCGTAACAGTATGAGACGGGAGCGGTGGTGGTACTAAAAACGTTGTTGCTCCATTTCTGCTTGCAAGTTACTGGAGCACTACCCACCAAAACTGTGCGTCGTGCGAGGGGGACACGGAGACATGCTGCGAAGGAACGCAAGCCCCGCGCAGGAAACCCGGCCGGGACCCCGAGTCCCCAACTCCCCATGCCATGCGCACCCCACCCGCATCAACTCCATGGCCACCTCTGGTCGATGGTTAATGAACTTTGCACGATCATGCAATGCAAGAGCGCGCCTCCCCACTGAACACATGCATGCACATCACATCCCTTTCACCTCCTGTCCATGCTTCGCCACTCACCACCAACTCACAATTACTAATAACTCCATTAGTTGGATCGACCGATCACAGTTTACATGGATTAATTCTGTGATCTTACTTACAAGCAACCATGCACGCGCGTTGACAGGTGGATGATCGAGCAACAATCAGCAACGAGCTACTGCGCGCGCTACCACTACCTGGTTACCCAGCAGCTTACACCGCGATCCCCCTGCTCTTGGCGCCCTTGATCTCGCCGCAGTCGCAGAGGAGGTAGCTCAGCATGTTCACCACGCTGCTGCCGATGGACGTCACGCTCAGGACCGGGCTCACCCTCACCCCGCCACCACCACGGCTCGAACCACCACCCCCATAACCATAGTAGTAAACCGACCTCCCACCACCGCCGCCGCCGCTGTGAACGCCGGGCGCCGCGGCCGTCGCCGTTGTCGGGGCGACTTTCTTGCAGTGCGGGCGGTGGCCAGCACCGGCGGACTGGCTCCGCATGAGCGGGAACGCGGGGCAGGTGAACCTCCCCGACGCCGCGGCGGAGTTGACGCTGCTGCTGCGCGCGAACGGAGACCCCCACGAGCGCACTGCCGGCGGCCTTGTCGTCTTCTGCCACGCCGGTGGTTGGGGCTGCTTGAGCCGCGCGTGTGGGGTGGGCGGCAGAGGCGGCACGGGGAGCAGCTTCCCGTCGGCGAAGAGGCGGCCGGCCGGCGCGACGTCGTCGGCGGCCGCGTTGGCGAAGTCGAACTCCGGCTCAGCAGGGAGACGACGCCGCCGGCGTATGAGGAACGACGACGTGTCTGACCGGCTTGGCGTGGTCGGACATGTGGTCGCCGTTGCTGCGAAGGTGGCGAGGTCGTGGGAGAAGGAGATCCTGGGGCTGATCAGCTCCGCCGACGCTTCCTCCTCCATCAGACCAGGGAAGTTGTCACTTGTCAGAGAGAATGCGATGTGAGAGCTAGTACTGGAAGAGTGAGAGAAATGTGGATATAAATAGGAGGTGTCGTGTGCCAGGACGACCGGGACCGTGCTGTGCAAATCTCGCATCCTGAATATGAGAGTGAGGTGAGGTGAGGTTGATTCCCTCTCACTCGTATGGGTTGGATCCTGGTCCCTTGTTGGTCGGTCACCTACCTAGCTGAAAAAAAATGAATACTCCCTCCATTTGATCAATATTTGGTAAAATTCGGGTATATCTACACACTAAAGAGTATCTTTTTAGGAATCACCTAATTTATGTTTACGTTTTTGGTTACCGGAACACGATCCTAGCTAGCTGATCCTCATTTGTGTTTCACCTCAAGGCCTTCTCCAAACTCAGACAAACTTGAACATAAAAAGGCTAAGATTGCTCGATGCCCCTTTATAAGGGCATGCTTGTTCTTTATAAAAACTAACTAGATATACGTGTAGACTTTTACAAAAGTCGCATGGGCCAAACTTATTTATATGAATATGTAACATACATATAGATAAAAGTAGTATATATGTACGCTGTTATTGGCTCATCAGCGGTGATTCGCCGGTTGGTGGTGATTCGGCGGTGGCAGCATGAAGTCAGGACCGCGGGGCAGTGTGTCTCGAGTCTACTCAGATTGTCTGGCACGAGACTAGCCGATCTATCTATCTCGAGGCTAGTGGACTGTTTGGCTTCTTTTTTAGAGCAAGTTCAATAGTAGAGCCAACCGTTGGCTATAAGCCAAGTGTCATATTATCTATAGTCATTGTAGAGCCAATATGTACAATAGTGAGTTATAAAATTATTCTACTTTATCTATATATGGCCCACCATTCACTCTCACATAGTGCCTAGTAGCACGTGCTAGAGCTGGCTCTTGCATAAGAGTCCACTCATCTTCTCTCTCCTACTCTCTCTCTTCCAACTAAGTAACAATATATTATTTTAATCTTTATAGCCGGCTGATTAGGACTTATTATACTTGCTCTTATAGTCTCGCTCCACACGCACTGGAATGTTTCGCATCCTCTTAGCCGGAGAGGCAGGCAAATATTTTGGTTATTTTTTCACGCGCTAGATTGTTCACGCTAACGGTCGAGTTGTCTTGTGAATGGTGTATCTATAATTGGATATGTTGGGTTTAGATACGACTTAGGAAGTCTCACATTTAATACTAAATTAATTGGCTAATTACGCAAGAGCTCAATTTGAGTGGGGGGTTGTACTGGGGCAAGCATCGTTCGCTATTGATTTCATGATCTTGATTGATGACTTCGATTAGTTAGCAGCCTAGATCGTGCATGAATATTTCCCCAATTAGTTTGTACGGATACGACTTGCAATGGCAGATTGCTACGACACTGTTGGTGCAGTATCGCGCGACGTGGACGAAGAAGAAACCCGAGCGAAGCAACCAAGAGCAGAGTATGATGGGGGAGTGGCCTATCTAGTCTAGTCCCTGTCTCCATGAATGAATTTGAACGGAATTGAATTGTGAGCGCAAGACATGGCGGCATGGGCTTTGCTTCTGTTTCGTGCGCATTTCGATCGATCAAAACCTTCCAAACCGTATCCCTCTCCGGACAGGCAATCACAGCAGAAAAGGAAGCTTCGAGCCTGCCTATTTTTGGATCGGAGAAAGGGAATGCAGCAGCAAAGTAGCCAAGTAGGGCTCTGCTCTGTCGGCCTGAAGATGAAAGAAAAGGGGACAAGGACGTTGAAATCATCTTGCTCGTGTTTCTCAGATAGGTGAAACATTCGTCTACATCGGGTTAGGTAGAAACCATGGAAACATTGCCAACGTAAATTCTTTTTCCCCGACCGTCAAGCGTGCGTGTGTGTGTGTTTGCACGCATCGGGATATATATGACGTGTCGTGCAGTACGTCGTGGTAAACTTGCATGGAGTATGGAGCAACCGGGTTTGCTTTCGGACAGTGGACAAGCCCAATTATTATTCGATGGTCGACATGGACACACGCCTTTACGCTTCTGTGCAATGCTGGCTGGACCAGAATGCATTTGATTGGGAAGAATTATTGTGCTGCACCATGCACCCAAAATGACCCATATGTGCTCTAGATACACGATCTTTCACCAACTTTTGCAAGTTGAGCAAGCCAGCCACTTATTTGCCCTAAATGGCCCTTAAGCAAACCTTTAAACATCTCTTGTCTTTTGAGTCCAGCTGAGATCATTTTTGAGCAAGGGTTAAGCAAAACCAGCAGGTTAGCTAGGTTTTTCAACATATATGTTGAAAACGACATAGTCATTTGAGTCCAGCCAAGATCGTTTTTTTTTTGCCCAATAAAGGGCCCTCGACCATTTTCGGAGAGTTTAAAATCTTTGAAAACTAACCATGCTAATTGACACCCTAGTTATTTTTGGCAAAAAAGGGCCAAGTTGTTTGAGTTCAGCCAACTCAACTGGCATGTGTGTAGTCGACAAACAAGCTAGCACGACTGAGATAACCAAAAAAAGGCCATAGATGGTTGACTTTTTTTGGACCAACTGGTAGGAGAACTAGTTTTTCATTAAGAGGAAAAACGGACACTCTCTACATAGATGGCATGTTTTGATTATGCTGGAAACATGCCAAAACCACCCGAAAAAAACTCAAAGAAAGGCCCTAGTCTTGCTCAGCTGGCAGAGTCCATGTGTATACCGCGAAGGAGCGCTCTCTTTGCATGATGTCCTCCCTCGCTATCAAAGCCACCTCGACAAACGTTAGGGTTTTCGCCGTGAAGGTCCGGCGGTTTCTTTCCTTCCAGGCATTCCAAAGCACGTAAAGAAAGTGTCCACTAATGCGGTGTTGGATGTACTTAATTTGGCTTCCGTGTGATAAGCTCATCCCACCATGTTGTGATGGATGGGAAATTCTGGCCCTAGGATTGGTTGGTGTTGTCGTCCCACGACTGAACCAGGTTCTTGACGGCGGTGGTGAGAGGGCAGGGTTGGGTTGAAAGTATTTCAAGAACCAAAAGTAGTTAAAAGTTTGCATAAGGACCACTTAGGTTAAAGAGCAATTTCTCAAAAAAAAAAAAAACTTTCGGTGATAGAGCTGCAAGCAAGCCTGACCCTGTGTCATCACTGATTAAGGGCATCTCCAGCGGCGCGACGCATTTTAATGTCCGCGAGCGTTCATTTGCGTCGCGCTGCGGACGCTGAAATGACCGTTATTGTCCGCGCGTCCGTTTGCGTCTGGGGTCTGCACCAGCGGGGCGACGCATTTTTTTTCTTTTTTTCCCTTTTCTCAATTAAACATAGTTTCAAATATTACATTTTGAAACATGATTTTACACATACTAACACATAGTTACGAACATGGTTTACACAAACTAACACATAGTTTGAACCATGGTCGATACAAATATAAAAAATTATAAATAGAAGCCAGTTGTGTTGATTTCAGTATGTTCGCTGCCAAGAAAGAACATTCGAGGGCACACCCAATCACCCAAACTGGAAAATCCAGCGGGAGGAGATGGTGCCCTTGTTGGTTCTACCGATGAGGCGAACGGACGTAAACCTCGACTCATCGGCTTCGTCTAGCCGGTAGCCAGATTCGCTGCAAAGAAAGAACACTCGACATTCTAACTATCGGTGTCGGAGCCGGAGTCGTCGGTGTGGTAGTGCCTGCGGCAGGCTGTGTCGTCGAACACCTTGACGATCATCTCGCCGTCCCCCTCGTAGAGGAAGGTGAGCTGCCAGCCGGGCTCGAGCGCGAGGTCGCGGGCGAACTTGTCCCACCCCGCGTGCAGGTACATCTTGCCCTGCCCGTTGAACAGGACCTCCACGGTCCAGCGGCAGAAGTTGCAGCTTGCCTCCCGTAGCTGCAAGTGCGTCGGCTCGACGCCGTCGACGAACTCGGCGAACTTGTCCGGTAGCCGCTTGATGGCGAGTGGGTCGTCGTCGATGCGGAGGAGGAATTCGAGCGGCGCTCCTCCCGCGAGGACGAGGAGGGCGCAGGCGACGGCGAGCGTGGGGCCGTAGGCTGCTCCACCACGGCGACCCCTGCCCCGGCAACGGGGGCGCCCAGGGCCGCGGCCTCGACCGCCTCGCCGGCCACCAGGACCGGCCATGGACTTCCTCGCGGGCTTGGCTGCGTCGCAGGAACACCTAGGCGGCGCTACGGTCAAGCTTTGTGGTGGCTAGAGTTTCTTTGGAGGAGTGATGAGGAAGAAGAACGCGCGCCCCTTTATATAGGCCGGCGGCATGCGGTGGCCGCGGGATGCGTGGCGTCGCCATTAGCGTGGTTGGCGGAGGTGGGCGGCCGCTCGGCAGCCGAGGCATCGTCGCCATTAACGTGGCGCAGAGTGCCGAAGCGATGCAGCTTTGCAGTCGCTGGCGCGTTTGAGAAGACGCATCGACGCAGGGTCGCTGCCAGGCGGGCTCGCCGAAACGTCCGCCAGACGCGAGCGGATGTTTTCGGACGTCCGCAGAGACGGATCCGAGACGCATATTCGGGCCAGGTTTGCGTCTCCGCGGACTGCCCGGTCACTTTGCGTCGCCCGCTGAAACAGTCACCAGACGCATTTCCGGTCACGGCGGACAAAAACGGTCGCTGAGCAACCGTTTGCGTTGCGCCGCTGAAGATGCCCTAACAAGTTAAGTTGCACTGATTCGTTAGTTCCACCGAACGAAAAAACAATGATGCGGTGGTGATTGGTGAAGACGAGCTAGCCGCGGACTAGGGATAGGTAGGGTGGTGATATGTCGTGATGGTCAAAGCGTAGCGGGGCCTCTCCCGCCTCTGAAATAGGAGCGCCCATGTATTCAGGGAAGCATGTACGCATGCATTCGCTAGAACAACTGTTTGGATCGTGTGTACAGTCATTTTAGGGGGAAACTATTCCTCCTCGGCGCCCACTGTTCTTCTGTCTTTGACTGCCGTCGATCTTGCACCGTGCTGTCTGGTTACAGTTTCTGACAGTGTTTGGCCTTGGTTGGATCGGGGTCCCAGCTCCTGGATCTATGGTGCTGGATCTTGGCATCTTGTAGCCACCCTTCACTGTTTAACTCGGGAACTAGGAAGGGAAATGTAGAGGCATGTTGAAGAACTAGGAAAATGTTGAGCCACGTTTACATGTCGTGAATGCCTTTTCGTCTATTGTTTGTCTCGTTCTCTCATAGAGAATGCTCACTCAATCAGCATTTGCCGGCGCTCTGTATCTTCTCAGGTCCTTAGGGCATCTCCAACGCCCGGAGATCCAAACGCAAAAAGGACTCCAACTTCGTTCGTTTGGGTAAAACATGCTCCCAACGCGCGGACCTAAATTAAAAATGGACAGCTGCCGCGTTCGGAATGACCCAAAATCGGACCAAATTTGCGATGCTTTTGGGGCGAGCCGGACAAGCGCGGGCGTGCTTTTTCATCCGCACATGTCCGTTCGTGGCCCATTTGTCAGTGACAAAAAAAAAGCCCCAATAACTTCTCTCTCCTCTGTCTTCTCTGTTTGCTTTTTGCCATGGATACTTCCATGGCTGTCCGCCGGAGTTGAGCTCGCCCGGCTAGGTTTCGCCGTCGCCCTCGCCTGGAGGTCCTCAACGCCGCCGCCTCCTTTTTTTTTATCAATGCTGGAAGTCACCGGAGCCGAAATGGACCTCGTGCCGCCGGACTCGATGCCGACGAGCCCGCCATGGCCGAGCCACGGCCGCGCCGCCCTGCCCGCCATGGTCAAGCCTTGCCCGCGCCGCCCGCCATGCCGTCCTGGCCGCGCCGCGCGAGGCGCGATCCCTCCGGCCAGGAGCCCCCTCCGCGCCGCCCCTCTCCTCCATTCCGTCGCCGCCCATGCCAGTCGCCCGCGACGGCCGCGCCGCCGGTGCGCTCCTGCCAACCGCCGCGACGGCCGCGCCGCCTCGCCCGCGACGGCCTCGACCCGGTGCGCTCTTGCTCGCCGCCGTGCGCCGCTCCCGCCGCCGCGCGCGCCCTCGCCGGCGCCGACTCGACGCGCTCGCCCCTCGCTTCCGCCCGCCGCCGCGCACCGCTCCCCGTGCCGCCGGAGGAGTACCGGGCCAAGAAGCCGCCGCCCCGGTCGTCGTGCGCGCCACCGGCATGGGCGGGGCGCCGCCGGCCTCGTCGGGCACCGGGCGAGGCGGGCATGGGCGGGGCGGCGCTTGCCCCGACGGCCGCGTCGCCCACGGCGGAGCCGGCATGGGCGAGGGCGCCGGCGGCCTCGTCGGGCACGGGCGGGACGGGCATGGGCGGGGGCGGCGCTTGCCCCGACGGCCGCGTCGGCCACAGGCGGGAGCGGCCATGGGCGGGGGCGGCGCTGGCCGAGTCGGCACGGGCGGGGACGGGCACAGCCACAGGTGGGGCGAAGCTGGCCGCGGGCGTGGCCTGCCAGGACGCCGCCGGAGCTCGTCGCCGGAGCCGTGGCATGGCGGGGCGGGGTCGCTGGGCTGGTTCTTGCCAACTAGTAGTAGTATAGCTGGAGAAGAGGAATAGGGATTTGGGTCGTGCGCGCGTTGGGGAAAAAATAAAGCCACGGACGTCGCGTCTGTCCGCGTCTCCAGAAGGCGACCCAAACAGCCAAAATCGGACGCGAAAACACGTCCGTTTGGGTCGTGCGGTTGGAGATGCCCTTAGAGCATCTCCAGTCGTGGGCGTTTGGGGGACGGCGGATAAGAAATAGGGAAATTGCGTTCTAGTCGCGTTCCCCAAAGCTAAATAGCGCCTCATTTTATGTCCGGCGTCCCCGGTAGAGCCTCTGTGCATAGAGTCTCTAACTGGGACGGCGGACACAAAAACAGCGCCCACATGCATCCATGCTGCCCCTAGTCCCTACATACCATTTTCTTTCCCCACACTTTCTCTCACCTACTTTCCCACATGGGGTGGTCAATTCTATTAAAATGCATGCATCCGGACGCTGTTTGAGGGACGCGGCTGGAAAGGGCTTCTTTTTTGTACAGATTTTTGATCTCTTTTTGTCCGGCGCAGTACCAAACGTGCCCCAAATCGTTTGTGCGGGACGTTTTTTGAGGGACGCGACTGGAGATGCTCTTAGGACATCTCCAACGAGGCGACGCAAATAGACGCTGCGTGACTGTTTGCGTCCGCGTGGACCGGAAATGTGTCTGCACCTTGCTCGTGTCCGGGGCATCGCAACGACGCAAACGCGGCACAAATATACGGTACGTTTGCGTCTCCACGGACGCTGCGCGGTCGCGCCTAGCGTCCGCTCGCTTCCTCCTCGGGCCCGCCTGGCAGCGACCTTGGCTCGATCGACCTCGAATTAAAGCACAACAAATGCACCGATGTCAACCGTCGAAGTGGCAACCGCGCCGATCAACACGCCAACCGCCGGAATGGAGCGCCAAACCACCGCGGAAGAGCAACTGCAGGCATCTTCGTTATACGCGCCGCCACTAATCCCCGCAGAATATAACCCCTGCGCCTGCTGTAATTCACGTTGAACCGCCTGCAAATCTTCTTCTTCTTCCTCTTCTTCTCCAACACTGGCTAGCCAGGCGCCATGAGAAACTTGTCCTTGTCGTCGGACTCGGAGAGCGAGGGCAAGCCGCCGGGATGGCGGCATTGGTGGGAAATTCCTGCGACGTCCAGCGACCCTGGCTCCACGCCGAGGGAGGTCGATGTTCACACCCGGATTTTTAAGTCCAGATGCCTATTATGCCATACATCGCAATCCCAGAAAGATTGTTTTTGCGAGACATAATAAGTTCATATCACAGCACATCATTCATTACAACACCATAATAGTCTTACATAAAAAGGATCACATGATCCAGTCTCATTACAACCATTGATCTAAGGATCAAATACATAACACAATAGCGGGAATACGTAGTAGAGGTCCATCTGCTCCACAGGCAACTTTTGATGTCAGGAGTAGTCCTAGTTATCATATACGTCCTGCTGTCCGTCGTCCTGGTAGTGGGGTTCCTCTTCATAGTCTGGTCATTTGAATAGCCAGGGACAAAGCAATGAGTACTTTAAAGTACTCGCAAACTAATACTAGTGTATGTACTATCAACTATATCAATGAAAATCTAAGCTCTAGGTTCATTTGCATAAAACCAGTTTTATTTCGTAAGCATTTAGTAAACCAAAGACTCTTCAAATGCCTAACTTTAACTCAAGTGGGAACATTAGTGTCATTCCCGCAAACAACTCTGTTGTGATTCAAATCAAATTCACCTTTCAAGTTCAATTCACAAGTCACCAGTCACATGTAACCTTTTTGAAAAGTTCTGATGACGGAACAGTATGGCATTTCCAACTGTCCATGACCGCGGACGCGGCTATTCGAATAGGTTTACACTCTGCAGAGGTTGCACACTTGTGCCACAACATTTGATTACATCCGTCAGGGATAACCCTGAATAATCATAACTCAGTATGCGGATCATCAACCATTAACCTTTCATTTACACACCCTAATATAGGCACCTCTCCCCATGAGCTTGGCCTCCCAGTGATAGCAAACCACCAACCTGGGAACTGCACAGGGCTTGGGTAGGACATTCAACTCTTTTCACGTCATTTCACTTTCAACGGAGGCAGCCTCGGCATAACCCATATGACGCTTGTACAGAGGGAACCCATACTAAGGCACATAAATTTCCAGCTAAAGCATTACCCATAATCAGGTATTGTGGGGGTACTCAAGAATTGGAATGGTATCGCATCCGAACCCAATCATAAGTTTTTATCAAAATCACCCTTTCATCCAAGTCACATTCACCTTCAAAATCTTTCAATAGAATGACTCATCATTCGAAGGTTTTCAAAATCAAAAGATTCACAAGTTCCCATCTAGAGTAGTCAATTTTAGTTTTAGCACTAGCAACTAGTCATCAGGGGTGCTAACTAGCTTGTAGCTCTCTAGGCTAACTTTGATGTTCTTTCACTACTCCTTATCTAGACTCAATTTAACTATAAAAGTAAGACATGGAAATCAAAGTAAAAGCTTTGAGAGATAAAAACTGGGACTTGTAAAGTAAAACACAAAGTAGTATGGTATGAGTGCTTTGCTCAAGTTGAGCTTGCACTAGGGTAACTTGCAAGAGTATAGCTTGCCTTGATTGGTACAGTGATCAAAGTTTTCTTCTTCTTCTTGGTAGAATACCTCCTCCTCCTGGTAGTCCTTGGTACTAGCGTCTATAAACGGATACGAGGTAACAAACACCAATCAATACTTAAGTAGACTAGTTATCCCTAATGGCCCACTCTAGGTGATCTAGCATCATCCCAAATATCACTCGCATAACTCTAGGGTTTTCCTCTTTAGTGTCTGGAAAATAATTTCCTCTCATTGAAAATTCTATTAGGGTTTATATTTAATTCCTTTGAGAAATACTTTCCTCTCATTGAATCTTATTAAGATTAATCTCCTCAATTAATAAGTGTGGGATCATGTTGACCAAGGTCAACACTTCACATTTATCATTTGAGAAAAAAAGATTTAAATGAGGCACTAAGCCTCATGCAATTTAAATACTACTTTGATTTAATATCCTCAAGTAAGCAAGTGTGAGACCATGCAACTGTCATCACCTTACTTCACATTACTTGGGAAGATGATTTAAATGAGATGCTACATCTCATACATTTGAAATTCAAAAATTGAAATGATTTAAATGAGCTAGAAATGACTACATAGCCATTATTTGAATCTAGCTCATGATCATATGAAGCAACCATGTCATATTTTTACATAATCAAATAGACAATATGAAATTTTATGTATGAGAGTTGGAATCAACTGAAAATCATTTATGGTTGATTTTTAACAAATGTTTGAAGTTTGAAAAGTTACGGGCTTGTCATTTTTGTTGCAGATGCTCTTTGATGAATTAGGGTTTGAGGTCAGTGGGGTTGGATAGATCTATTCATTAGCTTTCACCCAAAATTGGATTCACTCAATTTGGATTGCTAGTTTTAGTTTTATTGAAATTCTAGTGAAGCACTAGTATTGAATTGAGGTGAATTGAATTAAATCGATTTCAAATGTTTGGGCCTAGGCAGGAAACGAAATGGGCCAGGCCAACTAAGCTCTGGCGCGCAGCAGGCCAAATGACAATGGGGGACCCACGCGTCAGTGGCTCGTTAACACCGAAATAGTACGCGCGCGTGTGAGGCGTTGGATTAGAAGTGGATCGGACGGCTCATAGCCATCGTCATCTCTGGCGAGAGGGGTTAATGGCAGCGGCGAGGGTTGGGGGTCGGCAAGCTCACCGGTGGCCGGCGGTCGTCGGCGAGGTGCTGCGGTGGTGTTGCGGACGACGGCGATGCAGATGATGGTCGCAGGTGGTGTTGAGGTGGACGAAATCGTTGCCTCGATCTGGCCACGGGAGCGGCGGTCTCCAGCTAAATTCCAGCGGCTGAGTGGGCAATGTGGAGCGGGAGAGGGTCGAGGAGAGTCAGAGAGGAGAGGGGAGCGAGCTTGGTGTGCATAGAGGCTGAAGGGGAGGCTCCCTTTTATAGCTGCGAGAGGGTTCCGTGGGGGTGCGGGCAGGTCAAGGAGGGAGGCGACGCTACGGTGGCTGAAGGGGCAGGGCGACATCAGGGAGGTGTTGGCGACGTCGAGGCGGTCACGACGAGCGTCAGGGCGCAGCAGGAGAGGGAAAGAAGCGTCATCATCGTCGTCATCGTGTACCCGGGTACTGTGGCGGACGGTCGCCGACGATGGCGTCGTCTACAGGGCGCGGGCGAGCCAGTGAGGATGTCCTGGAGGTCGTTGGTGTCGCGGAGGGTCCGTGGGATAAAGGAGGGAGCGAGAGAGGGTGTGAGGCGATGGGGCGAGCTCATGTACTGGCGCGTCCAGAGCGTGGTCGTGCACGCTCTGGCGCGTCCTGGCTTCGTGGGCGCGTGCGTGTACTGACGTTGTCGGCTTCTCCCTGGCCAGGGCTCGCGCCAGTGGGTGCAGGGGAGTGAGGTAGACCTATTTGGCAAGGTCAGAGAGAGGTGAGGAGAGGGGGCAGGTGTGGCATGGTGGTGATCAAGGTGGTCGACATGGTCATGTCATTTGATCTTTTGTGCATTTTTCTTGGTCTCTGAGGGCATGGCATTCTGTAGGGTGGTGAGACCAAAGTGTTTGACAAGGTGAGCATGGTTGGAGAGGGCTAGGGTGTGCACATTGGATTAATGCCAAAGTGTATGTGACATATGTCATGTCTTTGGCATGGTTTGGGTCAAGGTAATCATGGCAAGACTAGGTGGGGTCATTGAGAGTTGTTAGGGGTACAATGCACTATAGATGATCACAAGAGAGAGGAGCGTGAGGTGGTACATAGTGGTTGGAAAGTGGTTGTACTTCTAATTTACTCCATGTGATCAACATATGTCACATGCAATGGTCACATGTGTGTTGAATTTTGGCCAAATTACTTCATAGATGGGTTCTAAATAATGTCTGACAACCATTGGTGGCATTGGTTTGAATTTTGGAATTGGTTTGTGAAAATTCTAAAAGTTGGGGGTAATCTAGAATCTGATTCAACATTTCCACTTTGCATCCTTGTAATAAGCAATAGAAAAGGAATTAGTCAAAGGGGTCAACATCAAAAGTGTTTAGCTTGATGAGGTCTTAGATGAGGTGCAAAGAGTTGGGAGGTTTGGTTTAGAAAATTCTTAATACAGGGGCTCAAAGTGGGTAAGATGTTAAAATTGCCACATGTGACCATTATCACATGTAACTAGGTTTTGCTATTTCCTTTGATTTGATTTGTGTTTCTTTGATTCAAAAAGTGTTATTTAGTGTTTAGTTATGTTTCTAAACTATTGGCACAAAGTAAAATGGCCTAGGTTAAAGATTTGCAAAAATGGCCATAGCCCCATATGTGGTGTTGTTTTCATTTTTTCTTTTCTTTTATTTTGGTTTCTCTTTGATCCAAAAAGTATTCATTTGGGTTCATTTAGGGTTAGGTTGGGTTTAGTAATGGTTTCCACCATTTAGGTAAGGTAAATAGGGCATAGGCCATTATTTGGAGAAAGAGCCATAAGCCCACATATGCCTCACCTTTTATTTTACTTTCTTTTTATTGGTTCCTCTTTGGTTTTGAGAAGGGTAGGGTTTAGGGTTTATAACATTTCAAAATACTTGACACAAGTATCATAGCAAAACTCACAACAATTGGGCATGAGCACTATGCACATGATAGAACTTAAGTAAAGTTTTTGTTGGCTCCAATTTTTGGAAAAAGGAAAATTCATTTTCTTCTTTGTTTGGAAATTTGGGATGTTACAGTCGAGGAGGAAGGAGGCGCCGTTGGCAGCGACGACTAGGAGGAGGAGGAGGATGGAGGCACCGTTGGCAGCGACGGCGAGGAGGAGGAGGAGGAGGAGGCGAACTCCGACGCCAAGTTCGCACGGCTGCAGGCGCTGGAGGCGGCGGACAAGAAGGCGGCGGCAAGGAAGGAGGCAAGGGCCCGGGCAAGGGCGCATGCGCAGGCGGCGTGTCGTCATCCGTTCACCGACAACGACGAGAAGACGCTACTGACTAGTCGTCCGACTGGAACTCAAGCTCCACGGATGCGTTGTCTGATGGCGCGTGAAACACACGTCTGTTGGGAACCCCAAGAGGAAGGTGTGATGCGTACAACAACAAGTTTTCCCTCAGTAAGAAACCAAGGTTTTCGAACTAGTAGGAGATGAAGGCCACGTGAAGGTTGTTGGTGGAGGAGTGTAGTGCGGCGCAACACCAGGGATTCCGGCGCCAACGTGGAACCTGCACAACACAATCAAAATACTTTGCCCCAACTTAACAGTGAGGTTGTGAATCTCACCGGCTTGCTGAAAACAAAGAATTAAACGTATGGTGTGGAGAATGATGTTTGCTTGTAGAAAACAACAGAGAACAGAGATTGCAGTAGATTGTATTTCAAATGTAAAAGAATGGACCGGGGTCCACAGTTCACTAGTGGTGTCTCTCCAATAAGATAGATAGCATGTTGGGTGAACAAATTACAGTTGGGCAATTGACAAATAGAGATGCACATACATATATCATGATGACTACTATGAGATTTAATCAGGGCATTACGACAAAGAACATAGACCACCATCCAGCATGCATCTATGCCTAAAAGGTCCACCTTCGGGTTAGCATCCTGATACGTCCAAAACGTATCTACTTTCCCGAACACTTTTGCTATTGTTTTGCCCCTAATTTGTGTATTTTGGATACAACTAACACGGACTAACGCTGTTTTCACCAGAATTGCCCTGGTGTCTCGTTTTTGTGCAGAAACTCAACTTTCAGGAAAATCCCCGGAATTAATGTCAAAGGGCCTATTTTCCCAGAAGAATCACGGAGCCAGAAGGGCAGGCCAGGGGGAGGCCCTCGGCCTCCAGGCCATAGGCCGGCGTGGCCTAGGAGGGGGGTGCGCCGCCTTATGGTGGCGACGCCTCGTGCAGCCCCAGGTGCCCCCCTCTGGACTACTTAAGGTCTTCGACCTAAAAACGCACGGGGGTTAGACGAAATCGCGAGAAGACATCCAGAACACCGCCGCCATCGCGAAACTCCGTCTCGGGACCAGAAACTCCGTTCTGGCACCTCGCCGGGACGGGGAATTGGAGGAGATCATCGCCATCATCACCGCCGACGCCTCTCCATCGACCAGCCATTTTTCCCCCATCCATGTGTGAGTAATTCCCCCGCTGTAGGCTGAAGGGGATGGTAGGGATTGGATGAGATTGGTCATGTAATAACATAAGATTGTTAGGGCATAGTGCCTAGTATCCGTAATTGGTACTTTTATGATATTGTTGCAACTTGTTATGCTTAATGCTTGTCACTAGGGCCCGAGTGCCATGATCTCGGATCTGAACATGTTATTGTTTCATGATGATATTCATTGTTTTATGATCTTACCTGCAAGTTGTATACACATGTTGCTGTCCGGAACCCGAGGCCCCAAAGTGACATAAATTGGGACAACCGGAGGGTGATGCGCGTGAGACACACGTCCATTGGGAACCCCAAGAGGAAGGTGTGATGTGCACAGCAGTAAGTTTTCCCTCAGAAAGAAACCAATGTTTATCGAACCAGTAGGAGCCAAGAAGCACGTTGAAGGTTGATGGCGGCGGAGTGTAGTGCAGCGCAACACCAGGGATTCCGGCGCCAACGTGGAACCTGCACAACACAACCAAAGTACTTTGCCCCAACGTAACAGTGAGGTTGTCAATCTCACCGGCTTGCTGTGAACAAAGGATTAACCGTATTGTGTGGAAGATGATTGGTTGCGAAGAACAGTAAAGAACAAGTATTGCAGTAGATTGTATTTCAGATGTAAAGAATAGGACCGGGGTCCACAGATCACTAGTGGTGTCTCTCCCATAAGATAAATAGCATGTTGGGTGAACAAATTACAGTTGGGCAATTGACAAATAAAGAAGGCATAACAATGCACATACAAATATCATGATGAGTACTATGAGATTTAATCGTGGCATTACGACAAAGTACATAGACCGCCATCCAAGCATGCATCTATGCCTAAAAAGTCCACTTTCGATGTTATCATCCGAACCCCTTCCGGTATTAAGTTGCAAGCAACAGTACAATTGCATTAAGTATGGTGCGTAATGTAATCAACACAAATATCCTTAGACAAAGCATCGATGTTTTATCCCTAGTGGCAACAAGACATCCACAACCTTAGAACTTTCCGTCACCGTCCCAGCATTTAATGGAGGCATGAACCCACTATCGAGCATAAATACTCCCTCTTGGAGTCACAAGTATCAACTTGGCCAGAGCCTCTACTAGCAACGGAGAGCATGCAAGAACATAAACAACTCATATATGATAGATTGATAATCAACTTGACATAGTATTCAATATCCATCGGATCCCAACAAACACAACATGTAGGATTACAAATAAACGATCTTGATCATGATAGGCAGCTCACAAGATCGAACATGATAGCACAATGAGGAGAAGACGACCATCTAGCTACTGCTATGGACCCATGGTCCAGGGGTGAACTACTCACACATCGATCCGGAGGCGATCATGGCGATGAAGAGACCTCCGGAGATGATTCCCCTCTCCGGCAGGTGCCGGAGGCGATCTCCCGAATCCCCGAGATGGGATTGGCGGCGGCTGCGTCTCTGGAAGGTTTTCCGTATCGTGGCTCTCGGTACTGGGGGTTTCGCGACGAAGACTTTAAGTAGGCGGAAGGGCAGGTCAGGGGGCCACACGAGGGCCCCACACAACAGGCCGGCGCGGCCAGGGCTTGGGCCACGCCATCCTAGCGTGTGGCCGCCTCGTGGCCCCACTTCTTATCCTCTTCGGTCTTCTGGAAGCTTCGTGTGAAAATAGGACCCTGGGCGTTGATTTCGTCCAATTCCGAGAATATTTCCTTACTAGGATTTCTAAAACCAAAAACAGCAGAAAACAAAGAATCGGCTCTTCGGCATCTCGTCAATAGGTTAGTGCCGGAAAATGCATAGTAATGACATATAATGTGTATAAAACATGTGAGTATCATCATAAAAGTAGCATGGAACATAAGAAATTATAGATACGTTTGGGACGTATCAAGCATCCCCAAGCTTAGTTCCTACTCGCCCTCGAGTAGGTAAACGATAACAAAGATAATTTCTGAAGTGACATGCTATCATAATCTTGATCAATACTATTGTAAAGCTCATAGATGAATGCAGCGATTCAAAGCAATGATGAAGATAATGAGTAAACAAATGAATCATATAGCGAAGACTTTTCATGAATAGTACTTTCAAGACAAGCATCAATAAGACTTGCATAACAGTTAACTCATAAGCAATAAATTCTTAGTAGAAAGCTTTGAAACAACACAAAGGAAGATATAAGTTTCAGCGGTTGCTTTCAACTTCAACATGTATATCTCATGGATAATTGTCAACACAAAGTAATATAACAAGTGCAATAGGTAAACATGTAAGAATCAATGCACACAGCTTACACAAGTGTTTGCTTCTAAGATAGAAAGAATAGGTAAACTGACTCAACAATAAAGTAGAAGAATGGCCCTTCGCAGAGGGAAGCATGGATTACTATTTTTGTGCTAGAGTTTTTCATTTTGAAAACAAGAAACAATTTTGTCAACGGTAGTAATAAATCATATGTGTTATGTATAAGATATCTTATAAGTTGCAAGCCTCATGCATAGTATACTAATAGTGCTCGCACCTTGTCCTAATTAGCTTGGATTAACATGGATTATCATTGCATAACATATGTTTCAACCAAGTGTCACAAAGGGGTACCTCTATGCCGCCTGTACAAGAGTCTAAGGAGAAGGTTCGCATTGGATTTCTCGCTTTTGATCATTCTCAACTTAGACACCCATACCGGGACAACATAGACAACAGATAATGGACTCCTCTTTTAATGCTTAAGCATTCAACAATAGGTAATATTCTCATAAGAGATTGAGGTTTTATGTCCAAACTGAAACTTCCACCATGATTCATGGCTTTAGTTAGCGGCCCAATGTTCTTCTCTAACAATATGCATACTCAAACCATTTGATCATGAAAATCTCCCTTACTTCGTACAAGACGAACATGCATAGCAACTCACATGATTTTCAACAAAGGTAAAAGTTGATGGCGTCCCCGTAAACATGGTTACCGCTCAACAAGCAACTTATTAAGAAATAAGACACATAAGTACATATTCTTCACCACAATAGTTTTTAAGGCTATTTGTCCCATGAGCTATATATTGTAAAGGCAAAGAATGGAAGTTTAAAGGTAGCACTCAAGTAATGTACTTTGGAATGGCGGAGAAATACCATGTGGTAGGTAGGTATGGAGGACACAAATGGCATAGTTTTTGGCTCAAGGATTTGGATGCACGAGAAGAATCCCTCTCAATACAAGGCTAGGCTAGCAAGGTTGTTTGAAGCAAACTCAAGTATGAAATGGTGCAGCAAGACTCACATATAAACATATTGTAAGCATTATAAGACTTTACATCGTCTCCTTGTTGTTCAAACACCTCAACCATAAAATATCTAGACTTAGAGAGACCAATCATGCAAACCAAATTTTAACATGCTCTATGTAGTTATTCATTAATAGGTGCAAAGTACATGATGCAAGAGCTTAAACATGATCTATATGAGCACAACAATTGCCAAGTATCACATTATTCAAGACATTATACCATTTACCACATGCGACATTTTCCGTTTCCAACCATATATCAATGAATGAAATAGTCCAATTTTCGCAATGAACATTAGAAATAAAGCTAAGAACACATGTGTTCATACGAAACAGCGGAGCGTGTCTCTCTCCCACACAAAGAATCCTAGGATCCGACTTTATTCAAACAAAACAAAAATAAAAACAAACAGACGCTCCAAGCAAAGCACATAAGATGTGACTGAATAAAAATATAGTTTCACTAGAGGAACCTGATAATGTTGTCGATGAAGAAGGGGATGCCTTGGGCATCCCCAAGCTTAGATGCTTGAGTCTTCTTGAAATATGCAGGGATGAACCACGGGGGCATCCCCAAGCTTAGACTTTTCACTCTTCTTGATCATATTGTATCATCCTCCTCTCTTGACCCTTGAAAACTTCCTCCACACCAAACTCGAAACAAACTCATTGGAGGGTTAGTGCATAATTGAAAATTCATATATTCAGAGGTGACATAATCATTCTTAACACTTCTGGACATTTCACAAAGCTACTGAAAGTTAATGGAACAAAGAAATCCATCAAACATAGCAAAATAGGCAATGCGAAATAAAAGGCAGAATCTGTCAAAACAGTAATGACTCGTAAAGACGAATTTTACAGGGGCACTTAACTTTCTCAGATGAAAATTCTCAAATTGAATGAAAGTTGCGTACGTATCTGAGGATCACGCACGTAAATTTGCAGATTTTTCTGAGTTACCTACAGAGAATTATGCCCAGATTCGTGACAGCAAGAAATCTGTTTCTGCGCAGTAATCCAAATCTAGTATTGACTTTACTATCAAAGACTTTACTTGGCACAACAATGCAATAAAATAAAGATAAGGAGAGGTTGCTACAGTAGTAACAACTTCCAAGACTCAAATATAAAACAAAATACTGTAGTAAAAACATGGGTTGTCTCCCATAAGCGCTTTTCTTTAACGCCTTTCAGCTAGGCGCAGAAAGTGTGAATCAAGTATTATCAAGAGATGAAGCATCGACATTACCTCGGGCTTTACGCCTACCCTTCTTACTCTTTTTCTTACTCTTTGGGTTAGGGAATACATGTCTACCTCCCGGTGTAGAGGTGAATTTTAGGGTGCCTTCTCCCACATCTATGATTGCTCCCAATAGTTTCAGCAGGGATCTCCCAAGTGTGATTTGTCTTGTTCCTACACATTCAATAACAAGATAATCAGTGGATACCGTCCTTCCAAGAATGGTTGTGTGCACACACTCGGCTATTCCCTTAGGAATTATAACAGAGTTATCAATAAGAGTTACTCCTTCTCCTCCTTCAACGAGTCCCCAAAGTGTCAAAGATTCATAAATACTCTTAGGCATAAGGCAAAATTCAGACATAATATCACAACGGGCATGAAAAGTTTCACCACCAATAACAACTTTAATATTAGGGTCCCATTTTGAAGGTTCAGAGTTCACTAAAACTTGATCAAGACGGTTACGAACATAACTATAATTTTCTTTCAAGTAAGATGCACTTGTCTCAAGAGTGTTTAATCTATTATAAATGCTAATAAGAGCTGAATCAAAGTTATTAGCTGAACTATGTGATGCAACCAATTTCTTTATGGCATTAAAAGCTTGATCCCCATTGCAATGAAGGAAATCTCCTCCCACTACAAGCATCTAAGGCATATCTATAGCGAATCATAAGCCCAAAATAAAAGTTACTAAGGAGCAAACTTAGAGTCATTTGAGGTTCAGCTTTACGATAAGAATCAAAAATTCTAGACCAAGCATCTTTAAAACTCTCCTCATCCCCTTGTTTGAAAGTAAAGACTAATTCCTCAGGTGAGGAAGTAACAGGTACAGAGCTAGACATGATAACAAAACAAAGTAAATGCAAGTAACTAATTTTTTTGTGTTTTTAATATAGAGAACGCAAACAAGATAATAAATAAAGTAAAACTAGCAACTAATTTTTTTGTGTTTTGTTTTAGTGCAGCAAACAAAGTAGTAAATAAAGTAAAGTAAAGCAAGACAAAAACAAAGTAAAGAGATTGGAAGTGGAGACTCCCCTTGCAGCGTGTCTTGATCTCCCCAGCAACGGCGCCAGAAAACAGTCTTGATGCGCGTGAGACACACATCCGTTGGGAACCCCAAGAGGAAGGTGTGATGTGCACAGCAGTAAGTTTTCCCTCAGAAAGAAACCAAGGTTTATCGAACCAGTAGGAGCCAAGAAGCACGTTGAAGGTTGATGGCGGCGGAGTGTAGTGCGGCGCAACACCAGGGATTCCGGCGCCAACGTGGAACCTGCACAACACAACCAAAGTACTTTGCCCCAACGTAACGGTGAGGTTGTCAATCTCACCGGCTTGCTGTGAACAAAGGATTAACCGTATTGTGTGGAAGATGATTGTTTGCGAAGAACAGTAAAGAACAAGTATTGCAGTAGATTGTATTTCAGATGTAAAGAATAGGACCGGGGTCCACAGATCACTAGTGGTGTCTCTCCCATAAGATAAATAGCATGTTGGGTGAACAAATTACAGTTGGGCAATTGACAAATAAAGAAGGCATAACAATGCACATACAAATATCATGATGAGTACTATGAGATTTAATCAGAGCATTAATGTTATCACCAGATTTTGGCCAAATCAGGAGATGGGCCGTAATTGAGATGGGCTTGGAGGATATACACGTGGAACGTCTATGGAGCGGCCTTGCGCGAAGATTTTGGGCTAGATTGCCCGTGTATCTGTATATTATTAGTAGATTGCATCTTAGTTTAGAATTAAAAGTTAGAGTTTAGCCCGTACACGGTTAGGTGTACTTCCGAATTAGAAAGTCCCTTGGACTATAAATATGTATCTAGGGTTATTGAGAAAGGAGGAGAATCACGTTCACAACAAACACAAACCAGGCGCATCGCCACCCCTTGTTTCGAGGGTTTCTTCCGGTAAGCATCATGTCTGCCTAGATCGCATCTTGCGATCTAGGCAGTATACGTTTATTCGTTATCTTGTGTTGCTCGTACTGAAGCATTGTTGATGGCGAGTAGCACTATTTATCGTAGATGTTTTGGGGCTCGCATTGATGCTTTTCTTAATGCATATTTGCCTAGCTATGCCGTCCCTCGATATCTAGCTGCCCTTACACCTATCTAGGTGTAAGGGCAGCACCTTGCTTGATCGTTATTTAGTAGATCCGATCTGTTATAGTTGCTCCTTGTTCTTCAAGGATTAGTTTAATATCCGTATGGTTAGGCCTTACAAACGGGTTGAACGATCCGGTAGTGCGAGAGGTGTGGTTTGTTAGCCCTAAGAGGGATTGTTCCGGAAATTGACTTAATGTTGGTTTTTAGGCCTCTTTTAGGGTTAGTTTTCCATCATCTCTCGTGTCTATTAGGCTCAACTACGCGTAGGATGTTCCGATCATGCGGTGAAAACCCTAAACTGTCGTAGATTGGTTTAACTTTGTATTGATCAAGCAGGTTCCCCATGTCATCGTAAATCCAACGTGAACCATGGGGCAATCGGCTTTTTGAGCCGATCCACAGGGCAACCTGAGAGCCGATCGGGCTCGTATTTAATGTTTACGTGTCTACCATGCAGGAGACTGATCGAAGCAATCCAACACCTTCCTGATCAGGTATAGGTCAGGTGGCACGCCCTTGCAACCGCTAGGACGTGTGCCGGAGCATTGCGGGACGACGTCGAGGCACCAGGGCCCACCCAGCAGTCTTGGTAGCTTCCCGGCTCTTCGTGTTGCTTAACCAATGCTCGCCGGCGGGTTTTGGCAGGCAACACATTCTGGCACGCCTGGTGGGACGCTTTCTGCAGCAACCACGTCAACATCTGCAGCCAAGATGTCGAACGAACTGATCAAGTACGAAGATCTGCCTGACGAGCACAAGAAGAAATACGATGAGCTTAAGGCCATCTTCGAAGCCGATCTCATCGGCTCTTTTGAGAAGACTCGTTCGCACGGCATTAGGTTCAAAGGGTTCACACCCGAAGGCGTGTTCGAGGGACTGGATCTGTCTCTCCCTTCGGAGGAACGTACCAGAGCCCTGCGCCAGGAAATTAACTATGCGAAGGCTCATTCTCTACATCGGCATTCTGAGAGCCTGGTGAACACTCTTGAGCGTGTTGCGCTTCGTGTGGTGCAAGAAATCATGAAGCATCAGTATTCTCCGTCAGGACCTGCTCTAGGGACTCACCAGGGAGAGATACCGTTCCACACTAGGCCACCACTGCCATTCACGTTGGCAGCTCCACAGCAACAAGGTTCACCGGCATACATCGTCTACAAGGTTGGAGGTGATCCTGGCGATTACCAATTCTTGTATGAGCCGCTCAAGGAGATCCCACATGGATACATGTGCACATACGTGCTGGACTGCAACAACTGGGCGCATACGATCCAGACTACAGCAGGAGGGATTACTGGAGCAGGAGGGAGTTCTGGAGCAGATGCTGAGAAACAGGCGTGGCTAGCTAAATGTGCTACCGCAATGAGTCATGAAAGCTCAACCCCTGCAGCTCATACCATGGATCAGATCAGTACAATCTTGAGAGATCAGTTTGGTATCCTGCCAAAGAAGAAAACAATCGGCTATTCCAAGCCGTATCCCAACGAGTATGACCTGATCCCACTGCCGCCTAAGTATCGGCTCCCTGACTTCACAAAATTCAGTGGATCAGAAGGTTCTAGCTCCATCGAGCACGTGAGCCGATACTTGGCACAGTTGGGCATGGTTTCAGCATCAGACCAGCTACGTGTGAGGTTCTTTGCGCAATCTCTCACGGGTCCAGCCTTTGGGTGGTACACCTCGTTGCCACCAGATTCAGTTCGGACATGGAAGCAGCTAGAAGAGCAGTTTCACATACAATATCATTCAGAAGCTACCGAAGCTGGCATTGCCGATCTGACGCAGGTTCAGCAAAGGCGAGGAGAGACGGTTTCTGAGTACATTCAACGTTTCAGGACTGTCAAGAACCGATGTTATTCGGTTCTTTTATCTGAGAAAGAAGCAGTCGAGCTGGCCGTGGCAGGCCTCGCAGCGCCACTCAAGGATCTAACTTTCCAAGTGGAGTACAACTCACTGGCGCATATGGTCCAGAAATTAACATCGTATGAGCAGCGCCATCCAGAATTGTACCAGGACAAGTTCAAGCGCCCGATAGGCCTGGTCGAGGCAGAAGAGGTTGAAGACGCTGTCGAAGATCGGGAAGTCGCCGTGGCTGAATGGGCTCGGGGCGATACCCGTGTCCCGCAAATGGGTGAAACAACCAGGGCCTCCAAAAGGGTTTGACTTTGATTTAAGCAAACCGAGCAGATTTTTGATTTGCCGCCGAAGGAGAAACAACCGAAGTTACCCGAAGGCCACAAAATCCCTACGTCACAAGAGATGAACGGTAGGCCATACCGCAAATGGCATCACACGTTCACCCACGCCACCAACGACTGCAAAGTATTGCGCGCACAGATTCAAATGGCGATAGAATCAGGCCGATTAATCTTCGGACAATTTGCCATGAAAGTAGACACACATCCGTTTCCTGGCGTCAACATGGTGGATCTCAGTCCCTCCATAAGATGCGAACCAGGTTTCTCTTTTGATGTCAACATGGCAGGGCTTGTGAACCGCCATGGCAAGGATAAAGCAGAAAGCAGTCACTCCCGTGGCAAGGATAAAGAGGAGGCCGATCCACGCGACCGGCCCCAATATGATGACAGACGGTACCTGACCGAGGAAGAAGTGAGAAGCGTGCGGTACCAACGACCACTCTCCGCGCATCTCCTTAACAAATATGAGCAGCAGTATGACCGACGTCGGTCCTACGACGTAAATGATGAGAGATATCGTTGGTCTGATGCAGATGACAGGAAATACCGTCGATATGATAGAGACAACGACGGGTATGAGCGTCACGCTAGAGGGAGGTCAAGAGAGCAAGAAGACATGGATAGGCATTGGAACTGTCCTTTCTTTAAGCATTGCTGGGACTCAGGAATGAGCCGATTGCCTACAATCGAGAACTGCCCAGAATGTAGATAGCAGAGGAAGGGAACAAATGAAGTTTCAGTATTCAAGCGTCTAGGGCCTCTCCCACCTCAGAACGGACGAGCTGAGTCATCTCGAGATGAAGGCTTCGAGGAGTCAGATGAAGAAGAAGATAGGTATCACCGGCCAAGGTGGTGCCCTGATGGACTCAGCCATTCTCAGAAGCGTAGGGTGCAGCGGCTACGGAACCTAGAGGAAGCCGAGGCACAGTACCTGTACACGTTGAGGAAAGCACGGCCCGATCTGGCCGTGAAAATTCAGCAAACGTTGGAGACGGAGACGCGCCCGCCAAAGAAAATGTGGCGCCCCAAACAGACAAAAGCCGATGCAGAGACATCGGCTGATACAAACATGGTGTTCATACTGCCGACAGAGTTTCGTACTCCAAAGACTGAAGAGGTGCCAGTAGCACAGTTTGACTGCGGTCCGCGGCCAGTTATCTTTGAAAAGCCACGAGAGAGGAGCTACAGGCATTTGAAAGCCCTATACCTGAGAGGTTACATCAATGGGCAGCCTATCAGCAAGATGTTGGTTGACACGGGAGCGGCAGTCAATATAATGCCGTATTCCATGCTGCGACGTTTGGGACGCTCCAATGACGATTTGATCAAGACCAACGTCACACTAAGTGATTTCAACGGCCAAGCATCAGAAGCACAAGGTGTTCTGAACGTGGATTTAACCGTGGGCCGAAAAACCATCCCTACCTCGTTCTTCATCGTTGACAGTAAAAGCACTTACGCTGTCCTGCTAGGAAGGGATTGGATCCACGCTAACTGTTGCATTCCATCTACAATGCACCAATGCATCATACAGTGGGATGGGGATGAAGTGGAGGTCGTTCATGCAGATGACTCAATCGAGATCTCACTAGCTGGCATGAATATTTGGGATGCAGACGACCAAGAGCCGCTCTCTGGAATCAGTTTGGACGGCTGTGAGCGCATCGAAGCTTCAAAAAACGGGGTGAGGCTGGTCTTATCCACCGGCCTGACAGAGTAGCAAGATCCAAGTCTATGGACGTACGTGGCAAGGCCGATCCCTGCGATCGGCCCCAAAAAATAAAAAGCAACGAGCTTACCTCAAGCATGTCACGTAGTCATAGAAGAGCACCAATAAGTTGTAAACCCTCATTGAGCATTGCAATGAAAAAGGAGGCCGATTCCAGCAATCGGCCAAAATTATCCTCAACATGCATTTTACCTGTGTTCAGCATTGATCTAGCAGGCGATGGAAAGCTGGGGTATGGGTTTACATCAGCTGATGAGCTGGAAGAGATTGCCATTGGTCCTGGGGATAAGCCACGACCAACATTTATCAGCAAAAAGTTAGACCCGCATCTGAGGGACCTGATGATAGCCTTGTTGAAAGAGTACCCAGATTATTTTGCATGGGATTATACAGAGATGCCTGGGTTAGACAGGAGCATCATTGAGCATCGGCTCCCTCTGAAGAAAGGATTTCGGCCGTTCCAACAGCGAGCACGACAGATGAAGGCCGAAGTTTTAGTAGAAGTCAAGAAAGAGATCGAGAAAATGTTGAACGCCGGGTTCATCAGGCCATGCAGGTACGCTGAATGGATTTCCAATGTCGTGCCTGTGGAGAAGAAGGATGGCCGATGGCGCGTCGCCATAGATTTTCGGAACCTCAACAGTGCCACTCCAAAGGATGAATATCCGATGCCAGTAGCAGAGACATTGATCAATGCAGCTGCTGGTCATAAAGTTTTGAGTTTCATGGATGGCAATGCCGGCTACAACCAGATCTTTATGGCTCCAGAAGATATACACAAGACTGCATTCAGAGTGCCAGGCTCGGTGGGCTTGTTTGAATATGTAGTCATGACATTTGGGCTGAAGAATGCCGGCGCAACGTACCAAAGAGCCATGAATTACATCTTTCATGACCTAATCGGCAAATTGGTGGAGATTTACATCGATTACGTGGTGGTCAAGTCTGTTTCAGTGGATGGACACTTGGAAGATTTGCGACACGTCCTGGACCGAACTAGGAAGTTCGGACTAAGAATGAATCCAAAGAAGTGTGCCTTTGGTGTGACGGCCGGTCAGTTCTTGGGTTTCTTGGTTCATGAACGCGGAATTGAGATCGGCTCGAAAAGTCAAGAGGCGAGTGCGAACGATGAAGCCACCCACCACGAAGAAGGAGCTCCAATGTCTCATCGGCAAAATTAATTTCGTCAGAAGGTTTATCTCCAACTTGTCAAGACGAATCGAGCCGTTCATGGGATTGGTCAAAATCAAGTCTGATGAGGAGTTTCGCTGGGGGGCAGAGCAACAGCAAGCATTTGACGATATTAAGGAGTACCTAACGAAGCCACCTGTGTTGGTTCCGCCGCAGCAAGACAGGCCATTCTACATTTACTTATCAGTAGCTGACACCTCCATCGCGTCAGTGGTGGTGCAGGTTTATGATGGTCTGGAAAAAGTGGTTTTCTACCTCAGCAGAAGGATGTTGGATGCAGAAACGAGGTACCCTGAGATCGAGAAGTTGTGCCTCTGTTTGTTTTTCACCTGTACCAAGATCCAGCACATCTTGCTGTCAGCAGAAATTATTGTCATATGCAAATCAGATGTCATCAAGCACATGCTGTCGGCTCCCGTGTTGAAAGGCCGACTCGGCAAGTGGATGTTTGCATTATCGGAATTTGATATCCGGTATCAGCCTGCGAAAGCAGTCAAGGGACAAGCGTTGGCCGATCTTATTGCTGAACGTATAAACACGGACGTAGCAGCACTATCTGTGCGTGCATGGGCCATGTTCTTCGATGGATCGGTCTGCGAGGATGGTTGCGGTATCGGCGTGCTACTCGTGTCGCCTCGGGGGCAACATTTTCCTTCTCCATCAGGCTATCTACCCCTTGCACCAACAATGTTGCTGAGTATGAAGCGATATGCAAGGGAATGGAGTTGCTATTGGACGCTAGGGCAGAGGCAGTTGAGATCTTTGGAGACTCCAAATTGGTGATTTCTCAGCTCACGGAAGAGTACAAGTGTGAGAGCGAGTCGCTCTTCCCATTATGGATGCAATGCCGTGAGCTGATGGCACAGTTCAGGTATATAAACTTCAATTGGATCCCAAGGTCGCAAAATACCGAGGCGAACGATCTCGCACAGACAGCGTCAGGATACAAGGACGTAGCAGATGGAGCCGATTTTCAGGTGCAGTTCATGGAACCAGATGATTGGAGAGCCGATATCTTCAATTACTTGAAAGATCCGGCTCGGGGGGCACCTAAACGGATAAGATACAGGGCCATGAAGTACGTCCTGATTGGCGATGACATGTTCTACAGGACTTTGGAAGGGTTACTTCTCAAATGTTTGGGACCAGCCGAGTCCAATCGGCTCTTGCATGAGGTGCATGAGGGTGCCTGTGGAACTCACCAATCGGCTCATAAGATGAAGTGGCTGATCAGGCGATCGGGATTTTATTGGCCCACCATGCTTGAAGATTGTTTCAAGTATTATAAAGGGTGTCAAGCATGTCAGAGGTTTGGGAGCATTCAGATGGTACCCGCATCAGCAATGAATCCTATCATCAAACCTTGGCCATTCCGAGGTTGGGGCATGGATATGATCGGCAAAATTCATCCTCCATCGAGTAAAAGCCATGAATGGGTTCTGGCCATTACAGATTACTTCACTAAATGGGTGGAGGCCATCCCTATGAAGTCAGTAGCATCGAAAGATGTCATCAGTTTCGTGTTGGAACATGTCATTCATAGATTCGGGATTCCCCAGACTATCACGACCAATGGAGGTTCAGTCTTCGTTTCTAAGGAGTTTAGAAAATTCTGCGAGGATATGGGAATCAAGCTGATCCGATCGTCTCCATACTATGCTCAAGCAAATGGGCAGGCTGAAGCGTCCAACAAGAGCCTGATCAAGCTGATTAAGAGGAAAATCGACGAGCACCCTAGACGATGGCATGAGGTATTGTCAGAAGCTTTGTGGGCTTATCGCATGTCGTGTCATGGAGCAATAAAAACCTCGCCATACCAGCTGGTCTATGGACAAGAAGCTGTGTTACCCTGGGAAATCAAGGCTGGGTCGAGACGGATTACATTTCAGAATGATTTAACTGCCGAAGAATATGCAGCCCTGATGAGCGACAGCATTGAGGATGCAACGGAACTCAGACTATGGTCACTTGAGAAAATCAAGGAGAATAAAGCCAAGGTGGCTCGCGCATATAATAAGAAGGTGAAGCCAAAGGAGTTTCAAGTTGGTGATCTGGTATGGGAAGCTGTATTGCCGTTGGGGACTAAGAATAAAGTATATGGTAAATGGTCTCCAAATTGGCATGGCCCGTACAAAGTCGATCAAGTTTTAAAGGGGAATGCATACATGCTTGAGCAGTTGGATGGTGTGAAGTTCCCAGTAGCTGTCAATGGCCAGCATCTCAAGAAGTACTTCCCAAGCATGTGGGATGATGCGCAGTAAAATATGGAGGCCGATGCACGAAATCGGCCAGTAAATTTTTTTTTGGGAAACAGCCGATGCACGGACATCGACTTTAGAATAAAACAGCCGATGCACGTACATCGACTTGAGAACAAAATAGCCGATGCACAGACATCGACTTTAGAGTTACAAAATATTATGGTCAGATATCAAGTTACAGTCTGAATTCGAGGAGTGTTTGCTTGGATCTGTCTGATTTGGGATTTGAGTTTGGCCTTATGGGCGTTTGAGGGTGAAAGACCGATACGTTGCTATCGGTTCTTGGTGCGTTGACCTGTTTTGCAATCGGAAGATTTGAAGTTAAACAAACGGAGAATCACATTGGAAGAACGATTTTCATTGATTCGAAGAGGAATTTTTACAAGGAAGAGCCGATGGCTCTCAAAAGATCATCCGATGCCTAATGCACTACTACTACTAGCCCTATACTACTCCCTAATCTAAGGGCCGTCGCTGCCCTCGTCGTCGCCGTCGTAGCTGCCGTCGGCGCTGCTACCGGCGGGCTCCTCGTCGCTGCTGATGAAGCCGCCGGCAGGGGCTTCATCCTCCTCGTCGTCGTCGTCGTCATCCGACCAGGCCCAGCCACGGAAGCGCTTGGCCGGCGGATATCCCACGGAGGAGGACTCCTCATCCGTCTCCTCCGCCTCTTCTTCCTCCTCGTCGGAGGAGAGGTCCGCCTCCCATGAAAGGAGGTCGTCGTCGCTCGACGCTTCCAGCTCCCCGTCGACGAGGAACCGGAGGTCTTCTTCCCCGACGGTGAGGGGCTCGTCGTCCTCCGACTCGATGGCGAAGTCCCATTCTCTTGCGTCCCAATACTCGGGCGCGAGAGCCTCGTAGATGGCCATCAGATTGACCTCCGGCTCTAGTTCACTCGAGGAGGAGGATTGGGAGGAGAGAGCCGATGAAGCAGAGGAGGAAGAGGAAGACATGGCTACAGAGGAAGGGGTTTTTTGGCCGACGGCTAGTACGGAGCAAGAGGATGAAGAGGCGAACTGCTCGGCATGGTTAAATAAAGGGGATATAGTGGAAATTTAATGCTTGAGCAGTTTTCGAGGATACGGTGCCAAAACTGTCAATCGGGCAGAAGTTGAGAAGACAGGGTATCATGATGGAAAGATACTGAAGCGGTTCTGCTCTGCCACGACATGACCCTACGAAGGAAAAACAGAGTGGTTTTGAAATTATCATTACCAAAACCAGGGGGGCATGTGTTATCACCAGATTTTGGCCAAATCAGGAGATGGGCCGTAATTGAGATGGGCTTGGAGGATATACACGTGGAACGTCTATGGAGCGGCCTTGCGCGAAGATTTTGGGCTAGATTGCCCGTGTATCTGTATATTATTAGTAGATTGCATCTTAGTTTAGAATTAAAAGATAGAGTTTAGCCTGTACACGGTTAGGTGTACTTCCGAATTAGAAAGTCCCTTGGACTATAAATATGTATCTAGGGTTATTGAGAAAGGAGGAGAATCACGTTCACAACAAACACAAACCAGGCGCATCGCCACCCCTTGTTTCGAGGGTTTCTTCCGGGTAAGCATCATGCTGCCTAGATCGCATCTTGCGATCTAGGCAGTATACGTTTATTCGTTATCTTGTGTTGCTCGTACTGAAGCATTGTTGATGGCGAGTAGCACTATTTATCGTAGATGTTTTGGGGCTCGCATTGATGCTTTTCTTAATGCATATTTGCCTAGCTATGCCGTCCCTCGATATCTAATCGCCCTTACACCTATCTAGGTGTAAGGGCAGCACCTTGCTTGATCGTTATTTAGTAGATCCGATCTGTTATAGTTGCTCCTTGTTCTTCAAGGATTAGTTTAATATCCATATGGTTAGGCGTTACAAACGGGTTGAACGATCCGGTAGTGCGAGAGGTGTGGTTTGTTAGCCCTAAGAGGGATTGTTCCGGGAATTTACTTAATGTTGCTTTTAGGCCTCTTTTAGGGTTAGTTTTCCATCATCTCTCGTGTCTATTAGGCTCAACTACGCGTAGGATGTTCCGATCATGCGGTGAAAACCCTAAACTGTTGTAGATTGGTTTAACTTTGTATTGATCAAGCAGGTTCCCCATGTCATCGTAAATCCAACGTGAACCATGGGGCAATCAGCTTTTTGAGCCGATCCACAGGGCAACCTGAGAGCCGATCGGGCTCGTATTTAATGTTTACGTGTCTACCATGCAGGAGACTAATCTTAGCAATCCAACACCTTCCTGACCAGGTATAGGTCAGGTGGCACGCCCTTGCAACCGCTAGGACGTGTGCCGGAGCATTGCGGGATGACGTCGAGGCACCAGGGCCCACCCAACAGTCTTGGTAGCTTCCCGGCTCTTCGTGTTGCTTAACCACTGCCCGCCGGTGGGTTTTGGCAGGCAACAATTACGACAAAGTACATAGACCGCCATCCAGCATGCATCTATGCCTAAAAAGTCCACTTTCAGGTTATCATCCGAACCCCTTCCGGTATTAAGTTGCAAGCAACAGACAATTGCATTAAGTATGGTGCGTAATGTAATCAACACAAATATCCTTAGACAAAGCATCGATGTTTTATCCCTAGTGGCAACAAGACATCCACAACCTTAGAACTTTCTGTCACTCGTCCCACATTTAATGGAGGCATGAACCCACTATCGAGCATAAATACTCCCTCTTGGAGTCACAAGTATCAACTTGGCCAGAGCCTCTACTAGCAACGGAGAGCATGCAAGAACATAAACAACTCATATATGATAGATTGATAATCAACTTGACATAGTATTCAATATCCATCGGATCCCAACAAACACAACATGTAGGATTACAAATAAACGATCTTGATCATGATAGGCAGCTCACAAGATCGAACATGATAGCACAATGAGGAGAAGACGACCATCTAGCTACTGCTATGGACCCATGGTCCAGGGGTGAACTACTCACACATCGATCCGGAGGCGATCATGGCGATGAAGAGACCTCCGGGAGATGATTCCCCTCTCCGGCGGGTGCCGGAGGCGATCTCCTCGAATCCCCCGAGATGGGATTGGCGGCGGCTGCGTCTCCGGAAGGTTTTCCGTATCGTGGCTCTCGGTGACCGGGGGTTTCGCGACGAAGACTTTCGCAGGCGGAAGGGCAGGTCGGGGGCCACACGAGGGCCCCACACAACGAGCCGGCGCGGCCGGGGCTTGGGCCGCGCTGCTCTAGCGTGTGGCCACCTCGTGGCCCCACTTCTTATCCTCTTCGGTCTTCTCGGAAGCTTCGTGTGAAAATAGGACCCGGGCGTTGATTTCGTCCAATTCCGAGAATATTTCCTTACTAGGATTTCGAAACCAAAAACAGCAGAAAACAAAGAATCGGCTCTTCGGCATCTCGTCAATAGGTTAGTGCCGGAAAATGCATAATAATGACATATAATGTGTATAAAACATGTGAGTATCATCATAAAAGTAGCATGGAACATAAGAAATTATAGATACGTTTGGGACGTATCGTAGGGGAAGGCGGTGATATGAGGATCACATGTGTTCACGGAGTGTTAATGCTTTGCTCCGGTGCTCTATTAAAAGGAGTACCTTAATTTCCGATAGATTCCCTAGAGGCCCGGCTGCCACCGGGCTGGTAGGACAAAAGATGTTGTGCAAGTTTCTCATTGCGAGCACGTACGACTAAATATGGAACACATGCCTATGGATTGATTAGTACTTGGATACCGTTTTATTATTATCTGCAAATGCCCTACCTTGATTGTTACATGAGTTTCTCTCATCCATGCAACGCCCGTTCATCCATCCCTGTGCCTACAGTATTTTAATCCTGCTGTTTACTATAATCACTACTGCTGTCTTTGTTACTCTGCTGCTTATATTTCACTACTACTATTTCTATAAAACTGTTGCTACTGATAAACTCTTGCGAGCAAGTCTATTTCCAGGTGCAGCTGAATTGACAACTGCTGTTAAGGCTTACAAATATTCTTTGGCTCCCCTTGTGTCGAATCAATAAATTGGGTTTTACTTCCCTCGAAGACTGTTGCGATCCCCTATACTTGTGGGTCATCAAGACTATTTTCTGGCGCCGTTGCCGGGGAGCATACCTTTATTTGCAAGTTCACTTGGATTGATATTGTTCGCTGCGAATTCTCCATCATGGGTAAACCTCGCGATACTAAAGTCGCCATATTACCATCCACTACAAGAAAAGGTACAACTCTGAGTACCTCTACTGCTCTTGATTCACCATATGTGATAAGTAAACTTGTTTCACCACCACAAGCTTCAAATGTTGGTACTTCTGCTGAATCTGAAAATTGCTCTTATAATTTTGATGATGCTTCTGTTGTGCTTGATAATGATGGTTCATTAGGATCTTTCTAGATGCTGCGATTGCTAGGTCTAGACAAATTGAAAATACTGAAACTCCTAATGAAAATGCTGCTACACCTGTTAATTCACCTGAGTCTATTGAATACTCTAGTGATGATCTTGATGAAGATTATGTAGAACTTGATGATGATTTCATTGATAAATGCAATGCTACTACTGGTACAAGTAATATTAAAAAGCTTCTTGCACAACATACTGTTAGATATAAACTGTCTCCTGATCCTAAATTTGCCACATCTCCTATAAACATTAAGGATAAGGATTATGATTTTTCTCTTGATTTTTCTCATATATCTATTGTTGAGAAAACACCTTTTTGTGGTACTGAAAAAGAAAGTGTTGTAGAACAAATGAATGAGCTTTCAACCTTGAGTAGCTTGTTTTCTGATGATATCAAGAAGCGTACTTATTTCGTTGCTAAAAATTTTCCTTTCTCATTAAAGGATGATGCTAAAACTTGGTATAATAGCTTGCCTCCTGATTCTATTGATAGTCCAAAAGATTTGCTTGATGTTTTCTTTCGGAAATACTTTCCTGCTAGTGCTCAACATATTGCTTTGCAGAAAATTTATAGTTTTGACCAGGAAGATGGAGAGAAATTGCCCGAAGCTTGGGCAAGATTTTGCTCTCTCATCAGAGCTCGGCCAGGACATGATTTCGAAAAGCATGATTTACTTGATATATTCTATAGTGGACTAACCATTGAGTCTAGGGCATACATGGATAGTTGTGCTGGTTGTGTTTTCAGGAAAAGAACTCCAGACGACGCTGAAGAATTATTGGCTAGAATAGGCCGGAATCATGATGATTGGAATACACCTGAACCAACCCCGACACCAATATTGAAGAAGAGGGGTATGATTAAATTAAATGATGAAGATATGAGGGAAGCCAAGAAAACTCTTAAAGAGAAGGGTATTAAATCCGAAGATGTGAAGAATTTACCTCCCATAGAAGATTTATGTAAGATAACTCCCCCTTCATCCATGATTGAGCTACACTCTCTTCAACGCTTTACTAGGGAAGATATTCCGTATTCAAAACCTCCTGCACAATGCTTAGATGAGTTTGATAATTATATTGTTAAGCAAGATAATTTTAATATGAGAGTAGAGAATCATTTAATGGAAAATTCTCGAGCTATTAGTGAATTGCATGGTATTGTGGAGAGTACCTCCAATGATGTTAAGATGCTTGTTAAACATTTTCATATGGTTCAAACTCAAATTGATCAACTCACTAAAGTGCAAAATGACTTGTTAAAAAATAGTTCTAAAGAAAAACATGGTTACGAAGTAACAACTAGAGGTGGTGTTTCAACTCAGGATCCTCTATATCCTGAGGGGCATCCCAAAAGAGTTGAACAAGATTCTCAACGAACTGAAACTAGTGCTCCTTCTAAGAAAAAGAAAAAGAAACATAAAACTGTTGTAGAATCCTCTGAACCTGTTAATGATCCTAATAGTATTTCTATTTCTGATGCTGAAACTGAAAGTGGTAATGAACATGATAAAGATAATGATAAAAATGATGCTTCTGATAAAGAAGAGGTTGAAGATGAACCTGAAAAGCATGCTAAGAATAAAAAGTACACTAAAGAAGATTTTATTGCTAAGAAACATGGTAATGAAAGAGAACCTTGGGTTCAAAAGCAAATGCCTTTTCCTGCTAAGAAACTAAAATCAAAGGAAGAAGAACACTATAATAAATTTTGTGATTGGATGAAACCTTTGTTCTTGCAAATCCCTTTGATTGATGCTATTAAATTGCCTCCTTATTCAAAGTATATGAAAGATATTGTCTCTAATAAAAGGAAAATTCCTAATGAGGAGATTTCCACTATGCTTGCTAATTACTCTTTCAATGGCAAGGTTCCAAAGAAGCTGGGTGACCCAGGTATACCGACTATTCCTTGTTCCATCAAGAATAATTATGTTAGAACTGCTCTATGTGATTTGGGAGCAGGTGTTAGTGTTATGCCTTTTTCTCTTTATAAGAGACTTTATTTAGATAAGTTGATACCAACTGATATATCTTTGCAAATGGCTGATAAATCTACCGCTATTCCTGTGGGTATATGTGAGGATGTTCCTGTTCAAGTTACTCAAAACTCGCTTAATATTAACCGATTTTGTTGTGTTGGAAATGCCCGAAGATGATAATATGTCTATTATTCTTGGGAGACCTTTTCTTAACACCGCAGGGGCTGTTATTGATTGCAATAAAGGAAAAGTTACTTTCAATGTTGATGACAAGGAGCATACTGTTTATTTTCCCAAGAGGATTGATAAAGTATGTGGAGTTAATACAATTTCTAATTTGAGATCTATCAAAGTGGGAGATATTGATTGTCCAATATATGAGCCTAAAGAAGAATATCAAACTGTTGTGATTGGATCTATATCAGTACAATATAAGGTAACATGATTGATTTGAGGTTTATTTCTTCTTATGACATGTAAGATTTATTTGGTAGCAAGACTTGATCAACCTTGTTAACAAGTACATTTTATATGCATAGAAGAGCCAAACAACATTTCTTTCCTCCTCCACTTGTTTTACTCGCTGTAGCACTACTTGTTTTGCAAGATGGTAAGTTGTTTTGAAGTTTGAAAATCTTTTTCTACCCTGTAATAATAATTTTGACACCCAGAAATGTGCATTTTTCAAAGTTCTCAAAAATTTACAAAAATTATACTGTTGGTCTTATTTTTCGAAGAGCTACCTGGGAGCACCAGGGGCTGACCAGTGGGGCACTGATACGTCCAAAACGTATCTACTTTCCCGAACACTTTTGCTATTGTTTTGCCTCTAATTTGTGTATTTTGGATACAACTAACACGGACTAACGCTGTTTTCG
>NC_061513.1:285477842-285578840 GCF_022539505.1 Lolium rigidum
TCTTCCATGTATATCCTTCAAGCCCATCTTTAATCGCAGCCCACCTCTGATCCGGTCAAATTCTGGTGATAACACATGCCCCCCTGGTTTTGGAAATGACAATTCCAAAATCACTCCGCTTTTTCTTCGTCGGGTCATGTCGTGGCGTGAGCGTAACCGTCGCAAGTATCCTTCATCATGATGCCTTGCCTCTTCCACTTCTCCGCGTGACCCGGCAATTTTTTTTTGTTGGGCACCACTTCCTCGGAAACTGCCGTGGCATTGAATCTCCACTATATCCCCTTTTATTTAACCGCTCCAAACAGTTTGCTTCTTCATCCCCTTCGCATTAGCACTCCAAAAGCCCTCCTCGCGCCACCATGTCTTCTTCCTCCTCTGCCTCATCGGGTCTTTCCACCCAATCCTCCTCCTCCCGCGAGCCGACGCCGGAGTGGGACCCGGAGGAGGCCCATGCGGCCAACATCCACCGCGCCATCGAAGCCGGGGAGGAGTCCAGTCGCGATTTCTCCGTCTGGTCTGAGGACGACAAGTCCTCGACCGACGGGGAAAGTGACCTCCGCTTCCTTGCCGACGGGGAAACGGAGGAGGAGAGCGATAACGATCGCTTCTCCTGTGATGACTTCACCTCCCCCGAGGAGGAGGAGGAGGAGGACGACACCTCCTCCGATGAACCGTCGGCCAAGCGCTTCTGCCCCTGGCCGGGGAACCTCAGCGACTTCGACAGCGACGACGACGATGCTGACGAGGAGGACGAGGACAACGAGGGCCCTGCCGGCGGCCGCTGCAGCAGCGACGACGAGCCCGCCGGGAGTAGCGCCGACAGCGGCGACGACGGCGACGACGAGGGCAGCGACGGCCCGTAGATAGGACCCTTAGCATAGGATCAGTAGTAGTAGATGGGGCAATGTATCCCCTAGTACTTCCTTTTGAGAGCAATCAGCTCTTTATGTAAGAAATCCTATTTATCAATGAAGAATTTCCCCCAGTTTGATTTTGCCGATTTCCTTTAAGCTAATTTAGCCGATTTCCTTTAAGCTAATTTAGCCGATTTCCCACTTAGCCAATGCTCAATGAGCCGATGGCAACACATCGGTTCTTCACAATCTATCCTTCAACTCTTCGACTGATGACTTTGAGATCTGGTGGATAATGTGGAAGACCCTTGCCTTCAAGAGAGCCCTTAAATTCCTCCCACCAGCTCCAGTGATCCTCTTCTGCAAGAACTCACCATTTTTGAAGAAGGTTGCGACGAAGGACCAGCCGATGACACCCCAATCGGCTTCTAAAAACAGAGCATCTACCAGGCCAGCTGCCCCCCGAGCCTCAGTCAAGGCGAGAATAGCGGTGAGGATGCACAGATCAGACAAAGGGCTTTGAACTCAGGTAATTCTGAGACAGCCACCATGCAGAGCCAGCCAAACTTGCCCCCATCGATCGCCTTTTCTTCCGTTGCAAGCCGATATTGTAGACGAAACACCAACGGCTTAATGAGCAAAAGGCTGCCTTGCATGCCAAAACTGACGCTTCTGACAGTACTGCTGAACTGGCGCAAAGGGTTGGAAGTCCTCGAAGAGAAAGTTCGGGCACCAAAATCGGCTCATTGCAGCTGAGGAAGCTCTCATTGTTCACTCCCTCAAGGAAGCAGAAGGCCTCGAAGCTGAACTGAAGACCGACTTGGTGAAAATCCGCGTCTTGAACACGCAGCGGGTAGATCCTGTGTAATTGTACTAGAGTCGATGGCTGTGCATCGGCTTTGTTTCTTAGCTCTAAAGTCGATGTCCGTGCATCGGCTGTATACCATGAGAATTTTTTTACTGGCCGATTTTTCTATCGGCCCCCAATATTTCACTGCACATGTATCGCACATGTTCATCTGATTAGGTGCCCCCCGAGCCGAATCTGTCAGGTAACTGCGGATATCGGCTCTGTAGTTAGCCAAGGCACTGTATTTGAACGTCGGCTCCGTTAGGACTAATGTTGACTCTCATCAGCCGACGTAAAACCGCTGCCCATTAGATCGACGTTGAACACAGGCAGAACGTATGGTGAGGATAATTTTGGCCGATTGCTGGAATCGGCCTCCATGTTGATTGAATCGCTCAATGAAGGTTTTGCAATGTTCCTCCATAGATCTTTGGGGCCGATCCCAAGGATCGGCCTCGCCACGTTTGTCCATAGGTTTGTTCTTGCTATACGGTCAGGCCGGTGGATAAGACCAGCCTAACCCCGTCCTTCGTCACGTCGATGCGCTCGCAGCCGTCCAAATTGATGCCCGAGAGTGGATCTTGGCCTCGTTGTCTCCCAAGCGTTCATGCCGGCCGTTGAAATCTCGGCTGAGTCATCTCGCATGGACGGCCTCTACTTCATCTCCATCCCACCGTATTACGCATTGGTGCATCGTGGATGGAATGCAACAGCTTGGCGTGGATCCAATCTCTTCCTAGCAGGACAGACATAGGTGCTCTTGCTATCGACAATAAAGAACGTCGTAGGGATGGTTTTCCTTCCTACGGTCGATCCACGTTCAGAACACCTTGTGCGTCGACGCTTGGCCGTTGAAATCGCTCGTTGTCACGTTGGTCTTGATCAGATCCGAGCTAGAGCGTCCCAACCGACGTAGCATGGAGTATGGCATAATGTTGATCGCCGCTCCGGTGTCCACCAAGCATCTTGTTGACAGGCTGCCCATTGATATAACCTCGCAAGTACGGGGCCTTCGGATGTCCGTAGCTTCTTTCGGTGGCTTCTCAAAGATAACCGGCCGTGGGCCGCAGTCAAGTTGTGCCACAAGTGCTTCGTCTAATCCTGGAGCACTAAACTCCGTCGGAAGGATGAACACCATGTTTGTGCCAGCCGATGTTTCATCATCGGCTTTCTTTTGTTTGGGGCGCCACTCTTTCCTTTGTGGCCGACCTTCTTCGTCCAGGGTTCGCTGAATTTTAGCGGCCAGATCAGGCCGCGCCTTCCTCAACGTGTGCAGGTATAACCTTTCGGCTTCCTCCAAACCACGTAGTCGCTGAACCCTACGCTTTTGGGAACGGCTGAGTCCATTAGGGCACCACCTTGGCCGGTGGTACTTATCTTCTTCCTCATCATCGTCTTCCAATTCCTCGAGATCTTCCACCCGAGAGGACTCAGCGTGCTTGTTCCGAGGCGGGAGAGGCCCTAGACATTTGAACACGGACACGTTAGCTGCATCCTTCTTCTTCTGTCTACATTCTCGGGCGCTTGCCGATTGTAGGCAATCGGCTCATTCCCGAATCCCAGCAGAGTACTGAAGAAGGGACAGTCCCAGTGCCTATCCTCGTCGTCTTGCTCTCTTGACTTTTCCTTGGCATGGCGCTCATATCTCTCCTCGTCGCGATCATGCCGACGATGTCTCCTGGCGTCCCCAGCTAGACGATCTCTTTCACCATCGTCGTTGGGTCATCGGCGTTGGTCATATTGACTCACATACTTGTTGAGGAGGTGATCAGAGAGAGGTCGCTGATATCTCACATTCCTCACTTCTCCCTCTGTGATGTAGCGCTTGCCATCGTGACGGAGCCGATCGCGTGGAACGGCTTCCTCTGTGTCCTTGCTATGAGAGCAGCTGCCCTCGTCTCCGTCCTTACCAGAGTGGTGTCCAGGTCCTACCATATTGATGTTGAACGAGAATCCTGGCTGGCACCCTCCGTGGTAAGTGCACTCCACCATGTTAACGGCGGGGAAGGGGTGTGTGTCGACTTTCATGGCGTACCGGCTGAAAATTAGACGCCCTTGTTCTATCGCCATTTGGACCTGCTGCCGCCACACCCTGCAGTCGTTGGTGGCATGGGTGAACGTGTTATGCCACTTGCAGTATGGCTTTCCGTTCAGCTCCTGCGCCGTGGGGATCTTGTGGCCTTCGGGTACCTTTAGCTGCTTCTCCTTAAGTAAGAGGTCGAAAATCTGCTCAGCTTTGGTAACGTCGAAGTCAAACCCTCTCGGGAGGACCTTGTGGCTTAACCCACTTGCAGGACACGGGGTTGCCCCCGAGTCAATTCAGCCACCGCTACCTCTTGATCTCCCGCGCAGCCTTCGTCTTCATCCGCCTCAACCGGGACCACCGCACGCTTGAATTTATCCCGGTATACATCCGGGTGGCGCCGTTCATATACGACAGCCTTCGCACCATGTGCGCCGATGAAGGGTAGTCTCGCTTGGGAGGCCACGTCCTTGATCGGTGATGCGAGACCCACCACCGCCAACTCGATCGCTTCTTTTTCAGTCACACGAGCCGAATAGCATCGGTTCCTAACGGTCCCGAAGCGCCGGACGTATTCCGACACCGTTTCTCCGCGCTTCGTCGTACTTGTGCTAAATCGGCAATGCCAGCCTCGGAAGCCTCCGAGTGATACCGCATGTGGAACCGCTCTTCCAACCGCTTCCACGTTCGGATCGAGTCCGGTGGCAGCGATGTGTACCACCCGAAAGCCGATCCTGTGAGGGACTGTGCGAAGAACCTCACACGCAGCTCATCTGATGCTGAGATCGTGCCCAGCTGTGCCAAATATCGGCTCACATGCTCGATGGAGCTGGAACCATCTGATCCACTAAACTTGGAGAAATCAGGGAGCCGATATTTGGGTGGTAGCGGGATCAACTCGTACTCGTTGGGGTACGGCTTGGAATAGCCGATTGTCCTCCTTTTCGGCACCATGCCGAACTGGTCTCTCAGGATTGTACTGATCTGATCCGCGGTGCCGGGCTGCAGGAGTCGAACTCGAAGATTCGCCGGAGTGGCATACTTAGCCAGCCATGCTTGCTTTTCCAGCTCCGAGCCAACCGCAGGAGCTGAGCTCGGAGGTTTGTCGGAGTGGCATACTTAGCTAGCCACGTCTCGCTTCTCAAGATCTGTTCCCGAAGTTCCTCCTCGCTGTTCCGTAAGTCCCCGCTGTTGCGGTCCGGTTTATGAGTGCCCGAGCATCGCAGCCTCGGCACGTATGTGCACGTGTATCCGTGAGGGATCTCCTTAGGCGCCTCATGCAAGAACTGGTAGTCACTAGGGTCACAACCGATCTTGTAGACGACGTATGCCGGTGAATTCGGCACTTCTGGTGCTGCCAACGCGAATGGCAGCGGTGGACGGGACTGGAGTGGCATCTCTCCTTGGTAAGTCCCTAGAGCTGGTCCTGACGAGAGTACCGATGCCTCATGATTTCCTGGATCACCCGAAGAGCGACACGCTCCAAAGTGTTCACCAGGCTCTCGTAATGGCGGTGTAGCGAATGAGCTACCATGAAGTTAATCTCCCGACGCAGAGACCTGGTGCGTTCTTCTCGACGGGGCGGACAGGTCCACTCCATCGAGCGCGCTCAGTGAGAACCCTTTCCACCTCGATGCCATGTGAGCGGGTTCTCGTGAAAAAGCCGATGAGGTCGGCTTCGAGGATTGCTTTGACCTCGTCATACTTCTTCTTGAGCTCCTCGGTCGGATCCTCATACGTGATCGGAGTGCCTTCCGCCATCTCAGATGTAGATGGCGATGCGGTTGATGTCGAAGACTGTCCCACCGGGCGTGCCGGAATGTGTTGCGATCGAAACCCACCGGCGAGCAGCCGACGGGCAACACGAGAGAGCCGGGAGGCTCCCGGACCGCAGCTGGCCCTGGTCCCTCCGAGCGACGGCCCGCAAAGACTCGGCACACACGTCCGATGCTGGTGCAGGGGCGTGCCACCTGACCTATACCCGGTCGGGAAGGTGATGGATGTGCCTCGCTTAGTTTCCTACATGGCATACACGTAAACATTAAATACGAGCCTCGATCGGCTCTCAGGTTGTCCTATGAATCGGCTCAAAGAGCCGATCCACCCATGATCCGTACGAGGTGTACGAATATATGGTGGTCCTGCTTGATCAACATAAAGCTAAAACGACCTACTACGATTTAGGGTTTTCACCACATAATCGGAACATCCTACTCGTGATTGAGCTCGGCGGCCACGCACGGTGATCGTAAACCGACCCTAGACAAGGCCTAAAAACCAACACGAAGTTGATCCCCGGAACATCCTCGTCTAGGGCTAGCAAACTACACCCTACGCGCCACTGGATCCTTCAACCCGTTTGTAAGGTCTAACTATGCAGATATTAAACTAATCCTTGAAGAACAAGGAGCAATCATAACGGATCGGATCTACTAAATAACGATCAAGTGGGGTGCCGCCCTTACACCTAAAATAGGTGTAAGGGCGGCTAGACGTCTAAGGGTTGCACGACGACAGCATATGATACGATGAACAATGCTAACCCTAACACATCTAAGATAACTACGTTGCTCGCCATCAACAAGGCTTCAGCACGAGCAACGCATGAACGGGGAATAAACGTGTACTGCCTAGATCGCAAGATGCGATCTAGGCAGCATGATGCTTACCCGGAAGAAACCCTCGAGACAAGGGAGTTGGCGATGCACCTAGATTGGTTTGTGGTGAACGTGATTGTTGTTTATTTCATAAACCCTAGATACATATTTATAGTCCGTAGACTTTCTAACGTGGGAATAATCCCAACCGGGCACAAGCCAAACTCTATCTAACCGACACGTATCCTACTATATTACAAATACATGGGCAAACTAGCCCAAACTTTGCATATAAGGCCGATTCATGTATTTCTTCCATGTATATCCTTCAAGCTCATCTTTAATCGCAGCCCACCTCTGATCCGGTCAAATTCTGGTGATAACAGTTGCCTACTCACAAAATTTAGCGGTTCATAAATTATCGTTACCTAAACATGGAAGTTAGGTTTGGCGAAGACCCTCCCAATTAGGCGAGCATTATAATGTTTTTTAGTATCATCCTTCTTGCCCTATGAACCAAGATTGAAGCACGATTCATTGAGTTCAACTCTCAATGAAAGCAATATTTTGCTACGCATTTTGTTTTGTGCGCCCCATGCCATTTCTACACTATTCTGCTAGGTATTTCGTTTTATGCGTCTCATACCATTTTTTCTATACGGTTTTGCGAAAAAATACCACTCCTATTAAGTTGCATACTCACAAAATTCAGCAGTTCATAAATTATCGTTACCTAAACATGAAAGTTAGGTTTGGCGAAGACCCTCCCGATTAGGCGAGCATTATAATGTTTTTTAGTATCATCCTTCTTGCCCTATGAACCAAGATTGAAGCACGTTTCATTGAGTTCAACTCTCAATGAAAGCAATATTTTGCTACGCATTTTGTTTTGTGCGCCCCATGCCATTTCTACACTATTCTGCTAGGTATTTCGTTTTATGCGTCTCATACCATTTTTTCCATACGGTTTTGCGAAAAAATACCACTCCTATTAAGTTGCCTACTCACAAAATTCAGCAGTTCATAAATTATCGTTACCTAAACATGAAAGTTAGGTTTGGCGAAGACCCTCCCGATTAGGTGAGCATTATAATCTTTTTTAGTATCATCCTTCTTGCCCTATGAACCAAGATTGAAGCACGTTTCGTTTTGTGCACCCCATGCCATTTTTGCATTATTTTTCTAGGTATGTTTTGTGTGTCATACGGTTTTGCGAAAAATAGTGTTAAGTTGCCTACTCACAAAATTGAGTAGTTCAACTCTCAATGAAAGCAATAATTTGCTACGCATTTCGTTTTGTGCGTCCCATGCCATTTCCGCACTATTTTGCTAGGTATTTTGTTTTATGCGTCCCATACCATTTTTTCCATACGGTTTTGCGAAAAAAGTACTACTCCTATTAAGTTGCCTACTCACAAAATTCAGCAGTTCATAAATTATCGTTACCTAAGCATGGAAGTTAGGTTTGGCAAAGACGCTCCCGATTAGGCGAGCATTATAATCTTTTTTAGTATCATCCTTCTTGCCCTATGAACCAAGATTGAAGCACGTTTCATTTTGTGCACCCCATGCCATTTTTGCACTATTTTTCTAGGTATGTTTTGTGTGTCATACAGTTTTGCGAAAAATAGTGTTAAGCTGCCCACTCACAAAATTGTGTAGTTCAACTCTCAATGAAAGCAATATTTTGCTACTCATTTCGTTTTGTGCGTCCCATGCCATTTCTGCACTATTTTGCTAGGTATTTTGTTTCATGCGTCCCATACCATTTTTTCCATACGGTTTTGCGAAAAAAATACTACTCCTATTAAGTTGCCTACTCACAAAATTCAGCAGTTCATAAATTATCGCTACCTAAACATGGAAGTTAGGTTTGGCGAAGACCCTCCCGATTAGGCGAGCATTATAATCTTTTTTAGTATCATCCTTCTTGCCCTATGAACCAAGATTGAAGCACGTTTCGTTTTGTGCACCCCATGCCATTTTTGCAATATTTTTCTAGGTATGTTTTGTGTGTCATACGGTTTTGCGAAAAATAGTGTTAAGTTGCCTACTCAGAAAATTGAGTAGTTCATAAAGTATCATTACCTAAACAAGGAAGTTAGATTTGGCGATGACCCTCCCGTTTAGGGGAGCATTATAATCTTTTTTAGTATCATCCATTCATCCTTCTCGCCCTATGCACCCAGATTGAAGCACGAATTGATGATAACGAAATTTTTGAAAACATAAAGAGTGAAGCTGAGATTGCGCACCCATATTTTTTTCTCTGGCCGTTTGGTTTCAGAGGGAGCGCTTCGAAGTTCAGCTGGCTGTTAATATCATGGAGCACGTTTTCGTTCTGTGGTGCTGGCGGAGAATGTCATGGAAGTCGAGATCTGTGGACTAGCTATGGTGGTTCGAATCTGGGTGGCGATGAGGAGTTGGCTTGGTGATTCGTGACTTGAAGCAACGGTATGTAAGTGGGGGCGACTACACAAGAGAAGTTCAAAAGCTTACTTCTCAAGGTGAAAATCCAAGATCTGGCCTTAATTGGTTGTGCCTGGCAGTGTCCTTGTTGAAGGCATTGTTTTGAGAGTGAGGATTTTCTTCAGGGTGAAAACCCAAGATCTATGATCGGGCGACGACGGCACTTGTGCACTGTTTCCTTCTTGGAGGCGTCGCTTTTGGAGAAGTTGAACTTCTGGTGCTGTCTTGGTAGTGTTAGTGCCGTTGTTTCAAGGAATAGATTGCTGTAGCGGGACTTTTCTTTTTTGTAATTCTTCTTTATGTTTTGGGCTGTGTGCATCCGTAATGTCGCTAGGGCAATGCGTTGTTGCAGAGGCTGGGTGTAATTGGTATCTCCGCGATATTAATATATACTCTTTATCGAAAAAAAAATACTGTGGTTTAGACCCATTATCAAAAGATAAGGTACTGCAATCCCAACATATCGCTAACAATGAGGTTTGATGAGACCAAAATTCAATCACCAGAACCCACCCAACCGATGTTCAGTGATGGGAAGTTAACATAAAAACGATGCAATGTTCACGTCAGAGATGGTCGCCATGATGAATATCTGATGTCGTAAATACAGCCATTGATCACACATAATATAAATCCACACCTCAAAAACTTTGCACTTTTGCCATGGATGATAGGACAATCCATGATGATTTGGTCCTTGTAATGAACTTATGCATGACTATGAAAAAAAATTCATGAAATTTAGCATATATTCTCATGCATACCTCAAAATTGATCATTGAACAATCAACCTAGTTGTAGGATTGAGACGGATAATAATGTCATGCATTAATAATCATTAATTCATTCATCATATGCAATTTTAAGACTGGTCAATTCATCGCCATAAATCAACATTGAAAACTTCAAAATAGTAGGTGCAAACCCACAAAGCTATGACTATAAGATAAAATGCAAAATGTGATAAGTTAGAATGGAAACAAAGTAAATAAGTAACACTTCAGTTAAAATATATCCCACATAAATAATATAATTAGATATTTACATATGGGTCTCAATCATTGATTCAACTTTGTTCGGTAATGTTGTCAACATACTTTCAGGAGCACCCACTTTTACTAAATATTTAACGGTTTACAATTAAGAATGAAAATAGAAGTAAATAAAATCTTTTATAGTCATTAACATGAAGATCAAATAGCATACATCAACGACAAATAGAAATAATTATATTTCAACGTAGCAACAACCTATGCTAAGTCACTAACCCAAAACAGAAATTACTTGGTGTGTTACTAGTAGAAGTACACACGAGAACACATGCTTACTAGTATAATCATTAGAATACCATTGAAGTGATTGTTGAGAGCATAATCCAAAATTTCTGTACTTTTAATGCTACATATATTGTTTTACCAATATTGTAACCCATGTTATTCCTCCACTCACAATCACGTGTAGAGTTGAATAAGTTAAGACTATATACACAAAATCAAGTCAAACTTCCAACATAAGTAAGTGATGGGTCATAGCATAGAAAACAAAAAAAATACTAAGGTAAAAACAACAAAGAGGCCATGATATAATCTAAAAGAGGCATGAGACGGGTAAACCAAGTTGTAGAAGGACTCACCCTTGAAGAAAAAAGTGTTAAAAAGATCAAATCTCGTGGATGATGTAGACGAACACTCGCCAATCTCAAGATCACGAAGATGAGCGCTGCAAACCAGCATCGCTTCCGCACTTGTTCATACATACAACTTGATGACAACCTTAATTTTCTCGATCCATCGGGGCAGTGGAAGTAGAAGATCCATTGAAAAACTCTAGTAGCACGACAACGTTGTGATGGTCAAGAACCAATTTGGACAGGGCTTCGCCAAGCCAGAGCCCAAGAGGTTGATCAGCAGGAGGATGAATAGAGGTGGTGTGTTGTGTATGGAGAGGGAGGCTCCACCCCTCTATATATGTAGAGGGGGTGCAGAATCCCCCAAGTGGTGCCCCCACATCTTTCACTTTCAATTAGTGGATCTTCCACCTAGGAGTGGACCTTCCACTCATGCCCTCTTTTAATGGGTGGACCATCCACTCGAAAAACCAAATGTTTTTTCCTTTAAATGAATAAAATAATGTTGATTAATTAATTTTAATATTGTTCAATTCTATTAATTAAGAAACATTAACATATACCTCCTCGAACTATTTTGATATCACCCGAAACAATTCGGGTGCTTCCCGAAACAAGTCATGTGCTTTCCAAAATATTCTCTGATATTCCGTATCTTCTCAAAAGTGTCGCCAAACTTTAAGTGTATCACCCAATGGTTCGTGAATAATGTGGACATCACCAAGACACCTCTCTGATTGATACTACCTCCATCCCAAGGAATAAGGCGCACGCGTATTTCGAGACAAACTTTGAGCATACAAATTGAGAAATAAAATCTTGATTATATTATATGTAATTAGTATCATTTGATTCGTATTGAAAAGAATTTTCTAATGATGCTAATTTCATACAAACAATATTTATATATTTAAAGTAATTCTTGGTCAAACAAAAAGCATGTAAAACGAGGATGCCTTATTCCTTGAATCGGAGGGAGTAGTCAACAACGGGATTTGTTGATCCATAATGAATCCCACATCTTCAACGATGAATCTTTTGATCAAGTGAATCACAAACATCATAACTGATTCTTTTTGACTCGCAATATTTTACTTGTTCGAGATCCGATTACCAGTATCAACCATACCTAGTTCGATCTCGTTACCTGGCAAGTACTCTTTACTCGTTCCGTGATATGACATCCTTGTTACCTAGTCATGTGCTCGCAAGCGGTGTTGATGCAATATCGTCAAGAGGGCTCAAAGTATATCGCTGACATAGGCATCACCAATGGGCCTACCTAAGATGGTACCCGGGGTTTACTGAAAGCCCACAAGTCGAAGAATATGAAGATCGGAAGCCCAATTGGTGTTAAGGAAAGTTAGAATCGTATTAGGAAATATAGAGACTTGTAATTTTACGGGACGGGTACGAAGCCCTCCCGGACTCTGTAACTTGTGTATTACGAAACCCTCGGCTCCGCCTCCTATATAAGGGGGAGTCGAGGGACAAAGAAAGGATCGAATCAATTATCAACAGAACCCTAGTTTTATAATCGTCGAGTACTTTTCGGCTGAAACCTTCGAGATCTACTTGCCCTCTACTTCCAACGAAACCCTAGTCTACAATCTGTAGGCATTCATAAGTTAATACCTTGTCAATTGGCGCCGTCTGTGGGATTAGAGGCGACAAGGAGCTGATCTCGATGGCACGTTCAAGATCGTCGACTTCGTCAACTGCAAGCAACGCGATATATCGAGGTAAACAGATCGAAACTGGTCTAGTCGATTTTATTCCTCACCCGCCCTCCCGTTTGGATGCATATGCGTATCTGGAGGAGCCTATGGAGATGGCGTTTGGCGAGTTCCAATTCCGCGTCGAGAAGGAAGGGTCATATCGTCTCGAAATTCTGATCTCGTCGGGGTTGTCAGCAGTCGATCCCGATTCTTCGGATTCAACATCATCAATTGAGTCAGGCGAAGAAGAGATTTTGTCGCCACGCTTCATCAGCACCAGGGCAAGTGAAAAACTTGCCAAGATCTTCAGCGACATGTCTTTCGAGTCATCTGCGGACTCCGATATAAGCAATGACTCGAGCGATGCCGACAGCTTCAACTTCATTGACAAATCTACTACTGTTGGAAAGGTCTTCACCAATCTCAATGATGGTGTCACCAAACCCGACAAAGTTCAGAATCCAAAATATCATCAGATCTATGTAATTGGAGAAACAAGTCGCCCAGCGGAGGAGACGTCAGAAAACTTCGACGATGCGGGAAATCCGTATGTTGATCCTGCAGATCTCACACGAGGTTTGGGAACAAAATATATCGGTCCAGGAACACGCGAGATGGTGCAATTTCCGCAGGTAGTATGGGATCGAGTTGCAAGAGCTATCGATGGTACAGAACCAATGACCATTACGGCGACACCTACAGAGTTACAAGCGTATCAATATAGGCTCGCACGTACCAGGAGAGAGCTTGAGAAGCAGAAAATCGAGTTGGACAAGAGGCAAGAAGCCGCTTCCGTGTCAAGCAGGCGAAGGGCAGAACTAAGCCGACATTCAAGAACTTCGGGAGATAGTCATAGGGAAGCTCGAAGGAGAGCAAGATCTCGGCTGCAAAATATACCTGAAGCTGAGAGAGGGAACTTAATTCAAAACCTCGATATGTCTTTTATGCCAATCTACACGAGGGGGAATATCATTCCAAAAACACCGGAAGCGGGATACACGGCAACGCAAGCTTTCATCTTAGCGTCCAGGCCACCTCCCGGAGACCCAAGAGAAGCGTTGTATAACATGGCCATGGCAGGGTGTGGAGCCATGGGAGCAGCGTTCGCAGCTACACCTCCCGAAGGAACTGCAAGGCAAAATAGTCCGCGACCTACCGCAGCAGTGCAAGATCCACCAAGAGCAAGTGGAGCGAGAGACACAGCGGCCCAGGCAAGGGTAGATCGAGCACGACAGAGTAGAAGGGAACCTCGTCACTCACCAGAAGTTGCTGAGGAAGATCTGTGTGGACTTCCATGTTTTACGAGACAAGTCCGAAAAACTCAAGTCCCATTAGGGTTTAAGTTACCCGAAAATTTCAAAAAATTTGATGGTCTACAGGATCCCGAGGATTGGCTCGTTGATTACCTCGAGACGGTGAAGCTGATAGGCGGAACAAGGGCAACAGCCATGCAGAGCATCCAAGTGCATCTGAGCAGAGCCGCACGATCTTGGATAAAGAAACTTCCGCCAGGTTCCATCGACAGCTGGGATAGTTTTGAGGATGTGTTTGTCAAGAATTTCCGATCTACCTGCAAAAAACCTGCGTCACTAGAAGAGTTGAGGGCATGTCGACAAAAACATGATGAGTCAATGAGGAAATACATTCAAAGGTGGAACATTATTAAAAACTCGGCAGAGAATATATCTGACGAGAGAGCAATAGATGCATTTTTGGCAGGAATTCGACGAGGAGATTTTGTCGAAGACTTGGGGAGAACCAACCCAAGGACAGTGGCAGCGTTGATGGAGATAGCAAACAGATGGGCAGATGGAGAAGATGCTGTTCACAATAAACGACACAGGTCACCAGAGGAGGACCACAGTCGAAATTTCCGAAATAGACGATGATTTCCCCGACAAAACTCAGGTTACGATGCTCCTGGCCAAATATCGGCTGGTTTTCGAGGAAACACAGGAGGAAACAATAGAGATGAATATCAAAGGAGTAATGAGCAGTGAGGCGACAATAGAGATGATTCTCGGAATAACAGGCAAAATAGTGGGCAAAGGTTTTAGTGACCTTTCGTATCTCCCGAGGATATGATGAACGGGCCATGTCAGATGCATTTCTATGTCGACAATAATGGGAGAAGGCAGTCAGGACATCTGTAGAAGGACTGTCGCAATTTTCAAGCAATGTTGAGGGTAGCAGGGCTAGCCAATGTTCAAGCAACAAATAGAAACCCCCAAGGGCCCAGGAGTGAGATCCACCTGCCACCTCCTCCCGCAATTACGGACGAAAATCGGCACCAGCTCAGAATAGCGGCAGCACCACACCCACCTCCATATGTTGACCCTAACTCCAACAGTGCAGTCTCGATGATTCAGAAAGCTAGGCCGTCTAATAGGGCTCAGAAGGTAATTTCACGACAAGTGTTCATGGCAGAGAAGATGCCTCCACCAACGATTGAGTACCTAAATTGGTCGGGACAGGACATTGGTTTCACAATTGCGGATCACCCGCAGCAAGTTCCTCGACCAGGGCAGTCAGCACTTATCTTACCAGCGGTGATCGCAGGATTCGACGTATCTCGAGTATTCATAGATGGAGGCAGCAGTCTAAACCTTATGTACGCGGATACATTACAGAAGATGAACATATCCCTGGCAAATCTAAAACCAACTGACACACGCTTCCATGGAATTACGCCAGAGAAGCCGAGTTATCCGTTGGGGAAGATCAATCTCGACGTTCAGTTTGGGACCCGAGAAAACTACAGGATAGAAAGGTTGGAGTTTGAAGTGGTGGATTTCCCATCGCAATATCACGCCTTGTTGGGACGACCAGCGTATGCCAGGTTTATGGCGGTACCACACTACACATACCTGCTGTGGAGGTTACCTGGACCTAAAGGACCAATTACGGTCAAAGGAAGTTTCGCGTTAGCTGATAAATGCGACAAGGATTTTCATCGACTGTCAGAAACATTCGGGATGCAAGCAGAATATATGGCGTCAAGGCTCACAACTGACTATGATGTGTTGCCAGATTCAGGAAGGCCACTCAGAGAGCCAACCTTCAATACTGCTAAGGATTCCAAGGAAGTGCAGATTCACCCGACAGACCCAAAGAAAACAACGTCCATTGCAACAAACATGGACATCGCATAGGAAAGCGCGCTCATCGAGTTCCTCTGTGAGCACTGGAAAATCTTCGCATGGTGTCCCGCTGACATGCCAGGAGTACCCAGGGAACTTGCCGAGCACCACCTAAATTTGGATCCAATAGCGAGACCAATCAAACAACCTTTGCGGCGTTTTTCAGAACCAAACCGCAAAGCTATGCTGTCAGAAATTGATCAACTCAGAGAAGCTGGTTTTATAAAGGAGATATCTACAGAAGACACGTGGGTAGCTAACCCAGTGATGGTACCGAAGAAAAACACGAAAGTCCTTCGCATGTGTGTCGACTTCACGTGTCTCAATAAACACTGTCCAAAGGATCACTTTCCCCTCCCAAGGATCGATCAAATCATCGACTCCACGGCAGGATGTGAACGTCTTTCCTTCCTGGACGCATATTCTGGTTATAACCAGATCAGATTAAAAGAAGATGATGAAGCCAAGACAGTGTTCATAACACCTTATGGCGTGTTCTGCTACAGAACAATGCCTTTTGGCCTAAAAAACGCGCATATCAGCGGATGATGCAGAAGTGCCTTGCAACACAGATTGGAAAAAACGTACAAGTGTACATTGACGATGTCGTCATAACATCAAAAAAGGGCACAACATTGATCGAGGATTTGAAAGAAACTTTCGACAACCTTGACAAGTTCTGCCTTAAGTTAAACCCGACAAAGTGCTCCTTTGGTGTTCGTGCGGGAGAACTTCTCGGGTTCCTAGTATCAGCAAGAGGGATCGAGGCCAATCCAGAGAAAATCCAAGCCATCGTAACGATGAGGAAGCCGACAAAATTGAAAGAAATACAACAGCTGACGGGGCGAGTCGCAGCTTTAAACAGATTCGTCACCAGGCTAGGAGAAAAGGCATTGCCGTTCTACGCGTTGATCAAGCAAGGAGAGAAGTTTCAGTGGAACGAAGAAGCGGATAGAGCTTTCGAGAATCTCAAGCGCACAATTTCGACACCACCAATCTTGGTGGCGCCTAAGGAGAAGGAACCCCTCCTGTTATACATTGCAGCCACACCTCAGGTGGTCAGCACGGCTCTCGTAGTCGAAAGAGAAGAAGAAGGAAAGCTCCATGCAGTACAGAGGCCAGTATATTTCATCAGTGAAGTATTATCGCCTTCAAAACAGCGGTACCCGCAGTACCAGAAGTTGGCATATGGAGTGTTTACAACAGCAAGAAAGTTGCGACACTATTTTTCGGCGCATCCGATAATAGTGGTCAATGAGGCGCCTTTATCAAATATATTAAACAATCCAGAAGCTACAGGTCGTGTCTCCCTTTGGGGAATAGAGCTTTCCCCTCGGGACATCACGTACGAAAAAAGAAAAGCAATAAAGTCGCAGATCCTACCAGACTTCATCGCAGAATGGAAGGAGCTACAAAATACGGGACCCCCAGATTTGTCGAGAACCTGGACTATGAACTTTGATGGGTCCAAAAGGTTGGAGGGAGCTAGAGCAGGCGTAATACTAATATCACCTGAAGGCGACAAATTAAAATATGTCTTACGGATGACGTTCCCAAACGCGTCTAACAATGAGGCAGAATATGAAGCTCTCATACACGGGATGAAGATGGCGAAGGCTTGTGGTGCAACCCGACTGAAAATCTTTGGCGACTCACAATTGGTGGCTCGGCGAGGTCATGAATCAATGTGATGCGGTCAACGAAAGTATGATAGCATACAAGGAGATGTATAACGAGCTAGAAAAGCTGTTTGATGGATGCGAAGTAAATCACATCAGCAGGTTGAGCAATGATGAAGCCGATGTTCTTGCAAACATCGGGTCGCAGTGTCTCGCGATTCCACCAGGCGTGTTTTGGGAAGAAATAGCTGAGAGATCTACAAAGCCGACGAAACCAAAGAAGAAGGAGAAGGATGAGAAATCCTCGGGGGCTACGAAAGAAACACTGGAAGAAGAAGAGGAACAGGAGCTAGTAATGATGGTGCAAATTCCATGGATGCAGGCGTACATATCGTACATCCTAAGGAAAACAATACCCGACGATCCAGTCGAAGCAAGGCGAGTAATCAGACGTCCCAAATCCTTCACTGTGGTCAAAGGGGAGTTGTACAAGCGAAGTATTTCGGGTGTGTTACAAAGGTGCGTCACACCGGAAGAAGGAAGGATAATTCTGAAGGACGTGCACAAAGGAATATGTGGTCATCACGCAAGCAGTCGAGCTATCGCGGCCAAGGTTTTCAGAGCAGGATTTTATTGGTTGACATCAATCGAGGATGCGAAGGAGATAGTGCAAACTTGCGACGCGTGCCAGAGATTTGCCGCAAAGCCTCATTCTCTGGTAGCAGAGTTAATGCCAATACCGCTGCCTTGGCCTTTTGCTCAATGGGGTCTCGATATGGTAGGAAAATTGCACAAGGCCTCGCCAGGTGGGTACGAGTATATGCTCGTAGCTGTCGACAAATTTACCAAGTGGATAGAAACGAAGCCGATAAATTCACCAGACGGAGCATCAGCAATCAAGTTTGTGAAAAGCATTGTCCTTCGATTTAGAGTACCTCATAGCATCGTCACGGACAATGGTAGTAATTTCACATCCAAGGAATTCAAGGCATACTGTGCAGAGGTGGGCATCAAATTGCACTTTGCATCAGTTGCGCACTCGCAGACCAACGGTCAAGTCGAGAAAGCCAATGGTATCATCTGCAATGGTATCAAGAAGCGCTTGTTAGGACCATTGGAAAAAGCTCGACATACTTGGCCAGAAGAGTTGCCGAGTGTGTTATGGAGTATCCAAACAACACCAAATACAGCGACACAGGAGACTCCGTTTTTTCTGGTCCATGGAGCTGAAGCAGTACTGCCGATAGAAATAGAGTATGACTCTCCAAGAGCCACGGAATACGACGAAGAAACTTCCAGAAGAGCATTGGAGGACGATGTCGATGCACTCGATGAGGCTCGAGACGAAGTGTTATCACGGGTCGCTAAGTACCAGCAAGATCTGAAAAACTACCACAGTCGACGTTTGCGACCACGATCTTTTCAGGTTGGAGACTTGGTTCTACGACTCAATAAAAAAAGCCATGAAAAACTCGAGTCGCCGTGTCTTGGCCCTTACATCGTCACAGAAGTAATCGAAAGAGGAGCATACAGGATAAAGGACAAGAAATCAGGAGTTGCCAAGCCAAATCCTTGGAACGTGGCACAACTCAGGCGTTTTTACGCCTAGAGTCGAAATATAGTCCTCCTTGTAAAACTATAATGTACTGAAACACCCGCGAGTTTTCAGACGCACTTTTTTCCTTTTTCAGGGCACCGAGTGGGGCTGGAAAAGGTTTTTAATGAGGCGGACTCGTGGTGCTGCAATATAATAAAGATAGTAGAGATATACATCTTTTTCTTTGACAAGATCGGAGGCTTGCGCCCAGAAGATACAACATATATATATATATACAATGTCGACGAATACAACTTGCAAAATATTTCGCCTTGGTGCAAAGCACCTCGCAAAATAAAATGACGACACAAAATAGCGATCAACAAAAAAGCTCGGGGGCTAACACCCGCAAATATAGTACACTCAATATAATTTATTTTGCCTTGGTTCAACCTCGCAAAAAAAACGCCACCAAAAGCTCGGGGGCTTGACAAGGAAAAATAAAAAATTTAGTGGCTTTACAATATAGACTATGTTTACAACATACAAGATATAACTCCTGAGAAACTCGACAAGTGGAAAAAGAATTCTCAATTGCTGCCTAGTATATCATCTATGGTCATCTGTTCATTATTTGCAGTGCGAGTACTATGTTCAGCATAGCTGCCCTTCACGAAGAACTCAGCGTCCATCCGAAGAAGTTCATCCATCATATCTTCTGCTAAAGGGGTCACAATGTCATCAATCTTGCCAACGTTCCTTTTCCTTTTCGCCATCTTGGCCAGGCACTTGGGGACAATTCTACTCATGTCTAACTTTGGATAGCAGATTTGTATCATCATCATAGCAAATCTAGCGCCAGCCGATAGTTGGGCACGCACAAATCCATGAATTCGAGGGGCATCCCGAAATTTTTCCATCAGAGCAGGAAGGGTTTCTGGCATTTTGTTGCGCGGGAACATGGTGCCATAAACTAAAGATAAAGTCCTTGTGCAGAAGTCGAGAAATTCGCGGACCTGACTTGCGCGATCTTGAAATCTGACGATTTGGCGGGTACGTTCAGGTGTACCCCAAAAATTAGAACCATGCTCCAGTGCAAGTTTGAGAAGCGCATTGGATCGAGCCTCAACACGTTGATCTTCGGCAGCAGTGTCCAAAAAAGAACCTGTTTTAGTAGATAAATTAGCAGGGAAGGAGAAAACAACAAGAGAAAAATCAAGCACGACCAAGTGAAGGAAATATACCTGTCATATCCAAGCTGGAGTCAGTCACCAGTTGAAGCATGTAATTTTCTCGTGCAGAAGCTTCAGCAACCTCAGAAACCGTGGTTTCTTTTTCAGCTATAGCATCTTTAGCCTGTTGAAGCGCAACTTTTTCCTTCTCGGAAGATTTTCGAGACTGCTCCATTATTATAAGTGATTGCTTCTTCATAGACTGGAGTTGTTGGCGAAGTTCTTCCAAGTCTTGTGCCAAACCTTTACTCGAAGAATCTTCGGTAAGTTCACCGAAAACAGTTGTTTTCTTCAAACAGGACGAGGCATGTAAAGCATTGGAAGGACGAGAAGTTGAAGTGTAGTTATCAAAAATCAACTGGAAAACAAAAGTTTCGGCATCAATCATCAAGTAAAAATAGATTTCCATTGATTGTCAAAGTGTTTACATAGATATTACAAAAGGAAGGTCCCTAATGAACTACTGGAGATATGTTGCCGCCAAAACTATTAGGGCGACAACGTCAAAAGAGAGTTAAAACTAAAAGAGAAGACAAGGTGGTCTACTTGACCTCCGGTTTCGACGAACTGGGAGTAGGAGTTGGATTGTATCCGAGGTAGGCGAGGATTTTCTTTGAGTTGGGCTTGGCAGCTTTAATCAACGACTGCCACCTCTTCGTCTCCATCTCCTCCGTGTTGCCAACTCTTGCCCAGTCGACTTCTTGTTGGCTGTCAGCAACCAAGGCGATTGTACCTTCAACACCAACTTTCAACCCTTCTTGGCGAAGTTGAAGTCCAAGGTCTTCTTGAGAATTGAAGTACTTGGCGAGAGCGGTAAAAGTCGCGGGTGCCTCCTTCTTCTTGAAGAAGTATGGGAAAAGCCGCGACAGACCAGTCCTGGCTTCAGCAAGACCTTCACGAGCTTCATCTCCATGAATCTCAAGAAGAGAAAGCGCGTCAAGGAGTTGATCACCTTCAGGGTTTTCCAGCTCATATTCTTGCTCTGTTTTCCCTGAATAAAGTAAAAAAGAGTTGGTCAAGGAAAAAGGGAGCAAAGACGACACAAGGAAACGGCAAGGATCTGAGTACTTACTAACAAAACGTCGACTCTGCGACTCCAAGCGAGTAAGGATTTCTTTTTCGCGAGCAGACTGCTGAGCTATGTTCTCGCTCAGAGAAGTTTCCGCGTCATGAAGTCTTTTTCGAAGATCTTCGACGACGGCAACATCTGTTTCAGCTTTCTTGCGAGCCTTTTCGCTTTGCTCTAACTTGGTAGCGAGAGCGTCAGCACGTTTGTTGGAGTCCGCAAGATTTTCTGGCAAAATAAACGACAGTAAAATGTTATGACAAAATAATGGAGTATATTCAACAGAAGAGGCGGATAAAAAAATAGTACCTTCAAGCTTCTTGGCATGGTCACGGTACCCAACGAATTGGGTACCGAGACGGATAAATTCCTTCATCAAAGGCTGAAGAGAAGACCAAAGGAAAAGAGACTCAATATAGCCAGTAAAAGTACGACAACACCTCGCAAGAAACAAAGGAGAGCTGAAAGTATTGAAAGGCTCGGAACACAAAGAAAAAGAGTGACACACTTACGTCATCCAATGAAGGTGTCGTAGAGCTACCAGTGAACAGGATAGGCTCCTTGGCTGGTTCTACCCTAGCTCTCTTTGGTGAAGAGGCTTGGGGGCTCGCAACTGGTGTTGGATGCTCTGTGTTTTGTTGAGGAGGTGAAGTTTCGTCCCCATCAGGTTGAACTTCAGAAACAACTAAAGTACGGGACGTGCTCGTTCGAGCAGTCGCGTCAATAGGTGTATTATCATCTTCGTCATCACTACAACAAATAAAGCGACAAGATAAGAAACAATTTGAAAAAGTATCGAGAACAAACAAATATAGTGCACCAAGAACTTACGAGCTAACAAGAGCATCCTCATAAGGATTGAAAGCTCTCTTTCTAGCATCAGGTTCAACTTCTTCGGCACGCGCAGCACCGGCTTTGGAGGTGCCAGAGTCGACGACCTCGCCCCTTTTTCTCTTGTTCTTTGGAGAAGCAGCTGGGGGAGGAGAGCGTGTCGACGCGGTAGACTCGGTTTCAATCTCCTTTTCAGAGGATGCCGCGGATTTTCGAGAACCCGCGATTTCACTCTCAGGGCGAGAAGTACCCTGGTTATCGTCGGTGACAATGGCCCGTTCTTCGACTTCCCCACCTTCGGGAAGGGGAGGAAGAGGTGACGCAGTGTCATGGTTCTGAGCAAAATAGAAAAAGTATCGACATGGAATTATATCAGTAACAACAGTTGAAAAAATAGCAGTACCAAAGGAGAAAAGAAAAGAGTGCATGAATAAACAGATGACAAAAATATATCACCTGCGGGAGCGCGTTGGTGGCGCTATATGGCGTCACACGGCAAGATGACGGGACGGCGTCTTTCTTGCTAAGCGACGAGATCTTTCGGACAAGTTTTTCTAGGTCATTGACCGATAAACTTGTCGAGAGACGATCCAAATCTTCATCGCCAGCATACATCCAAAGGGGATTTTTGCGAAGCTGCAGAGGCTGCACCCTAATCCTAAGGAAGTACGCCGTGATTTGGATACCCGACAATTCTTGCCCTCGGGTATTTTGGAGCTGGTGGATGCGTGTCATCAGCGCATCTGTCGCCGCTTATTCTTCGTCGCTAGCCTCTGCATCCCAGGACCGACGACGACAGATTTTTTCGGCACCATCAAAAGGGGGATGTTGTCTTCAACTGAGCCATGGTTCTCCTCGTGGATATACAACCATTTTTTGCGCCACCCTTGCACTGAGTCAGGGAATTTGACGTCAAAGTACTCGACGTTAGGGTGGACGCAGATAACAACGCCGCCTATGTTATAGGAAACATTGGCAGAGCCATTACGGCGACAGGGGAAAATGCGTTTCCATAGAGCCCAGTTAGGCTGGACTCCAAGGAAGGCTTCGCAAAGCGTGATGAAGATTGAGATGTGGAGGATGGAGTTAGGAGTAAGATGGTGAAGTTGCAATCCGTACATAAAAAGCAACCCCCGTAGGAAATTGTGAATGGGGGCAGAAAGACCGCGGATGAGGTGGTCGACGAAACTGACCCGATACTTGATGACCCACAAGTATAGGGGATCGCAACAGTCTTCGAGGGAAGTAAAACCCAAATTTATTGATTCGACACAAGGGGAGGTAAAGAATACTTATAAGCGTTAACAACTGAGTTGTCAATTCAGCTGCACCTGGAAAAGCACTAGTAACAGGGGTGATGTGAAAGCGACAGTAATATGAGAGCAGTAGTAACGATAACACGGCAGCGATAGCGGTAATATGAGAGCAATGGCACCAGAAAATAGTTGATACTACTTCCAATGACATGTAGGAACAAGTATATGATGATGAAAGATGGACCGGGGTTCCCAGCTATCTACACTAGTGGTAACTCTCCAATAACAAGTGTTGGGTGAACAAATTACAGTTGGGCAATTGATAGGATTGAAATAGCATTAAGACAGAACATCAAGTCTATTAATCATGCAGGCATGTTTCCCATATATAGTCATACGTGCTCACAATGAGAAACTTGTACAACATCTTTTGTCCTACCAGCCGGTGGCAGCCAGGCCTCTAGGGAATCTACTGGAAATTAAGGTACTCCTTTTAATAGAGTACCGGAGCAAAGCATTAACACTCCGTGAAAACATGTGATCCTCATATCTAAGCCTTCCCCTCCAGTTGTCACTTTGAGGCCTTTGGTTCCGGACATAGACATGTGCAAACAACTTGTAGATACAATCTAAGCAATAAGTATAGAGCTTAAATCTAAGATCATGCCACTCGGGCCCTAGTGACAAGCATTAAACACAACAAGATTGCAGCAACAATAACTTCACAAACTTTATAGATAGACTAATCATAATGTAACAATCCATCGGATCCCAACAAACACAACACCGATTACATCGGATGAATCTCAATCATGTAAGGCAGCTCATGAGATCATTGTATTGAAGTACATGGGGGAGAGAGTACCAACTAGCTACAACTAGAACCCGTAGTCCATGGGGGAACTACTCACGGAGCATGATGGAGGCGGTGGCGTCGATGGAGATGGCTTCCGGGGGCACTTTCCCGTCCCGGCGGCGTGCCGGAACAGAGATTCTGTCCCCCGAATTGGAGTTTCGCGATGGTGGCGGCGCCCCTGGAGTCTTTCTGGAGTTTCGTCAATTGGTATCGATGTTTTAGGTCAGGACGGCTTAAATAGGTGAAGAGTCGGAGTCGGAGGGTGCCTGGGGCCTCCCCCTCATAGGCTGGCGTGCCCAGGCCTGGGGCCGCGCCGCCATATTGTGTGGTGGCCCCCTGGCCCCTCTCCGGTTCTCCTTCGGTGTTCTGGGGTCTTCCGGGAAAAATAAGATACTGGGTCTTTGTTTCGTCGAATTCCGAGAATATTGCCCGAACAGCCTTTCTGGAACCAAAAACAACAGAAAACAGGAACTGGCACTGTGGCATCTTGTTAATAGGTTAGTTCCGGAAAACGCATAAAAACATTAAAAAGTGTGAGCAAAACATGTAGGTATTGCCATAAAACAAGCATGGAACATCAGAAATTATAGGTACATTGGAGACGTATCAAGCATCCCCAAGCTTAGTTCCTGCTCGTCCTCGAGTAGGTAAACGATAAAAAAGGGTAATTTCTGTAGTGACATGCTACTTACATAACCTTGATCATACTATTATAAAGCATATGAGATGAATGCAGTGACTCAAGGCAATGATCTATAGTTGCTAACAAATAGATAACATATAGCAAAACTTTTCATGAATAGTTCTTTAAAGACAAGCATCAAAAGTCTTGCATAAGAGTTAACTCATAAAGCAATAAATTCAAAGTAAAGGCATTGAAGCAACACAGAGGAAGATTTAAGTTTCAGCAATTGCTTTCAACTTTCAACATGCATATCTCATGGATAATTGTCAACACAAAGTAATATGATGAATGCAAATAAGCAAGTATGTAAGAATCAATGCACGAGTTGACACAAGTGTTTGCTTCTAAGATGGAAGGAAGTAGGTAAACTGACTCAACATAAAGTAAAAGAAAGGCCCTTCGCAGAGGGAAGCAGGGATTAAATCATGTGCTAGAGCTTTTTAAGTTTCTAAAGACAGAAGTAAAATGGTTTTGAGAGGTGTTTGTTGTTGTCAACGAATGGTAATGGGTACTCTAACTACCTTATCAACCAGACTTTCAAGAGCGGCTCCCATGAAGGACGTTATTTCTACCACCTTGGTAGATCATCCTTCTTCTCTTTTGTTTACACATGTACTTTAGTGTAGTTTATTTTTATTTTTGGGTGACACTCCTTCCAACCTTTTCTTTCACAAGCCATGGCTAACCGAATCCTCGGGTGCCTTCCAACAATCACATACCATGAAGGAGTGTCTATTTATTTTAGTTTTATTTAGAGATGACACTCCTCCCAACCTTTGGTTTCTCAAGCCATGGCTAACCGAATCCTCGGGTGCCTTCCAACCTTTCACATACCATGGAGGAGTGTCTATTTGCAAAATTAAGTTCCTTACTGATGAATCAGAGCAAAACATGTGAAGAGAATTATTAATGCAAGTTAATTAATTGGGGCTGGGAACCCCGTTGCCAGCTCTTTTTGCAAAGTTATTGGATAAGCGGATGAAGCCACTAGTCCATTGTGAAAGTCTGTCCGGAGTTAATGACAAGATCGAAAGATAAAACACCACATACTTCCTCATGAGCTATAAAACATTGACACAAATAAGAGATAATAGCTTTTGAATTGTTTAAAGGTAGCACATGAAGTATTTACTTGGAATGGCAGGAAATACCACATAGTAGGTAGATATGGTGGACACAAATGGCATTTTGGCTCAAGGTTTTGGATGCACGAGAAGCATTTCCTCTCAGTACAAGGCTTTGGCTAGCAAGGTTGTTTGAAGCAAACACAAGTATGAACCGGTACAGCAAAACTTACATAAGAACATATTGCAAGCATTATAAGACTCTACACTGTCTTCCTTGTTGCTCAAACACTTTTACCAGAAAATATCTAGACCTTAGAGAGACCAATCATGCAAACCAATTTCAACAAGCTCTACGGTAGTTATCCACTAATAGGTTTAAACTACATGGTGCATGAATAAACATGATCTACTTGAGAGCTCAAAACAATTGCCAAGTATCAAATTATTCAAGACAATATGAGGCATTTTCTGTTTCCAACCAAATACCAATAAGTGCAGCGGTTTTCAACTCCGCCATGAACATTAAAATAAAGTTAAGAACACCAGTGTTCATATGAAAAGGCGGAGCGTGTCTCTCTCCCACACAAGGATTGCTAGGATCCGAATTTATTCAAACATAAACAAAAATAAAAACACACAGACGCTCCAAGTAAAGCACATATGATGTGACCGAATAAAAATATAGTTTCAATAGAAGAAACCTGATAAGTTGATGAAGAAGGGGATGCCTTGGGCATCCCCAAGCTTAGACGCTTGAGTCTTCTTGAAATATGCAGGGATGAACCACGGGGGCATCCCCAAGCTTAGACTTTTCACTCTTCTTAATCATATATCATCCTCCTCTCTTGACCCTTGAAAACTTCCTTCACACCAAACTTCTCATAAACTTCATTAGAGGGGTTAGTACTCAAAAAACTTTAATCAACTTTAGTCCTGTAGTGACACATTGCAAGAACTCAATAAAATATTAGCTACGGCTCTCCACGTCTTGAAAGTCTCACTTAAAGTCCACAAGAGACAATGCAAAAAACAGAGACATAATCTGTCAAAACAGAACAGCCAGTAAACACGAATTTTTAAAAGGTACTTCTGTTGCTCAAATCAGAAAACTCAAAACTAATGAAAGTTGCGTACATATCTGAAGAACGCGCACGTAAATTGGAAGATTTTTCTGAGTTACCTACAGAGAGCCCTGCCCAAATTCGTGACAGATAGAAATCTGTTTCTGCGCAGAAATCCAAATCTAGTATCAACTTCCTATTAGAGACTTTACTTGGCACAACAATGCAATAAAATAAAGATAAGGAGAGGTTGCTACGAGTAGTAACAACTTCCAAGACGCAACAAAACAGTAGCAAAATAAAAACATGGGTTATCTCCCAAGAAGTGCTTTCTTTATAGCCATTAAGATGGGCTCAGCAATTTTAATGATGCTCACATAAGGATGAGAGTTGAAGCAAAAGAGAGCATCAAAAGGCAAGTTCAAAACACACTTAAGTCTAACCCTCTTCCTATGCATAGGAATCTTGTACACAAATAAATTCATGAAGAACCAAGTGACAAGCATAAGAAGATAAAACACGAGCAACTTCAAAATTTTCAGCATATAGAGAGGTGTTTTAGTACCATGCAATTTTCTACAACCACATTTTCCTCTCTCATAATAATTTTCAGTAGCTTCATGAACGAACTCAACAATATAACTATCACATAAAGCATGTTTCTCATGATCCATAAACATATAATTTTTATCAAGCTCAAAAATAGCGGGATTAAAACTTTCAAACCCACTTTTATCAATAATATAACAAGATGATTGATCAATCTCTAGAGATATGGGACTCCTAGATAAATTCAAGATCTCTCCAATCCCATTTTCATTAGTAGTACAATTAATATTATCAAGTAACATAGGACCATCATCTAGAGATTTATCATAAACATTTGCTAAGCAAAATTCTTTAGTACCATGCATTTCGACATCAGGCACAAACAAAGCATTATCATAAGATTTATCAAAATAGCATGGATTATCATAGATAGCAGTAGCATAATCATTCTCACAAGTTTTACTCATAGGTAATATTTCAAGAGAATCCACGGGAACATAACATTCATCCTTCTTTGGTAAGCATGGAGGACAATCAAATAGTGTAAGAGATAAAGAGTTACTCTCATTAGAAGGTTGGCATGGGTAGCTAATCCATTCTTCCTCCTTTTGTTCATCCCTCTCCTCTTCTTTTTCATCCAATGGGGTTTCAGGTTCATCAATTTCCTCCTCTTTTTCATCCAATGAGCTTTCAGGTTCATCAATTTCTTCTTCCACAGGTTCCTGCAAATTGTGAGTGCATTCTTGTGCATTAATGAGTCTCTCTTTATAATCAATGATATAAGGATTATCACTGTAACTTTCTATGCAAAAATTAAGGATAGAAGAGACATAATCTTTAAGGTCCTTACAAACAACACAAGTTTCATAATTTTTAACAATGAAGGATTCTATCTCAGAGGCTCCCATAAATATGACAAATTGTTCTACCTCTTCGAACCCAAAATGAATATAGTTATTCCAATTATAGTTCTTAATTAAAACTTCCTCACTAAAGCCACATTGAAATTTCAGATGTTTAGTATCCTCTTTAGAGCAACAGTTTATATCATGGCGTTTAAGCAAGATTTTAGCAATTGTATTCAATTTTTCTATCACATCACTCATAACTTTTCCCGTTCTTGATTCTCTATAATTATTATATGATTCTATAAGCTCCAAATAGGTTGTGGGTTCTCCCATAACAACAGTTTTTAATTTTTCGGTTTTTCAAATTTTTATGGATTTTTGGGTATATGAGAAAAGTAAAACAAGACAAAAAGAAACTATACAAAAGTAAACTAAGCAAAATAATACTAGACAGAAATAAACTAAGCACAAATAAACTAGACAAAAGTAAACTAAGTAAAACAAAATAAAACAGAGAGAGAGGTAGAGTGTACTCCCCAGGTGAACTTATGAGTAGAGCTATGCCTCCCCGGCAACGAGCGCCGGAAAATAGTCTTGATGACCCACAAGTATAGGGGATCGCAACGAGTCTTCGAGGGAAGTAAAACCCAAATTTATTGATTCGACACAAGGGGAGGTAAAGAATACTTATGAGCCTTATCAACCGAGTTGCAATTCAGCTGCACTCGGAAAAGCACTAGTTACGGGGGTGATGTGAAAGCGACGAGTAATATGAGAGCAAGTAGTAACGGTAACACGACAGCAGTAAGCGAGTAATATGAGAGCAATGGCACCGGAAAATAGTTGATACTACTTCCAATGACATGTAGGAACAAGTATATGATGATGAAAGATGGACCGGGGTTCCCAGCTATCTACACTAGTGGTAACTCTCCAATAACAAGTGTTGGGTGAACAAATTACAGTTGGGCAATTGATAGGATTGAAATAGCATTAAGACAGAACATCAAGTCTATTAATCATGTATGCATGTTTCCCATATATAGTCATACGTGCTCGCAATGAGAAACTTGTACAACATCTTTTGTCCTACCAGCCGGTGGCAGCTGGGCCTCTAGGGAATCTACCGGAAATTAAGGTACTCCTTTTAATAGAGTACCGGAGCAAAGCATTAACACTCCGTGAAAACATGTGATCCTCATATCTAAGCCTTCCCCTCCAGTTGTCCCAATTTCTGTCACTTTGGGGCCTTTGGTTCCGGACATAGACATGTGCAAACAACTTGTAGATACAATCTAAGCAATAAGTATAGAGCTTAAATCTAAGATCATGCCACTCGGGCCCTAGTGACAAGCATTAAACACAACAAGATTGCAGCAACAATAACTTCACAAACTTTATAGATAGACTAATCATAATGTAACAATCCATCGGATCCCAACAAACACAACACCGATTACATCAGATGAATCTCAATCATGTAAGGCAGCTCATGAGATCATTGTATTGAAGTACATGGGGGAGAGAGTACCAACTAGCTACAGCTAGAACCCGTAGTCCATAGGGGAACTACTCACGGAGCATGATGGAGGCGGTGGCGTCGATGGAGATGGCTTCCGGGGCACTTCCCCGTCCCGGCGGCGTGCCGGAACAGAGATTCTGTCCCCCGAATTGGAGTTTCGCGATGGTGGCGGCGCCCCTGGAGTCTTTCTGGAGTTTCGTCAATTGGTATCGATGTTTTAGGTCAGGATGGCTTAAATAGGTGAAGAGTCGGAGTCGGAGGGTGCCTGGGGCCTCCCCCTCATAGGCTGGCGCGCCCAGGCCTGGGGCCGCGCCGCCATATTGTGTGGTGGCCCCCTGGCCCCTCTCCGGTTCTCCTTCGGTGTTCTGGGGTCTTCCGGGAAAAATAAGATACTGGGTCTTTGTTTTGTCGAATTCCGAGAATATTGCCCGAACAGCCTTTCTGGAACCAAAAACAACAGAAAACGGGAACTGGCACTGTGGCATCTTGTTAATAGGTTAGTTCCGGAAAACGCATAAAAACATTATAAAGTGTGAGCAAAACATGTAGGTATTGCCATAAAACAAGCATGGAACATCAGAAATTATAGGTACGTTTGAGACGTATCAATACTCCATAGGAGGGGTTGTATAGCTTTCTTCACTGGGGAAGCGCAGTGCGTCTTGTTTCTTGCTGATCCCCAGTTTCTTCAGCAAGTTGATGTCTTGAGGGGAGATTTTGGATCTCTCCCACTCCGTGTTCCCCAGATCTTCGGTCGCCATCTTCGACTCAGGAGTGTTGTGCCTGGTGAGTCTGCGCGGTGGCATCAACAATGGCGTAGGAGCAAAGTGCGAGCGTGGTGGAGCTCAAGAACTGTGGGGCGCAATGGAGGATTTTGGCAGAGGAGAGCAGAGGAACGGCGCGAGCGAAAGTGGAGAAGGAGGAAGACGATGACCTTAAGTAGAGGTGCGGTGAATCGACGCACTGTTGGATGGAGAAATTATGAGATAGATGATGTACACGTGGACAAGGGGTAAAAACACAATTTCACTGAGAAGGGAACGAACAGGCGCTACAGTGCGTGCGCCAGGAAAAGTGGAGGACGTGTGTCCCGCACTTGCACGATGTGTCAACTTGATAAGAAATTTGGGCCTACAAGACAGAGAAAGAGCAGTTCTCGTATTTTCCCGATACAGTGATCGTGGCTATCGTCAGCAACGATGTCACCTTGGCAAGAAAAATCTCGGCTATGAAGCTTCATAAGAATGGCGACAGTACAAGATTATTGATTATTTCGAGAGCCTTTGATCAAATACAAGTTTTTGATCAAATGATCGGGGGCTACTTTGGAAAAAAGAAAAATTCAAGTATGGCAAAATAGAAATGGCGAGAGCCTATGATCAAATGCAAGCATTTGCTCATAGCCTCGGGGGCTACTCCCATCGGGAGCGCTGGTCGCGCACCCGATAGATATGAGAAGTTCGAGAAAGAATGAAAATATATTGACATGAGGCATTAAAGTGTTGAGCCTACAACCAAGCACTAGTCCTTGGCTGTAGCCTCGGGGGCTACTCCCATCGGGAACGCTGTTCGCGTGCCCGATGAAATTATAAAAATTATTAGAAAAAGAAGAAAGAAAGAAAGAGAGAGAAGAAAAAAAGAAGTGAGCATATTTCGAGTTATACAAATAACTCTACATATACTCCCATCGGGAGGGCAAAATAAGTCATTTGTTGACTCAATAAAATGTGTTATTCCAACAGCCGAAAAAGCACTCGACAATATATTCTCAGAGCGCCAAAGTAGCGAATAATCTCTGAATGCCGCAAAACTATGCGAAGGTAAGACCCCAGATCCGTTCTGAGCGGCGTGGCGTCGTCTCTGACGTCGGTTTGCTACTTTTTTCCGTATCAACAGATACGAAGAAAAATCCTAACGGACGCGTTAGGTACCCGATAAAATATGACTGGGACTCGACGGAATGGTAAGACCTTAAGCGGCACCTGTCGAAGTTTACACCAGTATCCCGAGATCATGTCCAGGGACGTGATCTTGAAGTAGGTTTTTGCGGATTGCCACTAGAGCAGTTAACTAGTACCTGATCCGTCAGATGACCTAGCCCCAATTGCCATTATCCTTGTACAATATATAATTGCATATCCAAAGATATGTGATAAATTCGACAGGTTCATTGAATGATTAAAGTTGGAGATTTTCCCTGATTCTTCGATTCAAGCAAAATCTCTGGGGCTACTGACATAGGCATCCCCAATGGGCCTGCCGAAGATGGTACCCGGGGTTTACTGAAGGCCCACAAGTCGAAGAATATGAAGATCGGAAGCCCAATTGGTGTTAAGGAAAGTTAGAATCGTATTAGGAAATATAGAGACTTGTAATTTTACGGGACGGGTACGAAGCCCTCCCGGACTCTGTAACTTGTGTATTACGAAACCCTCGGCTCCGCCTCCTATATAAGGGGTAGTCGAGGGACAAAGAAAGGATCGAATCAATTATCAACAGAACCCTAGTTTTATAATCGTCGAGTACTTTTCGGCTGAAACCTTCGAGATCTACTTGCCCTCTACTTCCAACTAAACCCTAGTCTACAATCTGTAGGCATTGATAAGTTAATACCTTGTCAATCGCTCCATCATCTGGATGGACAAATCCCACTATTGATTCATGAGCATCAACTATTACTTTCAGAGTATTCAACAACACCTTTATAGTAATTTTGTTAAGTTGTGATGTTTGATGTCATGAAAGCACTCCTCTGGCGCCAGTGATTGATATGTTATCATGGTCTAAGGACTATGAATACTCCGTATGTGTTTGATAAAGTAATGTAAACTTAATGACTTGATCGTATTGCTATACATACTCGGGTGTGTTCATCGCATCATTCTCCTAATTACGTGATCTCGTTATTAACAACATCTAATGTTAGAAAACAGATGGTGATGGCCTACCAAAATTGAAACCATGCCTCCCACGCCACCCCCTAAACCCTAGAGCCCTTTGCACCGGCGATCTCTTTGATCTCTGGTGTTTCTCCATTTCCAATCCAATCATCTTTTCCGGCGTTCCTCCCTCCACACATCCATACCCTTTTCACGTTTTTCCACCCAGATCTCATGTCTGCCCCGGTGTTCTCCTCGAAGCCGATGTCTGGTGATTCAACCCTAAGCCATTTGGATGACGACAAGGTGGATCTGATCGGTGAGAGATGGGCAGTGACGTACTCTACCATTCTGCAAAAGAAGTATAAGTCTTTTCATTCGGGTAACATTCTCCTCCACGTCGATCGTCGCCGCCTAGTTCTCCTAGATGCAGAGGGTACTACTGTTGACGCTAAGGTCATACCTCCTGATTTCTCAATCTCGATGGATATGTCGTTGGAATTTCCATGTCATCTGGTAAATGTGGTGGAGCAGATCTCATGCCTGAGTGCCACTGATCGTTCCTACTTGGAGGTTTTGCGATCTGCTAAACCTAGTCCGAGTGAAACTCGGAGTGATGATGCTACTTCGATCTGGAAGGTTACTTACTCTGCAAGGAAGGATCTAGATCGTGGCCGTATGAAGTCCTATGATGGTTCTCTGAAATTCTGGTCTTCCAATGGATGGCTTGTTCTGATTAATGCAAGAAATGAGCCGATTGCGGTTCAAGCGCTTCAGTTGGAACCTCGCTATAAGACTGGTTCTAAGGTGAGTTTGCAGCATCATGTGGTTAGGATCCATTCGGTTATAGTCTCTGGTGTTATGCATGGACATATGATACATCAGAAGGTTCCTGGAGACACATTGCCTGATATGTCAGGGAAGAAGATGTTGACACCTGCAGAAGTTCTGGATGATGCTCCTTGCACTGTCATGCCTGCTTCTGAATCTATTTTGCCTAGTCCTTCCTTTGCCATGCATACTGCTATCACCTTGGGGCTAGATTTTAAGGCAGGAGAAAACTTTGCTAAGGAGGTTTTGCGAAAGTTTTCAAGTACTGTTCACCCTCTAAATGGGAAGAATTATTTCTCCTTGGTGGTGTCTTTTGGGAGAGCATCTTTTAGAATGGCCGAAGAAACAGTTGCATTAGCTCTGGAGGCAGCTTTGGGGGGTTTTGTGGATCTCTCAATGTTATGCAGTTGAGAGACAGAGTTTTTTCCTTCAGAGTGGCTAGTAAAGCAGTTGGCTTCTATATTATTCAAAAGAGGATATTTACTTCTGAGAAATTTAAATGTTATTTCCACTTGTGGAGTGATGGAGGCCCTAATTGGAAGAGGGAGTTTGCTCATTGGCAACATAATGAACATCAACAGTGGACTCTAGTTAGTCCATCCAAGAGAAGAGTAAATTTGGGTATGAATGCTCTCCACCTTCCAGTTCCTAAATCTGCACTTAAGCATATAGTTCCAGTTAATAAAAAGCTTGCTTTTGCGGAAGAAATCCATTATGAAGCAAAAATGGGTTATGCTGTGGAGCCATCTGGTAAAGTTGTTTTACATTGTTATGAGACTCAGTCTACTCCGACTATTTCTTTTGGTACTGCTGTACCAATTCATCAAGAACAGATAAGAGAGGCTGATGCTTCTTCTACTAAGTCTTCTGAACAGTCAAGAGAGGTTGATGCTCCACCCATTGTCACGGAAGCACAGAATGTTGGTGGGAGTGTTGATAATATTGAGGAGGAGGAAGATCTCTTCACTCAAATGGTAGATGATATGGTGTTTAAAGTCTGGAAGTGTCAAAGATGCCTTAGTATGCGCCATATAACAAAAGATTGTCTCAATAATATTCGCTGTCGTGGTTGCTTTAATTATGGCCATATCAAAAGGAATTGTTTTCCTACTAAGGCTTCTTTGGGTAAGTGTTGGGTTCCTAAAATTGCAAGGGAAGCTGGATTGGGCTCGGACAAGGTTACTACTAATGGGCCGACAGAAGAGCTTGTCGGTTCGTATTCCAAGACAGGGGAGTTGGCATTAAATTTGCCGAATACTATAGCCAACGACAAGAGTCCACGCAGTTCATCACCTCCTCCTTCCCCTGTTGCTCCGACTCCTCCTATGGCGAATTTTGAAGTTGACCCTCTGCCATGGCTGCCGTGGGGTCACCAGATCATCGACGGTGGCCCAACTCGACTTCCTCGCACCTTCTACTATGCCGCACAAGATCCGCCGCAGCAGCACCTGAACTACTGCATTGCCACAGTTCATCCTCCGCCGCCGCCTCAGGGGGAAGAGTTTTGGAGGGAGCAGGTGAATGCTTTCTTGGTTGGTCCTTTGCAGAGACATGTTATTTCTATGCAGCCTAGTTTGTTTGGGGTAGGGATGTATGAGATCAGTAGCCCCAATTCTGTTAATGCATTGGTGCAACATGGCGAGTATCAGATTCAAAACAGATCTTTGCGCTTCTTGCATGTTGGTGAAGCTCCTCAAAATCACCGTCCCACGCTAGGATTTAGAAGGGGATGGCTTATGTTCTTGGGGGTGCACCCAGATTACAGAAATAATCTTGACATTGCTAATCGTTGTCTCAACCTTTGGTCGATACCACACCTGGAATAGCAATGATCCAGTTGAAGGATAGAGTGCTTGTTTATGCTTCTTTCCCTTCTCCCCAATTGGTTCCTAGAGATGTGGTGTTTGGAAAATTTGCAACTATTGGTGGTGTGAAGGAATCCTGGACTGCACCTGTATACATCCTCTCGGCTGATTTTGCGAGAGGTTTTGCTCGTCGATGAAGATCCCATGCCCCTGGATGGTAATCCTCATCCTTTCCCTGGTCAATTGGTGCCAAATCAGAACTTGTTTGTGAACCCTCAGTACCCAGAGATAGGGTGGGATGAAGTGCAGAACTTTCCTGATAATGGACAAGCACTAGATCATGAGAATCTACCTGAACAGGTGGATGATTTGCAGCAACAGGAGCAGGAGTCCATGGTGGTTAATCTGTCTGATTCTTCTGGTTCTTCAGTAAACATGTTGGCCATGGACATACCTCAGCAGTAGCAGCATGGTAACATTAATATTCAGATTTTGCATTGTGAACTTTCCCTTTGCTTCATTGGGCCTGAGCTGCCACCTGTGATGCAATGGAATAGACTGAGAAGTAAGGTTCTGCCAGTCATGATGTCTAAATCTATTGCTGCTCCATTGCAAGGATCTTTGTTTGCTTTCATTGATAAATCTGTTTGGGAAAAGAACAAGCTGGGTGGAAACTGTACTGTTCTATTGCAGGAGAATGAGCAGAAAACAGGTGCTGGTGTTGAGATGGTGCATTCAGTGGATGTGTCTGTTCCCTTCTCAACACCAAAGAAAAGGAGGGCTAGGAAGGTTGTTACTCCAGTGGTACATTTGTCTGAGAGGAGGTTCACTAGAAGCTGTCTCAAGATGGAAGGATATAGGCCTCAGCCTATGCTGACAACTCAGCCAAAAATCAAGAAGAAAAGTAGAGCTAAACTCTTATTGGTTAATAGTTCATCAGAGAAGCCTGAAGAGTCAGATAAGGAGGAGGATGGAAGTGCAGATCATGAAGAGCATCAGATTCCAGTCACTCCTATACATGTCATGCAGAGAGTGGGGACTGCTTTGGGCATATCACCAGCAAAGTTGACTAGGGAGCAGCTTGAAGCTGATCCAAAGGGAACTACACACAAGGAGGGTTCCAATGATAAGTAAATCTGATCTGTGGATCAGAGGAGTTTCTGCTCCTCTTCTTTTGGCTTGTAAGGGTGGCTAGAAAGTATACTGGTGTCAGCTTTTGGAGGATACTGGGAGTGATCTCTCTGTGTCTGTGGTGTGTGTCAGGTGTCCTTCTCTTATTAGGGTGAATGTTGCTTCAGCCATCGCTTTATGTTCTGGCTTGTGGGCACTGATGTTATATGTCAGTGTGAGACCTCTTCTCTATTATTATGTGTGTCATGAGTCGTTTATCTATAAGAAAATGGCGTGTCATGTGTTGGAATGTGCGTGGTATTAATGCTGAGGGGTGACAGAGAGAGGTCAGGTCCAAAATTGATGAGAGTGAATGTGATATTATTTGTTTGCAAGAAACCAAGTGTGGATCTTTTGACTGGAAACTTATTCGAAAATTTTGTCCCAAGAGGTTTGATTCTTTTGCTTACTCCCCATCAGTAGGTGCCTCTGGTGGGATTTTGGTGGTCTGGAATTCTTCAGTTTTTCAAGGGGTGTTGCAGCAAATTGAAAGATTTGGGTTGATAGTTAATTTCACCTCTACTCATAATAATGCAACTTGGACTTTGGTGTGTGTTTATGGTCCCTGTCATGGTATTGAAAGAGATAATTTTGTTTCTTGGCTATATAATTTGCAAATACCTGGATGGGCCAATTGGCTGCTTTTGGGTGATTTTAACTTTGTCAGATCACATGACAATAGGAACAAACCAGGAGGGGATGTCAATGATATGTTTCTATTTAATGAGATTATTGGACATTTGGGATTTCTGGAATTGCCAATCAAAGGAAGAGCTTATACTTGGTCTAATATGCAGAAAGATCCTTTGCTTCAACAGCTTGATTGGTTTTTTACCAGTATGAACTGGATAACAGATTTTCCAAACACAATGGTGTTGCCTCTGGCTAAGATTGGGTCTGATCATGTGCCCTGTGTCATTAATATTGAGACTAATATTCCTAGAGCAAAAAATTTCAGATTTGACAATTATTGGGTAGATATGCCTGGCTTTAAAGAGTGTGTGACCAAATCTTGGGAGAAAGGCTCTAGTAAGAGTTATAGTACTGTTGTCATTGCTGACAAATTTAAGCAGTTAAGGTTTGAACTTAAAAAATGGCATCTCAGTTTGGCAAGATTAAAGGGCCTAATAAAAAGCTGTAATGAAGTAATCCTGGTCCTGGATACCTTGGAAGAGCAAAGACCTCTTTATAGGGTGGAGTTTAATTTCAGAAGCATTGTTAAGTTGCATTTAGCTGATTTATTATTGGCTGAGTGTAATTATTGGAGGAAGAGGTGTACCATTAGATGGATCCAGCAAGGGGAGGATAATACAAAAAATTTCCATGCTATGGCTACTGAGAGATTTAGGAGAAACTCTATTGCATTGCTTAGAGATGTGGATGGCAATGATGTTACTGATCACCAATTAATGGCAGGTATGCTTTTGAAGGAATATAAGAATAGGATGGGTTGTTCTGAGCCCATTCATATGCAGTTTGATCTGTCTAGACTCCTTCAAAGGGTTGAGGGACTTGATGAGCTTACTAGGCCTTTTGAGATCAAGGAGATGGATGAGGTAATAAAAGAGATGCTTGTGGACAGGGCACCTGGGCCTGATGGTTTTAATGGTCTCTTTGTTAAAAAATGTTGGTCCATCATAAAGCATGATTTTTATCAATTGGCTGCTGATTTCCACAGTGAGGTTATTAAGTTAAACAACATAAATGGATCTTATATTACCCTGGTGCCTAAGAAGCAAAGTCCAGTTTATGTGAATGACTTTCGGCCAATATCTTTGACTAATGTCTGTGTCAAATTTCTGACAAAATTGGCTGCTAATAGGCTTCAAGGGAAAATTTTGTCATGTATTCACAAAAATCAGTATGGTTTCCTGAGAGGTAGGACCATACAAGATTGTTTGGCTTGGGCTTTTGAGTATCTGTTTCTTTGTCAGCAATCAAAAAAACCAATTATTATTCTTAAATTGGACTTTGCTAAGGCCTTTGATACTATAGAGCATGAGGCTATACTGCAAGTAATGAGACATAAAGGGTTTAATGATAAATGGATTCAATGGGCAAGGATTATTCTGTCTACTGGTACCTCATCAATTTTACTGAATGGTATCCCCGGGAAGCGGTTTGAGTGTAAGAGAGGGGTGAGACAAGGGGATCCAATCTCTCCTCTCTTTTATCTCTTTGGGTCGGATTTGTTGCGATCGCAGATCAATGATATGGTGGTCCAAGGGACTCTTGCTATGCCAATTATTACAAATGAAGTGGATTTTCCAATAATCCAATATGCTGATGATACATTGCTGATCATGCCAGCTGATAAACTGCAGTTAATGGCACTCAAAGATACTCTTAGGAAATTTTCACTGTCTACTGGATTGAGAATTAATTTTGATAAATCCCAAATGGTACCTGTTAATGTGGAGGATGATTTGTTGAAAGAGTTGGCATCTGAGTTTGGCTGTCAGATAGGTCAGATGCCATTTACCTATCTTGGATTACCCTTGGGGACTACAAGGCCGACGATTGCTGAACTTTCTCCCCTAGTGTGTAGGCTTGAAAGGAAACTTACTTCAAGCTCTAGTTTTTTGTCTCAAGGTGCCAGATTGCAGCTCATAAATTCAGCCCTATCCTCTATGCCACTACATTTCTTATGCACATTGCAATTGCCACCAGCACTTACAAATTAACTTGATAGATGTAACACCCCAAATTTCAAAATAAAGAGAAAATGAATTTCCTGTTTCCAAAAATGAGAGCCAACAAAAACTTTTCAAAAATAGAGTGCTAGGCTTAGTGCTCATATCTAATACTTGTGTTGTTGCCATGATGAGTGTTATTATGCTTATGTGATAAACCTTAAAACCCTAAAGTGATCAAGTGAAGATCACAAACCAAATGAAATTAAAAGAGAAAGAAATCAAATAAGAAAAACCCAAAATTTTAACCTTCTCAAAAATCATGTGGATCTATGTTGAGAAACCTAAATTAAAGAAAAAAAAACCATATGTGGGCCTATAGCCTTAATATGTAAATCTTGAACCCTACCTTTTCTTATTTTGCTAAATGGTGGTGAACCATTGCAAAACTTATTAAACCCTAAACCACATCCCTCTTGTCATCAATCTTCAAGAAATAAAATAAAAAGGAAGGATCTTATTTAAGAAAAAGGCATATGCAAGCCTATGGATACTCTTTGAAAATGAGGAGCTTTGCCTTATCTACCTTGAGTAGATAAACTGAAATAACTCAGCACACTCAACAAAGCACTTACCACCCAATTCAAGGGTGAAACAAAATAAAATCAAACATAAGATAGAGGCATATGTGCCTATGGCTATCTTTGTAAAACTTTACCCTAGGCCTTTCTACTTTATTTAGAGGTTTGGAAAACCTTCTTAAACCTTATCTAGTACTTCTCCAACCCCATCCAAAATGAAACAAAAGATTTTTAAAAAGAAAGTAATAATGCCATAGAGGCGTATGAGAGCAAAATATGAAATTTGTGAAATTGAGGATCTTTACCCTAAGACTTCTAGTGAATGGTTGGATCACTCCTATATACCATTTCAACACTCAACAACATCAATTGGGTCAAGCCTAGTCCAATTAAAAATCAAATGCCACCCATGCATAGAAGCATATGTGACACATAGCCATTTTCACCAATTCTTGTCCTATGCACTTCTACTTTTACCAAATGGTGTGAAACCATCTATAAACCTAATCTAACCCTAAATTGACCCTCAACCTTGCCAAAGTGAAGCAAGGGGAGTACTTTACAAGAATAAGAAAAATTGACATGTCACCTCTCATGTGTTATGGCCAATTTTGCAAATCTTTGAGCAAGACCAATTAAAATGGTTTCAATGGTTTGGAAATGTTTCTAAACTAATGAGAATCACCTTAGAGTCAAGAAAAGTCAAATCAAATGGAGAGAAATCAAATAGTGAGATAATTCCATTTTTCACTCACATACACATAGGGCCAAATTATCAAATCTTGACCTAGCCACCTCCATTGCCTCAAAATGGTTTGAACCTTTCATCCAACTCAATCTAACACCAAATAAACCTCACTCTGGTCAAATGGAAGCCAAGAAAAATAAAAGAATAAAAGTTAGAAAATCACAAAACCCTCACCTATGATTATGCCATTTTTTATAAATCTTGACCCTAGACCATTTTGATCTTCACCATTAGTTAAATAATGTTACTAAACACTTATTACAACTTTTGGAATCAAAGAAACACAATTCAAATCAAATTCAAACTCAAATTTGGCTCACATACAATAATGGTCAAATCTGCCAATTTTAGTCTGATCACTACTTTGAACCCTTGCCCTTCAATTTTCTCAAACTAACTCTTGCTAACTCTTTGCACCAATTCAAAGTCAACATCAAGGTGAACACTTTTTGTAAAGAGCACCATGCCAAAATCATCTTTGATCAATAACTATGCTCATGCAAAGTTGCAACTTTTAATTAAGTGGAACAATCTCCCACTTAGTGAACTTTGCAATATTTTGATTTTCTAAATTCCACCACCACCTCTCCTTGCCTCTGGTCATGTAGAACCAAACCAAACACACCCTTTTCAAATTGGTCAACCTTTTGAACTAAATCAATTTTGGACAAAATTGATGAATTACAAATAGGTAACTATTTGCCACTATTTAGAATAGTGACTCTACCCTCAACCCTAATGCTCCTAACTACTCTACCCTGTCCCCTTGTCCCCTCTCTTCATCACAACAGCACAGAAACCCTAGAGGAGCTAGCCAAGCATGGCATAGCCATGCCATGCCGGCCATGGCACACATGGTGCACCCTCCTCCCTTCTCCTCCCCCTCAACCTTGGCCCCCATGTCTCTGAGCTTCCCCTTGCATCCCTGAAGCTGCCTAGCCCCACCATTGCCGGAGAGGAAGTCCCTAGGGCTGGCACACGTCGTGCCCAGAGCGCCCAGGGCCATGCCGAGGACGTCGTGCGCGCGCCCGTGGACATGCCCTGGCCACGAGTCGCCTCGCCAGCACAACCTCGCCCTGGACCACCACGGAGCACGTTGAGCTTCGTCGTCGCATTGCCAACCCGCCAGACACGGCCCCGTGTCCTCACGCCGCCTGTCGCCGTCGACCAGCTCGCCATTTTCCCGCGCCCGTGCCGCCTGTACTCGTCATCGCTCTCGCTCAGCAGCCTGTCCCCTACCTCGCTCTCTAGCTCGCTAGCACCGCCTCGACCACACCTAGCTAGCGCCTACCTCGCCGACCCCCTTCCCTCGCCGGAGCCGCCGCTGTTCTGTCACCCTTGCCGCACCCCTCACGGCCAACTCGCCCCTATAAAAGGAGGACGATCCCGCCTCCATTTCTCACACCAATCGACCTCCCTCCTCTCTCTGATCCTCTTCCACCCCTTATCTCGCCGCATCGTCGCCGGTAGCCCCCCAATTGCTCGCTCAAGTCCGCGGCAGAGCTGCAGAAGGCGCCGTCGATTTCGGCCACCATCGGCGTCGCCGTCAGTACCAGCTGCCTCGCCATCATCCGCAACATCGTCCAGCATCCTCGCCGCCGCTCGCCGGAGTCCAGGAGCGCCGCCGACCCCCTACCCCCACCGCGGCAGCAAGCCCTTCTCCTCGACGGAGACGACGCGCCTCGACCGCACGATCTGCATCTAATCCAACCGCCCACATTCCTCTGTACCGGTTCGGTAAGTCACCGTCACTGACGGGTGGGTCCTACTGTCAGCAGGTCCACAGCGTTAGCTGGACCGGCCCAACTCTGCTTTGCCCCTTTTCAAACAGTTTCGGCCCATTTTCTTTCCCGCCGGCCCTCTTAATTTAAATCAAGTTTAAGTAATTCCAAATGAATTTCAATTCAGCACAAACTTTGAAATTCAATAGTTTCAAATCTACTGAACCAAAATTGATGAATTTTATACCGTCGGAAAGCTAGTGAAATTATCTATCAAATGCCACTAGTCCCATCTCAAAATTATTTGTAGAATTAATCTGACAAAAAGAACAAGTCAGGGACTGTTGCACATTCAAATAATTCTTAAAAATCAACCAAAATAGATATGAAGTTAATTCCAACTCCAATAGCTCACATTTGACTTACACTAATTGTTTATGCAATAAAATGGTGTGGTCACCTTGCATGATCATGCCCTAGTTTAAGTAGTGGATAATATGGCTAGTTTAACTAGTGGATATTGTCCAAAACTATTAAGTAATTCATATGAAGTCTTATGCTTCATTTAAATCTGGACTCAAATGAATTCATGTGATGTTTGGACCCCTGGCCAAACTCACTTATATGAATTACTTAGAGATTTAAATCATAGGTAGTGTTATTAAATGGTATGAGGTACTCTACCTCATTTAAACCAATTTCTCAAATGATGATGATGAATGGTTGACTTGGGTCCACATGATTTCATGTATGATTGTTTGAGAAATTAAATCTTAAGAAGATTTCAATGAGAGGAAAGTATTTCTCAAGAACCATATGGAAATTATCATTTACATATGTAAGGAGAGGAAATTATTTTCCTCAAGCAACCCAACCAATGCACCCCAATTGTAGTATTTGTGTGAATAGAATAATTGGTGTAAATACAAGTAATGTTAGAATAGCCAAGGAATGGATGAGGATGTGAAATCACCTCAATGGTAGTTGTTAACCTAGTCACAACTATGTGTTAAATCATATGAGAGGTTTTCCTCTCATTTAAATCTTGGTCTCAAGTATTTCAACATGAGGTGGTGACCATGGTCTATATAATCTCATGTTGAGTATTTGGTGACATTAAATCACTACCATGTTAGTATTAAATTGTATGAGGTATGGAACCTCATTTAAATCATTTTCTTAAATGATGAGTATGAAGAGGTTGACTTTGGTCAACCTAGGTCATATTTGGTTCATGAGAGAAATTAAATCTTAATAAGATAATGAGAGGAAATTATTTTTCTTAAATAAGAGGAACACATCCACCCACTTAATAGTAGTATGTGATGCTAGTTAAGTTGTGTAAAGCTTGTGTGTGCTTAGTTTAGTATGTAAGTTTGGTATGATGATTGTATACCCCGTATTCGTATTTTAGACGCTAGTACCAAGGAGTATCCAGAAGAGGAGGACTTCTACAAAGAGGAAGGAGAAGAAAATTTGGACCCCCACTTCAACCAAGGCAAGCCAATACCAATGCAAGCTATTATTATTGCAAGCTAATAATCTTGCAAGCTAGACTTTTGCAAGTTATAATGTTGCAAGCTAACACCTATTGCAAGCTAATATTCTTACAAAGTGCAAAGCCCCTTTGGGGCAAGGCACCATGATTCTTATCTTTTCTTATATGAACCCATCCCAAGTTTTTACTTTACAAGTTTACTGGTTTTTCTAAATGAGTTACTTTATAGTTAACTTTGGTCAAAGTAAAGAAGTTTACTAGGGTGGTAAAGTTAGCAAACTATTACCAATGCAAGCTAGACTTTTGCAAGTTAACCCCAATGCAAGATAATACCCTTGCAAATTGCAAAGCTCACTATGAGCAAGGCATTACCCTATTTACTTTGTGCTTATGATCCTTTTTTCCCAGTTTTACTTTACAAGCTTTATTTACTTTTGTTTTATCAAAGTACTTTTTGATTCATGATTCACTTGGTTAGTATTGGATTAGTACAAGAGTATCAAAGTTAGCCTAGAAGCAAAGCAAAATACTTAGCACCCCTCATACATAGATGCTAGTGCTAATTTGAAAGTGACTACGCCATTTGGGAACTTGGGAATTGAAATGACTTTGAAAACCTTGGAATGATGAGTCATTCTATTGAGAGATTTTGAAGGTGAATATGACTGGTGAATGACTTGGTGAATTTTACAAAAACACTGATGGTTGGGTTCGGATGCGATACCATTCCAATTTTACAAGTACCCCCACAATACCCGAATCCGGGTAGGGCTTAACCGAAGTTTGTGTGTCTTAGTATGGGTTCCCTCTAAACAAGCGTCATCGGGGTTATGCCGAAAGCTGCCTCTACCACAACGAAATGATATGATATGATGCGAAATGAGGTGAATGTCCGGCCCAAGCCTCGTGCAGCTTCCCGAGCCGACAGTTTGTCTTCACCGGGAGGCCAAGCTCATGGGGAGAGGTGCCTATACTAGGGTATGTAAATGAAAGGTTAGGATTGGTAGTTCGCGTATCGCGTACGATAAATCAGGGCCGATTACCCTCGACGAGCTATTGCAATTGTTGTGGCACAAGTGTACAACCTCTGCAGAGTTAAACCTATTCGAATAGCCGCGTCCTCGGTTATGGACAGTTGGAAAGGCCATACTGTTCCGTCATCAGAACTTTTCGAAAACTATGAATGGTGAAGGGTGACTTGTGGATTTTGAACTTGAAAGGTGACATTGACTTGGAATCACAACGGAATTGTGGGAATGACACTAATGTTCCCACTTGAGTTAGTTAGCACCTAAAGAGTTGTTTACAAAAATATTTGTGAACTAAAATTGGCTTTATGCAAAATAAACTAGAGCTTAGCACCCCTTACTAGAATTGTTAGCACTTACATTAGTATTAGTTTGCGAGTACTTTAAAGTACTCACGGCTGTGTCCTGGCTATTCAAATGGCCAGACTATGAAGCAGAACAGCAGTATGAAGAGGACGACCAGCAGGACGCCCACGACAACTAGGGAATCTTCTGACGTCAGACGTTGGCCTGTGGACTAGAGAGTCCCTTCTACTTTACGCTTCCGCTATGAAACTATGACCCTTGTGTAGGTTGATCAATAGATCAACTATTTGTGTAATATGGATCATGTGATCTCTATTGGTAAGACGACTATGGTATGTAATGAATGATGACTTATGATATTCAACTGTTATGTCTCGCAACAACAATATTCCTGGGATTGCGATGTATGGCATAACAGGCATCTGGACTTAAAAATCCGGGAGTTGACAATAGAATCCTTAGACAGTGTTTGTGGAGGGATAAAGATGGAGTACCAAAACAGTCTCTAGCTGCTTGGGAAATGGTCTGTAAACCAAAGAAAAAGGGAGGTTTAGGGATAATTAATTTCCAGAAGCAGAATGCAGCTCTGTTAATCAAGTTCCTGGATAAATTTTATAACAAAAGGGATATTCCTTGGATCCAATTAATTTGGAATGCTCACTACCAAGGGAAATTGCCTCATGAGGAAAACATGGTTGGATCTTTTTGGTGGAAAGATGTACTGAGACAAGTTGACAATTTTAGAGGGGTGGCTTCGGTGACTCATGGACAGGGGGATACTATTTCCTTTTGGAATGACAATTGGGATGTTGCACAATCTATATTACCAATGAGTATCGAGTTCCCAAGATTACACTCATATGCCTTACAAAAAGACATTTCGGTTTCGGCGAGTATATCGGTTGGGGAACTTGCATTCCTTATTCTATTTGCCAATGTCTCAGCCAGCCCACCTTGAGTTTCAAACACTGGAGTCCCTTATGCAGGATAATCCTTTGTTGCAGCAGAAGGATGAGTGGACCTATTGTTGGGGTAAAAGTTATTCTGCGAAAAGGTTTTATGATCATATTCATTCACATATTCAGGTACCTAATGTGTATCAGTGGCTGTGGAAATCTTGTTGTATAATGAAAACCAAGGTGTTTGCTTGGTTGTTGCTGTCGGATAGACTGAATACTAGAGACCTATTACAAAGGAGAAATTGGCATGTTTCTGATGACAAACATTGTGAGCTCTGTCCCTTGAGAGCATATGAAGATAGAGTGCATTTATTTTTTGAATGTAATTTCAGTGCCCGGATCTGGACATACCTGCAGATTGATTGGCAGCCTTTGGGACATTTACAGTCCATAGTACATCATGCAAGGAGGAATTTTCGGCAGCCTTTCTTTATGGAAGTGCTTATTACTGCATGTTGGAATATCTGGCTTATCAGAAATGCCAAGATTTTTAGGAGGGAGAGAAGCTCATTCACTAAGTGGAAGGGCCAGTTTATCCATGATATGACTTTATTGCAATATAGAATTAAGGCCAAGTACAAAGACAATCTCATGAGTTGGATTAGGTCTCTACCTTAGTGCCCTTCTCCTGTCTTGTTGTATTTTATTGTGCTTTCTTAGGTAGTTGTACATAGGTCTTGGACTTTTTTGTTCTGTCTTCTTTATATTAATAAAAGAAAATGCTGTGGGGCACTTTGCCTCACAGTCCTGGGTTTCAAAAAAAACAACATCTAATGTTCATGATCAGCAAACCTTGATCATGAGTTAAGCAATGAGCTAGTTAAACGAGAGGCTTAATAGGTACTCCTATTTTTTTTTATTAGACACACATGTATTAACATTTCCAGTTAATACAGTTCTAGCATTAGAAACAAACATCTATCATAAACATGGAATAAGATAATAACCATTTTATTATTCCCTTTCGGGCATATTCCTTTTAGTAAGAGCAAACTATATCACAGTTCAAAAAAGAACAAACTATAGCAGAAAAACTTAATGCACCTTCATATGCTCTACCTCTGAAATAGTTTGTCATCCACTCTTGGTGCAGAGATTGTCAAAAACATTTACTACCCCATTTGGTGTGCTATTGCTCTAATGAACATAAGATTGTTGAGGAGAGTGACCATACACCACAGCCATAGAAGAGAATAAGAGAGTGACTAGGCTAGTGACAAAGCCATAATATACAACCAAGAAATCGGTAAGGTTCCAAATTTTTATCTCGAGTTTGATAGCTAAAGTGTATCTAACCAACATCAATATATTCTCTCTCATGCTTCGAAACACTTTATTATGTGCACTTTGGCTAAACATATGTTGTGTCAATTAAAATATAGTAAGTTTATGAAGTGTGTAAGATTAAATGTCGATAAAGTGCGCATGGTGGATAGAAATTAGTGATAGCTTTAGTCCAATCTAAATTTCACTCATGCTCGAACACATGCAAAAACCACTCTCCATAACAACGAAGCATTCCAAAAAACACCAGAATAACCTATAAAGTGATCACAAGACAGACATGTCATCCTAAAATATATGCTAACTTTACTTTCATATTTTATATTGTACAATAAATTTTAGTTCATAAACAATTGCAAGCACTCGTATAGCCAAAATGATACCATTCACATTGCAAGCGAGCATATCTAATAATTAAATATTATGTAAGCAATTGTAGTAGAACCCACACTATTCTATAGCTACAAGGAATGCTATTTCAATAAGCTTAAAAAAAGGAATGCTATTTCAATACTAAGTCTAGAGTACGCACAAGTTATCCACTCATTATCAACCTACTATAACTTGTAAGGAACATCTGACCACGGAAACACTAGTAAAGAATAATGCCAAAGATTTAGTTTGTAATCTAAAAGGTTCAACAAATATTATTACCTACTCATATAATAGAAACACCTCCTAATATTTTCGTTACACCGTGAGGTTTCAAATGTTTGCAATAAATATGCCTATAATATGAATTTTATCCATTTGTTAAAAAATAATTCAAGAAGAAATTATTATTTTTATATAAAACATACTTTAAAATGAAGCACATCAATCTACTTTACTTCAAGACATACATTACACCGTAAAATGAAGAATACTATGAGTAACATTTACAACATTGCTATGGGGCTATCTATGACAATAAATAATACAAAATTAAACATGTTAATATTGTGGAATGCACAAAATAATTTCTACAAAGTATAAAATTTTAGTATAAATTATATTTATTTTAGCTTTGGTTACTTAATTAGTCATATTGTTGGCTACGCATTAGTAGTAACTGGTCATATATCTAAGATCCAAAAGGAGGGTGATAATGCTTGTGCAAGTTCGATTAATTATAGTTAGGTCACATTTTTCTGCATAGGCATGTTGTCGTGACTATTTCAGCTTTTAGGTTGGATTTTTTGTTTCCTTGTGCTGGAGAAGAAACTACGAGGTAATCTTACGTTGCCACCAGTTGTGGCGATCATTTGTGAAGATCCATGTATGCTCATTCATACTTATTAATCCCAACCTATCCCTATATTTTTCATATTGCCAAATATATCTCAGTATTGAACACAAGGTTAACTGTGCATTATGCATTTATGTTTGTACACTTTATGATATCAATTTATTCTGAAATATTATGAACACTTACCCAGTTTTGGAACCTATCTGTGCATTTCTCTACATGTTCGTCCATTAGAAGCTCTATTTTGAAGCTTAAGTAGCACCTCGATTATGAGTACTAGTAGCTAGGGCGCCCCATGGGGCGCCTCTTCGCCGGTCAGGTGCGGCTGAATCAACAGCCCAATTTTGACATCTAGCTTCACTCAATTAAAGTGATCTTAGACATACAATCGCATACCAACATGTCTTTCTTCTCTCACCAATTACTTAGTGCTTGCACATGCTTTCTGATCGATTATTCATAATCTATAACTTGACAAAACTTATTTACAACAATGTTACAAGAAAACAGGTGCACATTTTATTTTGCTTGATTGAAACACAATTGGCTTATACATGTAGCTTTACATACAAGGTTGAAACGATGCCTGAACTAATTAGCACACATTAAGCTAGTGATGTACACCAACAAAAGCTCACACACAGACGACAGAGCAAACAAACGACAGCAGCGCTAGGCCTGAAGTATCAAGGAAAGGTGGTGTATTGCATATTTGCATCAGCATGGAGGGTTCCTGTAATCCGGCACAGAGGGTGCACCTCCTCAGTAGTTTCTTCGTAGAATTTGACAGATAATCGAATTTTGCGAGTTTGCATGTAATCCAATGAAAGAGTTGTTACATGAACGTACATACAGACATTAAGTGCAAGAAGGAAATCGAAAAAAAACTACAAAATATTTGCAGGCTTCAGTATTACCTTTCATGAACTGCATGTACTGAGACGTGATGATAGGCACGCCAGGAGAGCCAACGGCTGAAGTGTGGCCACCCTCAGCAACAATCATGAACCTACAGCTCAATATAAGAACAAAAAGCACAGAGCACTTAATGAATTGCCAATTTCCTAGTGGACAAAGTATATAGGCCTCCCAAACAACTTCATAGCCAGCAAGCACATTACAAATATTGTCTATGTGATCCTTCAAAACCTGTAGTGAATTGAGGCCACACTCATCATGGATACCACCATGACCTCACTACAAGATTAGATTACATGAACTTCAGAGGGGTTTAAAGGGGCTTACTGGATTTCCTGCAGTGACCTAAAACCTATAACTTAAAAGGCTGCAGCTTCAGTGATTGGAAATTAAAAATACAGTTTAAGTCGGCAAAGGAAAGTGGGGGAGTAAATCAATTTAAAAACACACAATAGCAGACAACTGCACTGAAGCTGACCTGGATGGTTAAAAATTACATTTATCCTCCTCTATTGAAGTGTGATGATACTTTTCTTTGCAGTTAGCAATTTGTTTTCAGCTGAACAAAAAGTGCATTTACCTAGGAAGATAAACAATGTTCTTTCTTTCAGGGCGCAAGTGGTCATTTCTTTGACATCATAATGATACTCATGAACAGATAAATAATGTTCTTTCATTTCCTCCCTAGCAAGATAGACCTAAGGCATTAAGCATGTACATGGATAACATAAATTTATTTAGCAACGGGAACATCAATCGGTTAGAGAAATATCACAATATTATTTATTTCCTTCCAAGACGCTGGCCCTAAACCACGAAAGCATGTAGAGGAATAACAATAAATTTTTTTAACTACAGAAACTACAACCACAATGAAATCTAATTAACACAGGTAAATGGAAACAAACTCTAGTTTAGATAAAAAAATAGTCTATAAACCACAGCATGGACCAAGCGGCAAACTAAGTATGCGAAAATGAAATAAGGGACCTAGAGAAGATGAATCAAAAACTTTAAGAGAGCAAATCCAGACCAGAAAAACGCACAAGATCAAATAGAATCCAGATGCCATTGGACCAGATCAACCAAGACCAATCCGACCAATGCCCGCGAAGCAGATCAGCCAGCCGGACCAGATCAATAAATTTGTTAATGAAATGATGACATCGCAGAGATCATAACCCATCTTCTCACAAGTAAGAGTGCCCCTTGTTCACAAATGCAAAGAAAAAACAGGTAAGAACCAGAGCCAAACAAAAGGATAATCAATACCAGAGATTGCCCATCGTTGTGACCAAAAAGAACACATCAGCTAGAATTTCTTCTTGAGTGTAGTTAGCCAAGTCTGAAAAAGAATATATATGAGATTGGAGTCCAATAGGAACATGCGCTAATGAGTTTAGTCAGATTGCTTACAATGCGACCAAATCCAACAAAAAGTGGGGCAATTAATTCCATGAGATTACTTCTCCTGTGTAAACACAACAGATGCTTCGAAATGACACTTTCTTTGGCACTAAGGCTGAGTTGCAAAACCATCAGTTGCATGCAAGCCCGAGCATTCTTTGTGTATAGTCATTGCAATACCATGTACCTGTCAGGCAGACAGTGAATTATGAGCATCCAGCCATCATACGGACACCTATATTTACAGACCGAATACTTATAAAAAATCTGAAATCAACATCAGAAGCAAGTATAGAGAGATAATGAGCAAGAGGACATCAGAATACCATCTAACATACTCAAAAAATTAGGTCGGGTAAGGTTACACAAATATATTCCACATACTGAACAGAACAAGCAAAATCCCTCTCACTGGACGCCCTCCACCACCGGGGCAAACATAGAAACCCTTCCTCTATGTATACTGCAAAAGTGCCAGCATTTACGGCATCACTTACCGGGATGAGTGAAAGTGTTCTGAAAAATGGATATGGCATGGTCCAGAACGGCTGCGACGCAGAGCTCCAGGTGGGGAACGTGGAGGAGGCCCGGCAGAGGAAAGCCAGGGGAGAGGCGCCCCATCCACTGAAGGGTACACGGAGAAGACGGACTCCACGCAACCAGCAAACAGATTGGTACCACACCTTTAGCAATTGGAGAAGGATCCGTCGCCTCTTTGGCATATACGGAGTAGTATACATAAACATAGGAAGGAGCACGACGGATATACATGAAAGTAACCACACGTACAAGCAGGAAAATCGCACTCAAGCGAGTCTAGAAGACGAGTCGGCATACCTCGCTAGAGAGAGAAACCACGAAATCCAGGCTTGTTGGCGCTGGACGCGGCGGCCGGAGATGAACACAGACGGGGCCAATCTGAAGAATGCCGCCGTTGGAGGCGTGGTGCTCTAGGAAGATCGGGACTTCTCCGTGGGCACCACCTCCCCAACTCTTTGTGCCACTGACCATATCCCCATCCCCGCCGCCTCCCTGTCTCCACATCCAGCTCAGTTGTGTCTTCCCTGTGCTCCCCACCGGCCTGATCTCCTCCATGGGACCGCTGCAGCCGAAGAGGAAAGCCACATGTCTTAGGAAGGAGAAGAAGGCGCATAAGAGGGAGGGGGTTTAGAAGGGGCAGCACCGGCGGAGGGAGGGGGACGGAGACGCAGCTCCGGCGACGGGAAGAAAAGTGGGGAATCAGGGAAAATGATGAGGGGGACTTTCTTGCGCGTGAGATGAATAGACATGGCTCGCAGACGTGGGGCTCGAGCCGCAGTCTCCACCGACAACGAGGTAGTTTTTCTAGTGACCAATATATCCAGCCAACACACAGACATGTGGGTCCAACAACAAACGCGGTCCACAAGCAGCCTCACACGAGCAAGAGCGACGCGTGAGCACAGATATCTAGCCACAGGACGATAGCATGCACAGCTTTTGTGGTGGCAGAGGGTGGTGGGCCTGGTGAAAACTACACCTACCGAAAAGAAGACACATCATAGATATGACTTGAGGGCCAGTGGTAGATCAGGCCCACACGCAGCGAAGAAGGCTAGAGCATGAGCGATGTTTGCTCCACCATCCTTTCTGCCATACAGCTTTACCGCAGAAAATGCTGGACATTGAACACACAAATATCGCAGCACATGTATAGACTGACAGGCGGGCCACAAGTACCTAGGGCCCATGGGCAGCGTATAAATGGTCGATCACCACGGTGCTACTCAGCTCCAGCGAACCGGAACGCGCAGGAGGAGAAACGACGAGGAAAGCTTTGGCCAACAGAAACGCGGGAAGTGGCCATCGTGGAGGGCTCCTGCATAGGGCAACCATACACGCACTTACTTGTTCTTAATGTGTGATATTTCCGCTCCATGGATGTGTGTATCAAGCACCGCTCGTTGGAGGCATGCGATGACAAGATAGCCGATGTGACCGAGGCATTCACCGCCCGTGACCGTCTCCAGCAGCTTCTAGACCAACCACAGCAATGCCATTCTCCTTAGGCACAATGGCGCCTTCTCCGATGACATGAGCATGCATGGCGCCTTTTCCTTGGGGCCAGGTCTTGTGTAGAGAATGCCAAAGTGATGCCATTCGTTTTTATACTCTGATGTTCAATTTGCTTATAAGTTTTTAGACCAATAGGTGCACTGCGGATTAGATTATACTCACTGTCCAGGCTTGTTCCTCCACTAATTCACAAAAAAATATGCTGAGCGAAGTAGGGTATTGTAGAAAAAGAAGCATCCACCATGGTAATCTAAGCAGCTTCAGTCATAATATAAATATTATGAGCTCGTTTTAGTATCTCCTACACAACAAGGTATTCAAGTCACTACGGGAGAGACGCCGTGGGCCGACGGCCCCGCACCGTCGGCACAGGTAAGTCCACCGTCGGCACCGTCTCTGCCGACGGTGACCGTCGGCGTACCGTCGTCGGCACAGATGGCGTCGGGGTTCGCGCGGGCACCGTCGGCGTAGCAGGTCACCGTCGGCACAGACGTACGCCGACGGCTGGATGGTGGCCGTCGGCCTCACCATCGTCGGCACACCCAGCTGGCCGTCACGCCGGCTGCCGTCAACGTGCCCACCTGTGCCGACGGTTTCACCGTCGGCACAGTTTCACCTTTTTTTTTCCAGAACCGGCGGGAAAACGTGTCCATTTGATCTGAAAAAAAACGCGCGAACGGCACAGCTGTGCCGACGGTACCGTCGGCACAGACCCTGCCATTTGGCACAGCTACGGGCCTGTGCCGACGGTCTGTGCCCAGTTTTTTCAGCTTTTTGCCATTTTGGCTCAATTTGCTCAGAAAATCGCACAAAATGCACATATTATAACATTGAATATCCAGTAACATATATAGCACCATAGAGCACAAAGATATCAGCGTATAGCACCAAATCTCACAAATATAGCATCAAATCTCACAAATAGCAGAAATATAGCATACAAGACCATGGTACATACACGGGATCCACTACAAAGATGGAGCGTGTCATCATGTGCTAGTACAATGTAGAAACTATGGTGGTGCACCACCCGGCGGACCCGAGTACTGATCTAGCTCCGACCGGGTGAAGCGAGGCCGCACTACTTCGACGGTGCTCGGGGAGGTAGAACCACGACGAGAGCCACCGGAAGCGGAACCATGCCGAGGTTCGGCGAAGCACCGAGGAGAATGGCGACCGGGGTGCATCGGCGTACCACAAGGAGTGTCGTTCCCGGATTCTCCCAATCCCTACATGTTGGAGGGAGTTAGCAACTTAGCCATGTCACACCAAGTTAGCAACTTAGCCAAGTTAGCAACTTACCGGGGTCAGCTGACGCTTGTACATGCAATAGAACTCCTCCTTGGACGGGAACACTGGCGTCGGCCCCGGATGAGGTGGCTCTGGGAGTGGTTCCTCTCGTACTCCAGTCATCATGAACCAAGTGAAACTCTGCAAGAAACGGGAGAGATAGCTCAGATTCAAACATGGGGACTTATGATGTTTTGCAACCATAGAGATTGAAACTTACCGCCATCTGGTTGCTCGTCCACTGGACATAGGCATCTTTCACAAGGTCATGCTCCTTAATCTTCTCGAGATACTCCTCGTAAGCTACCGCATAGGCCTCCTCGAGCTGAGTCTACAATTTCAGAAATAATGCGTCTCATCAACATAGCCATTCGGGAACAAGAGTCAAAATAGAGGATGAAAGTGTGGATGACTTACATCTACCTCTACCCGAGAACGGCATGTAGTCCGCGAGGAGGTAGCGTAGGCTGCCGGAGGGAGGGTAGCCTTGATCTGCGTGAAGTTCCTCCGAGGCTTGAAACCCCCGACAAGGCGGGCGGGATGTCCATGCGGCTGGCCGGACCCCGCCGAGCATCATCGCCACCTCGTCGACCAGCTCGGTCATAGGGTCCTCCACCTCCGGATGGAGCTTGGCGTACTCCTCGCAGTATTTTTCCTTGCTCTCTTTGGCCTTGCCGTAGTACATCTCAGGCGCGGGCCGAGGCTCGTTCGGACCGGGCGTCACCAGCTTCATGTGCGTCCACGCTTCCATCTGACCAACTTCCCTCCCAAGCTTCTTCCCCTGCATCACAAAACAAATGTTATGCATATCATCGAAAATCAAAAAAATGCAGCTTGTTCCATTTTTATATGTACCAGACGGTCCCGATAGCGATCGGTGCTGCCGCTCCCCGCGAGTGTGTGTTCCCCGATGCCCACGGTTGGCCTTGTTCCGGTCGCTCACGGCCTTGAAATCGGGGTTTTCGCCGACCCAATTCTTGACCAACTCCATGAAGGCGGCCCTCTTATTATCAGCCCAATGTGGTACAACCTGCAAAATCAAAACTCATTTGAAGAACAAACAATATAGTTGCAAGTTAGCCGCAGTACATAGAATCACATTGACAATTACTTACCAACATGAAGTCCTCTATCGTCAAAGCCGGGGCGAGTCCCTGCACAATCTCAGGCTTTGTGTACCTTACGCCCTGCTCAGCATAGAAGTGGCCGATGCACGTGATCCTCTGGTTGTACCCACTCGCTGCCGTGTCAACTTCCGACACATGTTACGGAGGATCACGTCCGCCCTCTCCTTATGCTCAGTCGCCACCCTATAATTGCGCTGCAATCAAGCATAACAGAAAGTGTGAGAGGCATGAGTTATCACGGTGGGGTTATCAACTACATATGAACGAAACCCAAAGAGTATGCATTACGTACCCAAAACTTCTTGATCACGGCGTCGGCGGCGGAAGTAAAGCCAGGGTAAGGCGCTATCTCAAAGTCTTCCCAAGTGTAGGCTAGCTTGGACTCGCCTCCAAGGACCGGAGTGTACATCACCGGCCAGTACTTCCTAATAGCAGCTCCAATCAGACTCCCTGGCACGCGGACATTCTTCCCCGTATATGTGAAATTTCTGCACAATTATCAAACATTAGAAAATGCTAAGTGTCATAACGAAAATGAAATCACCTTACTACTTACTCTATCTTTCCTGGGACAAGGAACCACTTGTCATCCTCCGTAGCGAGTTCCTTGCTCTCATCGGGAACTCGCGCTTCCCCACGAATCCGCAACTTCTTCGGAGCCATCTCCGTCGAAGCCTCCTCGTCCCTAGACTCCTCCTCCTCCTCCCTAGTGTCCTCCTCCTCCTCCTCCCTAGTGTCCTCCTCCTCGTCCATAGACTGTGAAGCCACTGAGCCAGAAGCAGAGGGAATGTTAGCTAGAAGGAGCTGTGCATCCCCCCCTCGTCCTCCGGCTCGTCCTCCCCTCGTCCTCCAGCCTCGTCCTCCCCCTCGTCCTCCGGCCTCGTCCACCCCTCGTCCACCCCCTCGTCCTCCCCGTCCTCCGTCTGCGTCTTCGTAACGTCGGGTGGGAACAATGGGTCTTCCACTCCGTCTGGAAGCACCCGGCCCTGGCTTCCGCTGATGCATCTGATCAAGCAAGGAGCTCGATTATGCCTTCCGTCCGCTCATATTGGGCAATTACCTGCATAAGAAAAGAGAAAATAATTAATAAGCATGTTGAAAATGAGTAAACACTAAGCATAATGACAAATGTAGGTACTAAGCATAATGAAAAATGTAGGTATTAAGCATAATGACAATGTAGGTACTAAGCATAATGACAATGTAGGTACTAAGCATAATGACAAATGTATGTATTAAGCATAATGATAATGTAGGTACTAAGCATAAAAGACCCTCACCATTCATCACCACTCTCATCTCTAGGCATTGGGTTCTCAGCCTCACTATCAAAATCAGTATCATATGAGTATTCATGGTCGGCATTGGGTTCCGGTTGAGTCTCGACAATGGTGTCTTTGTTCGCATTGCGCTTGGTGAGCATAGCTATGTCCTTCAGGTCCACCACGGTCTCACCACGCATTTGTACATCGTTGTGGAGCTCCTGAAGACCTATGTCTATTTGAAGGTCCCCGAACTCGCTCTTCCTCTTGATAGAAAATTCCCTCATATGTTACCGGGTCAATGTTGTTGTAATCGTCCTCGGAGGGGATGGGTAGCTTACCATGTGGCGATACCTGGAACACGACTTCCCAGCCCATGAGTTCCTCATTCTGACATGGGTAGGACAAATAATAAACTTGCTTGGTTTGGTGAGCCACAACATAGACGTCGGATCCGCCGTAGGTGGTTGTAGGCCTAACTTCAACTAAACCAATGGAGGGGGTGCTTCTCATTCCACCGTGTGGGTCAAACCGAGTGGCATTTGAACACAAAGAGCTTGAGTTCTATGTTTGCGTTGTTGAACGTCAACTCGTATACCTTTTGTAACCTTCCATAGTAATCAAGATCATCGGCTCCGCGGGTGTAGACCCTAGTATTTATTGTTTTTGCATTAGGCCGGTTCTTCTGGTGAAACTCCGTATGGAAGCGATACCCATTTACATCATACTTCTCATGCATATGGACTCTACGGTTAAAACCCTGGGAAACGCATCTCAACTCGTCTGTCATCTCAACGTTGGGATCAGCTCCCTACAAGTTCGGTTCAGATTATTCCGTGCATTAGTTACGTGTAATAAGACAAGTCACGGATTGCAAAGTAAGAGGAACATTTGAGAAATTACTTTTTCATAGAACCAGTTCACGAAGCTTTTATTTAAGGGCGGGGCACCCTCTTTCAGAAGAGTGTACCACTGCGTGGGAGTGGGACCATTTCTTCCTGACCACATTTCATCATGGAATTGGCTGAAAGGAGAAAATACGTATTAGACCAAAACCAAGTTACCTGGTTGCAAAGTAATTGGTTCATCATTTTACCTCATGAAATCGACCACTTCCTCCATGTTCATAAGCACGTAAAGCATTATGCAATCCTTCTCTTCTGGCGAAATGTTCTCCACTTTTGAGGCACCGGCCTTGCCACCGGGATATTGGAAGAGCAAGAGCTTTGGGTCACGCTTGGGCTCGTCGGAATTGTACCGAGCGACCGGGTTATGCTTAGTGGGCACATCATTGGCATAGTACATTGTCGTGGCGTCTGCCATCTCATGGAGGAGAGTTGCCTCAGCCTATGCATGCTTCAATCTTATTTTTGTTTCCACATTTGTACCGAATATACTTGAACTCCCTCTCAATACAAAACTGCCAACGATACTACACCGGTCCCCCCAAGAGTGCCTCGTTGGCGAGATGCACGATGAGATGTAGCATCGGAGTGAAGAAGCCTGGGGGGAATATCATCTCTAACTTGCATAGCATGTCCGGCACTTGCTTCTGCAGCTTCTCAATCACCTCGGTACATATCCGCTTAGCACGGACCGTGCGGAAAAAATGGCTCACCTCCGCAAGCACTCGCCGGACATGATCGGGGAGATATCCTCGAAGCATCACCGGCATCAGCCGCTCAATCCATATATGATAGTCGTGACTCTTGAGCCCGTTTATTTTTCCTGTAGCAAGATTGACTCCCTTACTCATATTCGAACAATAACCATCAGGGAACATCACGTCATATTTGAGCCACGTAATTGCCTCCTTCTTGTCGGCGCTATCAAGACAGTACTTGGCATGCGGCTTTAACCAACCTTTTTGATTGCCCTCAGGAGGCTGCATGTGTAGAGCCACCCTGTCGCATATCTCCTCAATATCGACTCTAGCTGAAACATTATCCCTTGACTTGCCTGGTATGTTGCCGCAGGTGTTAAGGAATGCCTCCCCGCAATTCTTTTCGGTGTGCATCATATCGATATTATGGGGAAGTTCAAGGTCCTTGTAATACTCGAGCTCTGTTATGCCTGCTATGTGAGTCCAGTTGTGCGTTTTACCATATCCCTCAAATTGGTGGCCGGGTTCCTTACTAGGCTGGAGAGCACGTAGCTCAGCATCAACAGTTGCACCAACGAACTTTGGTATTTCTTTATGTTCAAGCACAACTACGCCTTTCGTGAAGTTCTTCTTGTCGGATCCGAACCGATGCCCCGGACTCGAGGAACTTGCGGTGTTTGTCAAAGGCAACATATTTGTGTCCAGCTTTTAGGTGCCCGAATTCTAGTTCGTGCTCGCACACCGGGCATGGAAACTTACCAGCTGTACTATGCCCACAAAATAGGGCGTACCCGGGTAGGTCATGCATTGAATAGTGGAACCAAACTTTCATGATGAAGTTTCTCTTTGATGCTCGGTCGTATGTCAATGTACCGTGATGCCACGAGTGGTGCAAATCATCCACAAGTGGTTGCATTAAGACACTCAATTTCTTCCCTGGATATTCAGGCCCCGGAAGGATCATCGACAAGAATATGTTCTTCCTTTGCATTACGACTCCAGGAGGGAGATTGAGCGGAATAACAAACACGGGCCAGCCAGCTGTACGCGGCAGTCGACATACCATATGGGTTGAATCCATCGGTTGCTATCGCAATTCTAACATTCCGAGCCTCACTTGCCTCATTTGGGTGCTTTTCATCGAAGTGCTTCCATGATTGACCATCGGATGGATGTACCATGGGTACCCGTTTCTTCTCGTCCCGCAATCTTATCCCGGTCTTATGCCATGTCATCTCGCTTGGCGTCTCCTCGAACATGTAAAGCCGCTGGATTCTTTTGATGAATGGAAGATAACGAAGAATCTTTATGGCTACTTTTGTCCGCCTCTTCCGACCATTGCCTACATCTACCTCATGATACCTAGAGTGACCACACTTGGCACAAGTACTTGTCATCCGCATAGTCTTTCCAAAACAAAAGGCAAAGTTTTGGACAGACATCATATGTTACATAATCCATTTTCAATGCTTTCAAGATTTTCTTCGTTTCGTACATGGTCTTGGGCAAGCAATGACCTTCAGTGCAACATGTTACCTACCGTGTTCGTGAGTCTTTTCAAAGGATGCTCGAGTACTCTCAAACATGCACTTGTCGGCTAGCAACTACGTGATGCCATCAAGTTGAGACATTTTTGCACCCGGGTATAGAGGCCTCCTAGCCGAGGCCATCATATCAATGAAGGCCCTCGCGGTTGGCTCAGGTTCCTCCTCCGGAAGTTCCTCCGGTTGTGGCGGTCCCTCCAGCTCGGGCGGTTCCTCCGGTTCGGACCGTTCGTCCCATGGTAACTCCGGCATGTCAGCATCCCGAAGATCATCTAGCAAGTTTAAGATGCCATCGTTCTCATTGCCATCGATCCGCTGCCGCATCACCTCACCTCTATCACGTTCGTGCCGAGAAAAGTCGACCGGCGGGTCGTAGTCACGCATATACCCATTCCACCAAAGGTGTTTAGTCATCTCTAGAATATCCTTAGGATGACGCCTCCTGCAGTACACTGCAAGGGCAACGGGGACGAACGACCCCCTTCGAACCACGAGCTAACTCCTTCACTAACAAATCGGTCTTCCATTTCCATTCATCTGTCACTTGAGTCGAACTAACACGGCCACTGTACATCCACTCATTATCAGCCCATCCCGCTTTATTGCGTGACAAACAACAAATAGTAGCATGAAATTGAATGCATCATATTTTTATTTTTCTACCAAATGAAAACGCGTGCATCAACCTACATCTCTACTAGGTGGGCTCCTAGCAGCCTCGGACTCGTAGTTGGGTACGTTCTCCACGCTTGCTTGGGTGCGAGACGGAATTTCGGCAGCACCTCCCCGCTGCTCTCCCGATACACGTCTCAGCAAAAAGCCGAGAGGATGTGCATCCGGAGAACAACAGGGGAGGCGCCGACGAAATCCCGTCTCGCACCCGAGCAGAACGTGGAAAACGTACCCAACTACGGGTCCGGCGACTGTCCCGTAAATGCCACAAGCGTTACGGTTCAAAATATGCTTACCACTAATGCATATTTATCCGCGTAACGCTTGCGGATGGGAATTGACACCTAGGTTACGCGACTTGACGGAGAAATTAAATCTAATGACATAAAAATGCGGAGGGGGAGTCGGCAATTCAGCTCACCCTCGGCTGTAGAGGAAGTAGTCGAACAACCGGCGATGTCGACGGCCGTAGAGATGCGCCGCAAGATCCGGGGTCGTCACGCGGGGTGCTCACTACGGGACCTAGTTAAAATAATAAAAATTTGTCAATGCAAATTCATCGCTAAATAGATTTCATTTTCAATTTCAATTAGCATTTCAATTTCAATTTCATTTTGCATTTCAATTTTATTTTCAATTAGCATTTCAATTTCATTTTCATTTTCAATTAGCATTTCAATTTCAATTTCATTTAGCATTTCAATTTTATTTTCAATTAGCATTTCAATATCTTTTTCATCTAGCATTTCAATTTCAATTAGCATTTCAATTTCATTTTCCATTTCAATTTTCCCTAACTATTAACTACTCAATAACTAACTAACTACCAAATAGACACAAAAATAAAAATAAAAAGAAGAAAAATTACCTTCAATGTTCCATATGCATGGAACCGGCCGGGGCGAGGCGGGCAGGGGCAGCGGAGGCGAGGGGGGCCGGGGCGAGGCGGCGCTGCAGGCGCGGCGAGCGAGGGGGTCGGGCGGGGCGGCTGCGGGCGCGGCGGGGCGGCTACCGACGCGGCGGAGGCGAGGGCGGCCGGAGTCGGCGGGTGGTGGCGGAGGAAGAGGGCGGCCGGGCGTTGGCCGGGCGTCGGCGGGTGGTGGTGGAGGCGAGGGCGGCCGGGCGTCGGCGGGTGGTGGCGGAGGCGAGGGCGGCCGGGCGTGGCGGCGGGTGGCGGCCGGGAGAGACGGCGGCGGCGCGGGGGTGGGGATGAGGTGTGACTGAGTGGCGGATGAGGTGTGGTCGGGCGCGGCCGATCTGATTAAGTTCGAACCCCTGTGCCGACGGCTAGGTTGTGCCGACGGTGACCGTCGGTACAGGTAGTTTTTTCAGTTTTTTATTTTTATTTTTTAAAATAAATACTGTCACTATTTACTGCAAATAATAAGAATATAATAGATCATCTTAAATCCTAACCCTAACACTAACCCTAAACACTAACCCTAAACACTAACCCTAACCCTATAGGTTGTGTCACCGTCGGCACAAGTAGTTTTTTTGTTTTTTATTTTTTATTTTTTAAAATAAAGTATTTACTGCAAATAATAAGAATAGAATAGATCATCTCAAATCCTAACCCTAACCCTAACCCTAAACACTAACCCTAAACAATTAGTGTAGAACCCCCTGTCCGAGAAGCCGGACACACCCGGGGGGTAGCATTGGATGTAGAACCATCACAAATCACTTATGTGCATGCCATGTGGACACACACAAGTTTTGGGGCCATTCCCTAGATCCGATGCTCGATTTCTGACGAAACCCTAGTTCTGTTGACCGCGCCGTCTACCCCTTTGACTGCATCCCATCGGGGTCCCCCGGTGGGCGTGTGCCTCCATTTGAGCTTGGTTAGGTCATAGGTACATGTGGAAACAAGGATCATCCCATATGATCCCAAGGTTCTCTCCGGTTCACCTCCGAGGGAGTTCCCCCTATACATGCAAAATCTGCCTAAGTGTAGAACCCCCTGTCCGAGAAGCCGGACACACCCGGGGGGGGGGGGAGCATTGGATGTAGAACCATCACAAATCACTTTTGTGCATGCCATGTGGACACACACAAGTTTTGGGGCCATTCCCCGGATCCGATGCTCGATTTCCGAAGAAACCCTAGTTCCGTTGACCGCGCCGTCTACCCCTTTGATCGCATCCCATCGGGGTCCCCCGTGGGCGTGTGCCTCCATTTGAGCTTGGTTAGGTCATAGGTACATGTGGAAACAAGGATCATCCCATATGATCCCAAGGTTCTCTCCGGTTCACCTCCGAGGGAGTTCCCCCTATACATGCAGACCCGCCTAAGTGTAGGAACCCCCTGTCCGAGAAGCCGGACACACCCGGGGGGTAGCATTGGATGTAGAACCATCACAAATCACTTTTGTGCATGCCATGTGGACACACACAAGTTCGGGGGTCCCCCGGTGGGCGTGTGCCTCCATTTGAGCTTGGTTAGGTCATAGGTACATGTGGAAACAAGGATCATCCCATATGATCCCAAGGTTCTCTCCGGTTCACCTCCGAGGGAGTTCCCCCCTATACATGCGAATCCGCCTAAGTGTAGGAACCCCCGTACGAGAAGCCGGACACACCCGGGGGGTAGCATTGGATGTAGAACCATCACAAATCACTTTTGTGCATGCCATGTGGACACACACAAGTTTTGGGGCCATTCCCTAGATCCGATGCTCGATTTCTGAAGAAACCCTAGTTCTGTTGACCGCGCCGTCTACCCCTTTGATCGCATCCCATCGGGGTCCCCGGTGGGCGTGTGCCTCCATTTGAGCTTGGTTAGGTCATAGGTACATGTGGAAACAAGGATCATCCCATATGATCCCAAGGTTCTCTCCGGTTCACCTCCGAGGGAGTTCCCCCTATACATGCGAATCCGCCTAAGTGTAGGAACCCCCGTCCGAGAAGCCGGACACACCCGGGGTAGCATTGGATGTAGAACCATCACAAATCACTTATGTGCATGCCATGTGGACACACACAAGTTTTGGGGCCATTCCCTAGATCCGATGCTCGATTTCTGAAGAAACCCTAGTTCTGTTGACCGCGCCGTCTACCCCTTTGACTGCATCCCATCGGGGTCCCCGGTGGGCGTGTGCCTCCATTTGAGCTTGGTTAGGTCATAGGTACATGTGGAAACAAGTATCATCCCATATGATCCCAAGGTTCTCCCGGTTCACCTCCGAGGGAGTTCCCCCCTATACATGCAGAATCTGCCTAAGTGTAGGAACCCCCTGTCCGAGAAGCCGGACACACCCGGGGGGTAGCATTGGATGTAGAACCATCACAAATCGCTTATGTGCATGCCATGTGGACACACACAAGTTTTGGGGCCATTCCCTAGATCCGATGCTCGATTTCTGAAGAAACCCTAGTTTTGTTGACCGCGCCGTCTACCCCTTTGACTGCATCCCATCGGGGTCCCCGGTGGGCGTGTGCCTCCATTTGAGCTTGGTTAGGTCATAGGTACATGTGGAAACAAGGATCATCCCATATGATCCCAAGGTTCTCTCCGGTTCACCTCCGAGGAGTTCCCCCTATACATGCGAGCATCCGCCTAAGTGTAGGAACCCCCGTCCGAGAAGCCGGACACACCGGGGGGTAGCATTGGATGTAGAACCATCACAAATCACTTATGTGCATGCCATGTGGACACACACAAGTTTTGGGGCCATTCCCTAGATCCGATGCTCGATTTCCGAAGAAACCCTAGTTCCGTTGACCGCGCCGTCTACCCCTTTGATCGCATCCCATCGGGGTCCCCGGTGGGCGTGTGCCTCCATTTGAGCTTGGTTAGGTCATAGGTACATGTGGAAACAAGTATCATCCCATATGATCCCAAGGTTCTCCCCGGTTCACCTCCGAGGAGTTCCCCCTATACATGCGGAATCCGCCTAAGTGTAGGAACCCCCGTCCGAGAAGCCGGACACACCCGGGGGTAGCATTGGATGTAGAACCATCACAAATCACTTATGTGCATGCCATGTGGACACACACAAGTTTTGGGGCCATTCCCTAGATCCGATGCTCGATTTCTGAAGAAACCCTAGTTTTGTTGACCGCGCCGTCTACCCCTTTGACTGCATCCCATCGGGGGTCCCCCGGTGGGCGTGTGCCTCCATTTGAGCTTGGTTAGTTCATAGGTACATGTGGAAACAAGGATCATCCCATATGATCCCAAGGTTCTCTCCGGTTCACCTCCGAGGGAGTTCCCCTATACATGCGAATCCGCCTAAGTGTAGGAACCCCCGTCCGAGAAGCCGGACACACCCGGGGGTAGCATTGGATGTAGAACCATCACAAATCACTTATGTGCATTCCATGTGGACACACACAAGTTTTGGGGCCATTCCCTAGATCCGATGCTCGATTTCTGAAGAAACCCTAGTTCTGTTGACCGCGCCGTCTACCCCTTTGATCGCATCCCATCGGGGTCCCCGGTGGGCGTGTGCCTCCATTTGAGCTTGGTTAGGTCATAGGTACATGTGGAAACAAGGATCATCTCATATGATCCCAAGGTTCTCTCCGGTTCACCTCCGAGGAGTTCCCCCTATACATGCGAATCCGCCTAAGTGTAGGAACCCCCGTCCGAGAAGCCGGACACACCCGGGGGTAGCATTGGATGTAGAACCATCACAAATCACTTATGTGCATGCCATGTGGACACACACAAGTTTTGGGGCCATTCCCTAGATCCGATGCTCGATTTCCGAAGAAACCCTAGTTCCGTTGACCGCGCCGTCTACCCCTTTGATCGCATCCCATCGGGGTCCCCCGGTGAGCGTGTGGCTCCATTTGAGCTTGGTTAGGTCATAGGTACATGTGGAAACAAGGATCATCCCATATGATCCCAAGGTTCTCTCCGGTTCACCTCCGAGGTAGTTCCCCCTATACATGCAGAATCTGCCTAAGTGTAGGAACCCCTGTCCAAGAAGCGGGACACACCCGGGGGGTAGAATTGGATATAGAACCATCTCAAATCACTTTTGTGCATGCCATGTGGACACACACACGTTTTGGGGCCATTCCCTAGATCCGATGCTCGATTTCTGACGAAACCCTAGTTCTGTTGACCGCGCCGTCTACCCCTTTGATCGCATCCCATCGGGGTCCCCGGTGGGCGTGTGCCTCCATTTGAGCTTGGTTAGGTCATAGGTACATGTGGAAACAAGGATCATCCCATATGATCCCAAGGTTCTCTCCGGTTCACCTCCGAGGAGTTCCCCCTATACATGCGGAATCCGCCTAAGTGTAGGAACCCCATGTCCGAGAAGCCTGGACACACCCGGGGGTAGCATTGGATGTAGAAGCATCACAAATCACTTTTGTGCATGCCATGTGGACACACACAAGTTTTGGGGCCATTCCCTAGATCCGATGCTCGATTTCTGAAGAAACCCTAGTTCTGTTGACCGCGCCGTCTACCCCTTTGACTGCATCCCATCGGTGGTCCCCCGGTGGGTGTGTGCCTCCATTTGAGCTTGGTTAGGTCATAGGTACATGTGGAAACAAGGATCAGCCCATATGATCCCAAGGTTCTCTCCGGTTCACCTCCGAGGGAGTTCCCCCTATACATGCGAATCCGCCTAAGTGTAGGAACCCCTGTCCGAGAAGCCGGACACACCCGGGGGTAGCATTGGATGTAGAACCATCACAAATCACTTATGTGCATGCCATGTGGACACACACAAGTTTTGGGGCCATTCCCTAGATCCGATGCTCGATTTCGGAAGAAACCCTAGTTCTGTTGACCGCGCCGTCTACCCCTTTGAATGCATCCCATCGGGGGTCCCCCGGTGGGCGTGTGCCTCCATTTGAGCTTGGTTAGGTCATAGGTACAAGTGGAAACAAGGATCATCCCATATGATCCCAAGGTTCTCTCCGGTTCACCTCCGAGGAGTTCCCCCTATACATGCGGAATCCGCCTAAGTGTAGGAACCCCCTGTCCGAGAAGCCGGACACACCCGGGGGTAGCATTGGATGTAGAACCATCACAAATCACTTTTGTGCATGCCATGTGGACACACACATGTTTTGGGGCCATTCCCTAGATCCGATGCTCGATTTCTGAAGAACCCCTAGTTCTGTTGACCGCGCCGTCTACCCCTTTGACTGCATCCCATCGGGGTACCCCGGTGGGCGTGTGCCTCCATTTGAGCTTGGTTAGGTCATAGGTACATGTGGAAACAAGGATCATCCCATATGATCCCAAGGTTCTCTCCGGTTCACCTCCGAGGAGTTCCCCCTATACATGCGGAATCCGCCTAAGTGTACGAACCCCCGTCCGAGAAGCCGGACACACCCGGGGGTAGCATTGGATGTAGAACCATCACAAATCACTTTTGTGCATGCCATGTGGACACACACAAGTTTTGGGGCCATTCCCTAGATCCGATGCTCGATTTCTGAAGAAACCCTAGTTCTGTTGACCGCGCCGTCTACCCCTTTGATCGCATCCCATCGGGGTCCCCGGTGGGCGTGTGCCTCCATTTGAGCTTGGTTAGGTCATAGGTACATGTGGAAACAAGGATCATCCCATATGATCCCAAGGTTCTCTCCGGTTCACCTCCGAGGGAGTTCCCCCTATACATGCGAATCCGCCTAAGTGTAGGAACCCCCGTCCGAGAAGCCGGACACACCCGGGGGTAGCATTGGATGTAGAACCATCACAAATCACTTATGTGCATGCCATGTGTACACACACAAGTTTTGGGGCCATTCCCTAGATCCGATGCTCGATTTCCGAAGAAACCCTAGTTCCGTTGACCGCGCCGTCTACCCCTTTGATCGCATCCCATCGGGGTCCCCGGTGGGCGTGTGCCTCCATTTGAGCTTGGTTAGGTCATAGGTACATGTGGAAACAAGGATCATCCCATATGATCCCAAGGTTCTCTCCGGTTCACCTCCGAGGAGTTCCCCCCTATACATGCGGACTCGCCTAAGTGTAGGAACCCCCGTCCGAGAAGCCGGACACACCCGCGGGGTAGCATTGGATGTAGAACCATCACAAATCACTTTTGTGCATGCCATGTGGACACACACAAGTTTTGGGGCCATTCCCTAGATCCGATGCTCGATTTCTGAAGAAACCCTAGTTCTGTTGACCGCGCCGTCTACCCCTTTGACTGCATCCCATCGGGGGTCCCCCTTTCACGCTGCTTCTCTCCCGCCCTTTTTTCCCGCCCACCCTTTCCCGCTCCTTCTCTCCCGCCTTTTTTTCCCGCCATGATTTCCCGCCAAGTTTTCCCGACCACCCTTTCCCGCCCATTCCCTCCCGCCAAGTTTTCCCGCCGTTTCAGCCCCTTGCCGGCCTATATATAGCCATGTCTTCTCCACTAACAGCACCAGCAAAATTTCTCCCTTCATCGCTTCTCTCATCCAACAGAACCACAAAATCCTCTAAGCTGAGCTGCCGCTGAGATGGCTCCTCGTCGCCGTAGCAACACGGGCTTCATCGGCGTTCGCCTGCGGCCTGCGGGACATTTCGCGGCTGAAATCACCGCCGGTGGTACGCGTGTGTGGCTCGGCACCTTCTACACGAAGGAGGCTGCTGCCCGCGCATACGACGTTGCGGCTTGGAGGTTTGGCCGGCCACGCCACGAAATGAACTTCCCGGAGGTCAGGTCTCTGACGGAAGCTCAGAGTCTCTCTATCGAGCCGCTACTTCGCTCACGGGGTGAAGCGCGTCGGTACAGGTCTGGCCAGCGGCGGATTAATACCACCGAGGCGGACGAGCAGTTCATGGCACAGTGGCGCAGAGACCATCCCGGAGCCGTCGAGGCAGAGCGCGCATTCTGGAAGGAGAAGCAGACGTACAGGAGGGAGAGGAGGGCGGGAAAGCGGCAGAGGAGGGCCGAATATGAAGCAGAGTACGCCAAAGGAGAGGCGTCGACATGGGGGGAGAATGATGAACGGTGGTTGTGGCACCTCTCAAGTACCGCTTCAGAGGACACCCCCAGCGAGGACGAAGATTTCGACTTCTGATTAATATGTGTGTGTGTCGAGTCCGTGTGTCTAGCGGGTCATGTGTCGACCCAGTGTTAAGTGCTTTGGTCTGTGTGTGGGTGTAGTTCTTTAAATGTTTTGGTTTGTGTGTGGGTCTAGTTCTTTAAGTGTTTTGGTTCCTGTGTGGGTGTAGTTCTTTAAGTGTTTCGGTTCGTGTGTGGGTCTAGTTCTTTAAACGCTTTGGTATGTGTGTGGGTCTAGTTATTTAAGTGTTTTGTATCATGTCTGGGTCTTAAGTTCTTAAATGTATCACTTTTATGCATTCTCTGTGGACACACACAAGTTTTGGGGCCATTCACCCCCTCCGAGGCTCGATTTCGGCGAAACCCTAGTTCTATTGACCGCGCGGTCTACCCCTTTGATCGCATCCCATCGGGGTCCCAGTGGGCATATGCCTCCATTTGAGCTTGGTTAGGTCATAGGTACATGTGGTAACAAGGATCATCCCATATGATCTCAAGTTTCTCTCTGGTTCACCTCCGAGGGAGTTCCCCCCTATACATCCAGAATCTACCTAAGTGTAGAACCCCATGTCCGAGAAGCCGGACACACCTGGGGGTAGTATTGGATACAAAACCTTCTCAAATCACTTTTGTGCATTCTCTGTGGACACACACAAGTTTTGGGGCCATTCCGTAGATCCGATGCTCGATTACTGACGAAACCCTAGTTCTGTTGACCGCGCGGTCTACCCCTTTGACTGCATCCCATCGGGGGTCCCCGGTGGGCATATGCCTCCATTTGAGTTTGGTTAGGTCATAGGTACATGTGATAACAAGGATCGTCCCATATGATCTCAAGGTTCTCTCCGGTTCACCTCCGAGGAGTTCCCCTATAGATCCAGAATCCGCCTAAGTGTAGAACCCCATGTCCGAGAAGCCGGACACACTTGGGGGTAGCATTGGATATAAAACCATCTCAAATCACTCTCCGATCCTCGATTTCTGAGAAAACCCTAGACCGGGGTCCCGGCGGGGGATCTATACCGGCCTTATACATATATATAGGTTTCTCGCAAAGGGGTTTGCCAAAATAGCAGTGAGAAAGAAATAAACAAAAATATGATTGGGATTAACAATTATATGGGTAATAATTATCTCTTTGATGCAAAAAATGTAAAAATAAAAAATGTGCATAATTGTAGGTGCCGACGGCCGTGGTTGTTCCGTGGGTCACCGTCGGCACATCAGAAGGGGGACCCAGAAGTCAGTCCCTGTGCCGACGGCCGCCGTTGTGCCGTGGGCTACCGTCGGCACAGAGTAGACGGCGCCGTGACAGTCTAACGGCTGGACCCGCCTGTTAGCGCGTGTACCGACGGTCGACGCTGTGCCGACGGTGACCTTCGGCCGCCAACTACCCGTGCCGACGGTCCTCTTTGCGCCGACGGTGACCGTCGGTGTAGCCAGCAGTGTGCCGACGGCCGACCTGCGCCGACGGTCATCTCCGTCGCCGGTCGACGAGGTCCTATGTGCCGACGGCCCCGACATTTGGCCGTCGACACATAGGCTGGCCGTCGGCACACGCCGCCTCTCCCGTAGTGAGTAAACTATGTTGTTGCGTTGCATTGAGCAATCACAAATAAATACGTGGGAGAAGGAGGCCAATTCTAAGATTGCGACGGTTTCACTTAATACTGCACAAAATAAATATCTTAAGTTTTTTTACTGACTACTACAACCTACCAAGTATATGATGATGCAGTTCATCATGTTCCCAGTGATGTCATAGAGCTGTAAATGATCTTTTCTTTTGTTCCCACAGTGATGGAGCGCTATGGAGCGGTTCGTTTCTCCAGACTAACTTTTATAGAGGTAAGGCCCTCCACGTCACGCTCTCCACAACCATTCATCATGCACCACCTCCTCTTGGGCGCCACGATTTTTCGAGACCTCAACTGTCTACGCCCAGCGCCACACCATGGTTGTCTTCGTCCACGACATCAGCCTACGACATTGAGGTGGAGGAGAGATCCACATATACATGCTCCACCCTGGACCGATCCTACCACTGGACGTAGCTCAGGCAGAAGACCACGGCCCAACCAACCCAAACTTCACGTGAACAGTAAATAGCTAATCGGGCTTTATTTATGTGAAGCCGCTGAAAAGTAACATCAAAGTGGACGAGGGTGACAAATGTCCCAGATGGTTCCATGGAAGTTTGACACTGATATTGTTGACTTCTGTGAAAGGTGTCTTTCCAATAACCTTTGTCTCATTTTTCACTCATGATCTTATCTAACATCTAACGTAACAGTTGGAGCAATACACAGTCTATAATATTTGATGTGATAGTGATTTTTTATAATAAAAATTATCAACAATTTTATAATGCCCTATTCTTGTCTTGATTGTTCATAGTATGGATATGTAAGATTGGTCTATTGTGCCCTCGAAAGTACTTGGGATTCATCCTTCTAACTTCCATTTGAAGTGCAAGGAAATTTCTCTAGGATTACGAGTCCATTTTGATCTAAACAGTATGTACTTTATTTTTGTGTGATATGAGAAGGAATAGCGGGACAAAGGCTTCTCGGGTGGGGATCTAGGGGCGAATGAGGAGTAGAAATGTTGAAATAAAATCAACGGGCCAATGATCATGAGATCTTGTACGCTAGACGCAACACAACCGGGGAGAAATACAAAGTGGAGGTGTTTCATGTGCCACCACAAGAAGTTGGAGACAGACAAAAACATGAACAAAACCAAAACTATGGGGTTAATAGGGAGGGGAGGAGGATAAGTTGTGAAGAGTGACTGAGAGGAAACCTGAGTGGTTCAAAGTTGCATTTGTGTCGCCCAATAAGAACACTTTGATTAAACATCAGAGAATAACTATTGTCTTTATGTGTTAGATTTTTTGAGAAAAGTGGCATCTATATACATGACTGATAAAAATATGTGAGAGTCGTAGCAACGCACGGGCATTCAACTAGTTTGTTTTAATATAAATCCTCATTCAATCAATTGTGGCATGTTGAACCCACTTTGGATATGTGAAGAAAACTTGAAAATTATACCTTTCAGATGCTATTATCCCTTTTAACAGTTCTACAAATTGGGTTCTATCAATTGTGGATATTAATGCGAACGAAGACACCATGCCACAAGTTCACAAAGTAACCCTGGAGTTGTGCTGCACGGTATTGATTGAGATCAATCTCCTTTTTTTCTTCTTTACACAAGAACTGGAGAACTCACGGCAATCCGAACACACCCCTTCATTACTAAAAGGTAACTGTAATCTGAGTTCCGAAAGCTGAGAGATGTTGATCCTAGTGATACAAATCTCGGAAAAAGACCCGTGACTGAAGATAGTGTTCAAATATTGACAACATAAAGTGGAAGATGAAATTCAGTGCTAACTAACTTAAGTTCATTCTGAGCTTCAGTCACAAACAGTCATGGCGGACCCGCAGACAAAAGCAACATCATAACAGTGCTATACTCCGTTAAGCTACAAGGGACGCGGTGCAACAAATGTGAAGCACATACAAGGGGTTCCAAGACCCGCACATCACTGATAATATGAAGTCGGAAGAGACGAAGATTCAGTATTCAGACAACTGCAAACCTAATTCTTCGGGCAAAGAACTGGAGTAGCTACAGGTATAAGCAGCGAATTCTTTGGCTCCAAAGGAATGCCAAAGGCAGCTACAGCCTTTACTGAATCCTTTACACTTCAGATGGCTATCTGTCTATTTTTAGATGAGGGAGCATAGCCACAGCCTCAAAAAAAAAAAAAGATGGCTATCTGTCACTGGACATTTCAGAATGCTAACTGTCACTGATCACTTCAGATGGATAACTGTCACTGCACATCAAAGGTTGCACATCAGAACGTACAGTCTACAGACCAAAATTTATCGCACGAGAAGCTGTACGCTTACCTCGTCGGGCTTCTCCCGGGACAGTCCAGGCTCGCTCCTCTGGCCGGCGATGTAGAACAGCACGCAGGAAACCACGGTGAGCGCCAGCGACGCGCCAAGGACGGCGAGCACGCCGTACAACCTCCCTTTCCCGCCGGGCTCTCCAGGAGGACCCCCCGCGGCCGCTGAAAAGGACGATGGCGATGTGCATCCGAGGCGGCTGAGCGCACGGGCGGCGTGGCGGCTTGCGTCCCTGATCCTGAAGCCCTCGACGCCCCGCTGGCGCTCACCGTCAACAGCCGCGTCCTGCGCCGTGACATTCCTCACCCACTCCGAGGCCGATGCCGAGGAGCCCTGGACCAGAGAAGAAAGGAACCTGTCGAGGACGATGTCACTCCGGCGAGCCTTGGCGCTTGCCGCTTCCTCTAGGATGAAGTGCTCCGGTCGCGGCTGCTTCCTGCCGCGAGAAGCTGGGCGCTTGGAGGACGACGCCTCCGAGTCAAACACACCGGAGCTCGCCGTGGCGTCCGAGGCTGGCAAAATCACAATGCGATCAGATGAATGGAAACAAAATTTATCCAAGAACAGTGGTGTCGGCACTTGAGGTTCAAGAACTTACCAGCTCCGATCCACGACGCTGACGGCAATGCTGAGCGTAGGCTTGCAGCAGAAAGAGGCGGGTCACCTGAGGGCGGCGCGATGGCCGAAGGCGGTGCTCTCGCCGGGGCGACGAACCGCTTCGGGGAGTGCTGCTTCCTGCTCCTCCACGGCATGTGGCGATATGAGTCCGGCGGCGAGGCGTGCGCGATCGCCACCGTGGCCCCGGGCGCTGTCAGTCAGATTACTCCGCTCGGTTCAGAGTTCAGACGAATCGAGAACACGACCAAGAACAGAATGCTTCGGCGTACGGAATGGTGATCTTACCGGAGCAAGCCCGTTTCAGCCTCCTGTCGCCATCCAACATTACAGAGACGTGTTCATGCGTACCAGTCGCCGGCCCGGAAGACGACGACGCGCCGAGAACATGATACTTGGACCCAGGAACCTCGGCATCTCCCACGGCGACGAAGTCCGTCAGTCCAGCTTGCTTCCTGCCCCTGGACCAAGTGCGGAGGAAGGTGGACGGCGGCGCCGCCACCGCAGCCGCGGCTCGGAACTCTGACGAACTCGCACCCACAGAAATCAAGATTTAAGAACAGACGAGCCAGCCTGAAAACGGGTCATCGCTAAATGCATCGCGATGGTTGATCGATTGGAGGTCTTACCGAACTGAGTCACCATAGTGTTCTCGAACGTTTCGCGGTCCTCGCTTTGGGTCTTACGTGTCGCACACCGCACCGAATCACCATCACTTACCTCATGATCTTGTTTCGTGCTGCCCTCCGTCGCGGCCGCACGGACAGAGTTGTCTGTCTGCGATACGCCCTCCTGCTCGCCCTCGTCGGCACCTGCCACCTCGCCGGCGAGAACTGCCGCCGGAGCATCGCCTCCCTGCTCCGTGTTCACCTCTTTCGGATCAAGTATAGCGTGCCCGTGTTGCTCCATGGGGAATGAATTGGGGATAGAGTTCTTGGCGTGGGACGAAGAAGCGGGAGCGAGGAGGGCTGTGGAAGAGGGAGGGAAAGCGGTTGTTTGAAAGAAGCGGGACGGGGCGGAGTGGAGATGGTGGGGGCGAGCGGTTACACGGTTGCTGCTCCGGTTTTCGGATCTCGTGTGGACGGGTGCACAGGATCAGACGGTGGCCTCGCTCTTTGCTTTTCTTTGAGATTTGTACGAGTGCAAGTTCTATAAAAAAGGGCAGATACAGAGAGTTAAGGAACAGATGTGGGCGCTCGTCCACCAAGCGCTTCTTCTTTGGCCATTTGGCCATGTGCTGCTCCTGTGCCCCATTTTGAAGCTGGAGAAAGCAAGTCAGCTGGCAACAAATGAGGGTGACTCCGTGCGACAGCCTTGAAGGCATCTTTGCCCTGGCTATACTTTTGTATTGTTTGGCAATAAAAACTTTTAGGTTGTAAAAAAGGTGTAATTTTTATTGTGCAGATGCTCGTATGTCACCGTTTTCACTCCTTGAAACAGGCTTTGGCCTCGTTTTATAATAAAGTCACAATGGCCAAATTGTTGAACCGTGATGAGAGAACTCTTTTACAAGCAGATCAAAGGTAGACAAAAAAAAATAAGAACAACCAAAATTTCCCCCCGAAGACATCGAAACGAGGCCGATAGAAACCGGAGCTTCATCTAAATACCAAGACTAGAGCATGCACAAGTTGTCGACTCATTTTCTTAACCTATTGTAACTTGTAATGTACATTTGATAACAGAAACACCAGAAAAGAATATTGCCAAATATTTGATATATTATCTAGAAAGTTCAACAAATATTGTTACATACTCATATACTAGAAACAAATCCTAACTTTTTTGTTTTGTCGTGAGGTTTCATATGTTAGCATAAATACGCCTATAATATAGAGTTTATGCAGTTGTTAAAAAATATTTCAAGAAAACACTTTTTTATATAAAATAGACTTTAAAACAAAGCACGATGCTATACTTTACTTAAAGACAAACATTGCACCGTAAAATAAAGAACACTACAAATAACATTTATAACATTGCTATGGGGTAAACTGTGACAATAAATAATAGAAGCTTAAACATGTTTATGGTGTTGAATACTTAAATAATTTCTATAAAGTATAAAAATTTAGTATAAATTATATTTACCTTAATTTTGTGCGGGTTCTTATCCAAAATGTGTGGGTAATATGTTACGATCCAACTCCAGAGATATATATTCAACACTCACGAGTACTGATCCAAGTGTGGATACACATATTACAATCCGGATACAAGGGGAATTGAGGATGAGAAGTAGAGGAAGCAACTAGGATGGGGAAAAGAAGCAGGGTAGGGGAGATTCAGATTTCGGATCGCCGTTGTCTTGGATACCGAGCTCTGGCGCCTCCTAACCCTCTATATACTTCACTTAGTCCAATCTGTTGGAGATATGCCCAAGAGGCAATAATAAAATAGTTATTATTATATCTTTGTGTTTATGATAAATGTTTGCATCCCATGCTATAATTGTATTAACCAAAAATATTAATACTTGTGTGTTTTTTAAACATAAAAGAGTCCCTAGTAAGCCTCTTGTTAAACTAGCCTGTTGATTAATAGATGATCATAGCTTCATGATCATGAACATTGGATGTTATTAATAACAAGATCATATCATTAGGTGAATGATGTGATGGACATACACACATAGTAAGCGTAGCATATGATCAAGTCATTAAGTTTGTTCTGCTTCAAGCTTTAAGATACATAGTAACCTAATCCTTCGACCATGAGATCATGTTAATCACCTACACCGAATGGATGCTTTGATGACACCAAACACTACTTTTTTTTTATGACACCAAACACTACTTCGTAAATGGATTGTTATAAAGGTGGCATTAAGTGTTCGAAAAGTATAGGTTGAAGCACGTGGATCAATAGTGGGATTTGTCCATCGAAATGACGAATAGATATACTCTGGGCCCTCTCGGTGGAATGTCATCCAACTAGCTTGCAAGCATGTGACTGGCTCACAAGGGATGCCATATCACGGTACGAGTAAAGAGTACTTATCGGTAACGAGGTTGAACTAGGTATAGAGATACCGATGATCAAACTTCGGATAAGTAAAATATCGCACGACAAAGGGAATCGGTATCGTATGTAAATGGTTCTTTTGATCACGAAGTCATCGTTGAATATGTGGGAGCTATTATGGATCTCCAGGTCTCGCTATTAGTTATTGATTGGAGAAGAGTCTCGATCATATCTACATAGTTCACGAACCGTAGGGTGACACACTTAAGGTTCGATGTCGTTTTAAGTAGATATGGAATATGGAATGGAGTTCGAATATTGTTCGGAGTCTCGGATGGGATCCAGGACATCACGAGGAGTTCCGGAATGGTCCGGAGAATAAGATTCATATATAGGAAGTCACATTCCAAGTTTGGAAATGGTCCGGTGAATTTATGGAAGGTTCCGAAAGGTTCTAGAATCATCCGAAACAATTCACTATGGCAGGTGGAGTCCCGGAGGGACTCCACCAGCCCTAGCGACCCACCAAGTGGGAAGGTGGAGTCCATGGTGGACTCCACCATCTTGGCCGGCCAAAGAAGAAGGAAAGGGAGGAATCCCACTTCCTCTAGGTATCCAATTTTGGTAAGTTTTGGAGTTGGACTCCAAAGTGATTTTTGGGGGAACCCTAGGTTTTCCACCTATATATAGAGTAGGAGAGGGGAGGGGGCCAGCCACCTCAAACAGCCGCACCACCAAGGGGCACCCAAGGCCGGCGCCCCAAGCCCCCCTCTCTCCCAAACCCTAGCCCTTCCTCCTCATACCTCCCGCACGGTTTAGGTGAAGCCCTGTCGGAGTTCTCCATCACCACCGTCACCACGCCGTCGTGCTGCCGGGATTCCGGGGAGGATCTACTACATCCGCTGCCCACTGGAACGGGGGAGGACGTCTTCATCGACACCGTACGTGTGATCGAGTGCGGAGGTGCTGCCCGACTGTGGCACCGTCAAGATCTTCTACGCGTTTTTGAAAGCGGCAAGTGATCGACTACATCAACCACAAGATTTATCTCGTTAACGCTTAGCGATCTTCGAGGGTATGATGATCTTCACCTCGTTGCTACCATCTACTAGATTAGATCTTGGCTTGTTATTCGTTCTTGCGGTAGAATTTTTTTTGTTTTTTCTATGCTACGAATCCCTACAGTGGTATCAGAGCCGTGTCTATGCATAGATTGGTTGCGCGAGTAGAAGACAATGGTTTGTGGGCATTGATGCTTTTGCTGTCTCTTGTTTATCGTGTACTTTTCATCTTGCGGCATGGTGGGATGAAGCGGCCCGGGCTAACCTTACATGACCGCGTTCATGATACTTGCTCCACGCTTGACATGCAACTTGTATTGCATAAGTGGATTTGCGGGTGTCAGTTTCTCTCACCATAGTAAAGATCCAATTTACAATTTGCAATTAACAACACTTGTATCAACGTTGTGGTTCATGTTCGTAGGTAGATCGAATCTTACTCGAAAACCCTAAGCCACGTAAAATATGCAAACAAAATTAGAGGTGTCTAACTTGTTTTTGCAGGGTTTGGTGATGTGATATGGCCATGATGTGATTATGAGTATATTTGATGTATGAGATGATCATTATTGTATTGTGGCAACCGGCAGGAGCCTGATGGTTGTCTTTAATTTCGTTTCGATTCATCATGTAGTAGTTTTATTTCAAAGTAGTTGTAATAGTTGCTATACGTGGTGGACAACCATGAAGACGGTGCCATTGACCTTGACGCCCCGCCGACGACGATGGAGATCATGCCCGTTGATGATGGAGATCATGCCCGTGCTTTGGAGATGAAGATCAAAGGCGCAAATATAAAATGGCCATATCATATCACATTATGAATTGCATGTGATGTTAATCCTTTGTATGCATCTTGTATTGCTTAAATCACGACGGTAGCATTATAAGATGATCCCTCTCACTAAAAATCAAGATAATAAAGTGTTCGTCCTTAGTTAGCACTATTTCTAAGACTCGTTGTTTCGAAGCATCACGTGATGATCGGGTGTGATAGACTCAACGTGTGCATACAACGGGTGCAAGCCAGATTTGCACATGCGGAAACTAAGGTTTAACTTGATGAGCTTAGCATGTACAGACATGGCCTCGGAACACGGCAAACCGAAAGGTTAAGCCTGAATCATATAGATGATATGATAAACATGTTGATGTTCGCCATTGAAGCTACATCATCTCTCGTGATGATCGGACTTGGTGTAGTGGCTTTGGTTCGTGTAATCACTAAGGCAACGTGAGAGATGTTGTTTTGAGTGGGAGTTCACCTAGTTAATTTTAAGAATTAATAGTAAACTCAATTTATCATGAACTTAGTCTAAACTCTTTGCAAATATATATGTTGTAGATTATGGCGACCCCTACTATCAACTTTAATTCGTTCCTAGAGGAAGAAAAGCTGAAAAACAATGAAAGCAACTTTACGGACTGTTCCGTAACTTGAGAATTGTCCTCACTGTTGGACAACTGCTCTATGTGCTCGATGCACCGCTGGTGACCCACCTGCATAAACAGCTACCGATGAGTCTAAAAATGTTTAACTCACTCGGAAGAATCATTACTCCACAGTTCAGTGTGACATCCTCTACGGTTTAGAATCGAAGCTTCAGAAACGCTTGGAGAACCACGACCCTCATGATATAATTAGTGAGCTCAAAATGATATTTGAAACTCATGCGACCGTGGAAAGCTATGATGCTTCTGAAAAGTTCTTTAACTGTAAGATGGAAGAGGGCAACTCCGTTAGCGAGCACGTGCTCAAGATGTCTGGGCACGCGAAGAAACTCCTAGACTTGGGAATAACGATTCCTAATGCCTTGGGGATTCATCGTGTCCTTCAATCACTGCCACCTAGTTACAAGAACTTCGTGATGAACTACAACATGCAGTGCATGGACAAGATGTTACCTGAACTCTTCTCAATGCTGAAAACTGCTGAAGTGGAGATAAAGAAAGAGCACCAAGTGTTGATGGTCAATAAGACCACCAAATTCAAGAAGCAGGGCAAGCCTAAGGAAAAGGGTAAATTCAAGAAGGGCGGCAAGAAAGCTGCCGTGCCTCCTAAGAAACCCAAGGCTGACCCCAAGCCTGATAGTGTGTGCTATTACTGCAAACAAGAGGGACACTGGAAGCAGATCTGGAGAGCGGCAACATCAAGATGAAAGGTATATCTGATATACATGTTATTGACGTGTATCTTATTAGTAATCATAGTAGTGCCTAGGTATTTGATACTGGTTCGGTTGCTCATATTTGTAACTCGAAACAGGGGCTACGGAATAAATGAAGACTAGCAAGGGACGAGGTGACGATGCGCGTTGGAAATGGATCCAAGGTCGATGTGATCGTTGTCGGCACGCTCCCCCTACATCTACCATCGGGATTAGTTTTAAATCTGAATAATTTTTATTTGGTGCCTGCGTTAAGCATGAACATTATATCTGGATCTTGTTTATTGCAAGACGGTTATTCATTCAAGTATGAGAATAATGGTTGTTCGATTTATATGAATAATATCTTTTATGGTCATGGACCTGAGATGAATGGTTTATTCTTGTTAAATCTCGATAGTAGTGATACACATATTCATAACATTGATACTAAATGAATGAAATTAAATAATAATTCTACATACATGTGGCACCGTCGTCTTGGTCATATTGGAGTGAAACGCATGAAGAAGCTCCATTCAGATGGACTACTTGAATCACTTGATTTTGAATCACTTGATAGATGCAAAGCATGTCTGATGGGAAAAATGAGTAAGACTCCATTCTCTAGTATTATGGAGCGAGCTACAGACTTATTGGAAATCATACATACAGATGTGTGCGGACCAATGAGTGTAGCATCGCGCGGTGGTTATCGTTATGTTCTTACTTTCACAGATGATTTGAGTAGATATGGGTATATCTACTTGATGAAACATAAATCTGAGACTTCTAGAAGTATAAGGAATTCCAAAGTGAAGTAGAAAATCAACGTAACAAGAAAATTAAATTTCTACGATCTGATCATGGAGGTGAATATCTGAGTTATGAGTTTAGCATGCATTTAAAGAAATGCGGAATACTTTCACAGTTGACACCGCCAGGAATACCATGGCGCAATGGTGTGTCCGAACATCGTAATCGAACTCTCTTAGATATGGTTCGATCTATGATGTCTCTTACAGATTTACCGCTATCATTTTGGAGTTATGCATTAGAGACAACCGCATTCACTTTAAATAGGGCACTATCTAAATCCATTGAAACGACACCGTATGAATTGTGGTTTGGGAAGAAACCTAAGTTGCCATTCCTTAAAGTTTGAGGCTGCGAAGCTTATGTAAAGAAGTTACAACCTGACAAGCTCGAACCCAAAGCGGAGAAATGCGTCTTCATAGGATACCCTAAAGAAACAACTGGGTATACCTTCTATCACATATCCGAAGGTAAAATCTTCGTTGCCAAGAATGGATCCTTATTTGAAAAGGAGTTTCTCTCGAAAGAAGTGACTGGAAGGAAAGTAAAAATCAACGAGGTTACTGAACCTTCTCTCGAAAATCAGAGTAGCGTAGTACCGGAAGATGTTCCTGTGCCTCCGGCTGCGCATTCGGTTAATATGGTTAATTCGGTTCGGTAAATACGGTTTTTCGGTAAATACAGTTTCAATACTTCAGTAAATACAATTTCGTATAAAAATACAGTTCGGTTTCGGTAATAACTATTTTAACCCGGTTCGGTTTCGGTAATAACCAAATTAACCAAAGTTTGACGCAAATTTTTGAATAACACCTATTTTTTATGGACATATATTTCATTTTTATATTTTTAAAGGCCAAAAACTGATTATGTTACAGGAGACAGAAATGATAAATAATGAAAATGTGGCCAAATCAAAAAAACAATGCACGTTACATACTTGAAATAATGAGAATGCGGCCAAATAAAAAAAATGATGCCCATTACGTATTTGAACTCACAACCTGTCTAGCATTTTATGTAACCTACCACATCAAAACCACCACGCTATGGTACCTCTCTTTTGCAAGATGCACTTGTAAACAAATATAAACGTTTTACGTGAATTAGGGATGGGAAAGCAAAATTCCTTGTTGGGCTAGGCTATTCGGTTTTCTTCGGTTAACCATGGTTTTTACGGTTTTTAACCAAATTAACTGAGTTGTCTATGGTTAGCACTTCTGCTAACTGAAACCTAACCGTAAAACCATAAAAACTGAAATTCGGTTTCGGTTAGGTTTTTTCCGGTTCGGTTCTTGGTTTCAGTTCGGTTATGTGCAGTCGGACCTGTGCCGCATGCATCGATAAGAGAGGAAGCTAATGATAATGATCATGAAACTTCAAACGAAGTTACTACTGAAACTCACAGGTCGATGAGGATTTGTGCCACTCCTGATTGGTACGACCCCGCCTTAAATGCCATGATTGTGGACAACAATGATGACCCTGCGACGTATGAGGAAGCAATGATGAGCCCGGATTCCAACAAATGGCAAGAGGCCATGAAATCCGAAATGGGATCCATGTATGATAACCAAGTATGGACTTTGGTAGATTTACCTGATAGCCGCAAGGCTGTCGAGAATAAATGGATCTTCAAAAGGAAAACAGATGCTGATGGTAATATTACTGTCTATAAAGCTCGACTTGTCGCGAAAGGTTTCCGACAAATTCAAGGAGTTGACTACGATGAGACTTTCTCACCTATAGCGAAGCTAAAGTTTGTGAGGATATGTTAGCAATTGCTGCATTTTTCGATTATGAAATTTGGCAGATGGATGTCAAAACGGCGTTCCTTAATGGTGACATTGGGGAAGAGTTGTATATGGTACTGATGTCTACGTGTGCTTCTTTTCTTGTAGACAGTGTTGGGCCTCCAAGAGCAGAGGTTTGTAGAACAGCAGCAAGTTTCCCTTAAGTGAATCACCCAAGGTTTATCGAACTCAGGGAGGTAGAGGTCAGAGATATTCCTCTCAAGCAACCCTGCAATTACGATACAAGAAGTCTCTTGTGTCCCCAACACACCTAATACACTTGTCAGATGTATAGGTGCACTAGTTCGGCGAAGAGATAGTAAAACACAGGTGGTATAGATGGTGGTAATATTGCAGGAAGTAAAGATGCGAGTAAAACGAGTAAACAAGCGATGTTTGCGGTATTTGGAAACAAGGCCTAGGGATCATACTTTCACTAGTGGACACTCTCAACATTGATCACATAACAAATAAATAACTTCTCCTCACTTGTGCTACATACACTCTCTTGTTTGATAACAAACACCATTCATTGTGTAGGGCTACAAGAGCTCCCTCAAGCCGGAGTTAACAAGCTCCACAACATACGGAATTCATATTTAAGTAACCTCTAGAGCATAATAGACCGTTGTAATTTAGACCGAGTACTAACATAGCATACACACCGTCACCAATAAGCTATGAAAGGGGGAATAGATCACATCAATACTATCATAGTAATAGTTAACTCCAAAATCTACAAGAGATTACAATCATAACCTACGCCAAGTACTACATGATGCACACACTGTCAACATTACATCATGAAGGAGGAATAGACTACTTTAATAACATCACTAGAGTAGCACATAGATTAATAGTGATACAAAGCTCATGATCACATAAAGATCACATGGGAGAGAGAGATGAACCACATAGCTACCGGTACAGCCCTTAGCCTCGGGGGAGAACTACTCCCTCCTCATCATAGGAGACAGCAATGGCGATGAAGATGGCGGTGGTGTCGATGGAGATGCCTTCCGGGGGCAATTCCCCGTCCCGGCGGCGTGCCGGAACAGAGACTTCTGTCCCCCGAACTTGGCTTCGCGATGGCGGCGGCTGCGTAACTTTTCTCGTCCCGTGGCTTATGTTTTTAGGGTTTTCGCGACGGAGAGACTTTATAGGCGGAAGGGCAGAGTTGGAGGCGGCGCAGGGGCCCCACACCATAGGCCGGCGCGGGCCCCAGGCTGGCCGCGCCGCCCTATGGTTACGGCCCCTCGTGGCCCCACTTCGTATGCTCTTCGGTCTTCTGGAAGCTCCGTGGAAAAATAAGACCCTGGGCGTTGATTTCGTCCAATTCCGAGAATATTTCCTTTGTAGGATTTCTGAAACCAAAAACAGCAGAAAACAGGAACTGGCGCTTCGGCATCTTGTTAATAGGTTAGTTCCGGAAAATGCATCAAAACATCATAAAGTATGAACAAAACATGTAGGTATTGTCATAAAACTAGCATGGAACATCAGAAATTATAGATACGTTTGCGACGTATCAGGTACAACCCAAAGGTTTTGTCGATCTTAAAAATGCTGACAAGGTATGCAAACTTCAGCGTTCCATTTATGGACTAAAGCAAGCATCCCGGAGTTGGAACCGATGCTTTGATAAGGTGATCAAAGACTTTGGATTTATACAAACTTTTGGAGAAGCTTGTATTTACAAGAAAGTGAGTGGGAGGTCTATAGCATTCCTAATATTGTATGTGGATGACATATTGTTGATTGAGAATGATATAGGACTTCTTAGTAGTGTCAAAGGCTATTTGAATAAGTGTTTTTCAATGAAGGACCTTGGAGAAGTAGCATACATTTTAGGCATCAAGATTTATAGAGATAGCAAGACGCTTAATAGGGCTTTCACAGAGTACATACCTGGATAAGATTCTAAAGAAGTTTGGAATGGATGAGAGCAAGAAAGGGTTCTTGCCTATGTTGTCAGGTAAGACCTTGAGTAAAACTCAAAGTCCAGCTACGGCAGAAGAAAGAGAAAAGATGAACAAAATCTCCTATGCCTCGGCCATAGGCTCTATCATGTATGCCATGATGTGTACAAGACCGGATATCGCACATGCTGTTAGTTTGACCAGCAGATATCAAAGTGATCCAGGAATGGAACACTGGACAGCGGTCAAGAATATCCCGAAGTACTTGAAAAGAACTAAGGATATGTTTCTTTGTTATAGAGGTGACCAAGAGCGCGTTGTAACTAGTTACACCGATGCTAGTTGGAACACTGATCCGGATGACTCTAAGTCACAATCTGGGTACGTATTTATTTTGGATGGTGCAGCAGTAAGCTGGAGGAGTGCTAAGCAAAGCGTTGTGGCGAAATCTTCAACTAAATCGAAATACATAGCTGCTTCGGAGGCTTCATCAGAGACGATATGGATGAAGTGTTTCATTACTGAGCTTGGTGTGGTTCCTAGTGCGTTGGACCCGATGACCATCTATTGTGACAACATGGGTGCCATAGCCAATGCATAGGAGCCAAGGTCACACAAGAAGCTGAAGCATATCAAGCTACGTTTTCATTCTATTCGCGAGTATGTCAAAGACAGCGACATAAAGATTTGCAAAGTACACACTGATCTGAATGTGGTAGATCCGTTGACTAAACCTCTCCCTAGAGCGAAACATGACCAACACCAGAACGCCATGGGTGTTAGGTACAATACCACGTAATCTAGATTATTGACTCTAGTGCAAGTGGGAGACTGTTGGAGATATGCCCAAGAGGCAATAATAAAATAGTTATTATTATATCTTTGTGTTTATGATAAATGTTTGCATCCCATGCTATAATTGTATTAACCGGAAAAATTAATACTTGTGTGTTTTGTAAACATAAAAGAGTCCCTAGTAAGCCTCTTGTTAAATTAGCTTGATGATTAATAGATGATCATAGTTAGTTGTATTCAAAACACACAAGATAGAGGGCAAACAACAGCAAAAGTGTTCGGGAAAGTAGATACGTTTTGGACGTATCAACTCCCCCAAGCTTAGCTTATTGCTTGTCCTCAAGCAATTCAGTGACAACTGAGTGCGATAAAATAAACTTTCACGAACCTATTTGCTTCATATGATGTATACATTCTCACTACATGATCAAATGCTCAGGCAATTCATAATAAGAAGCATGCAACTAAGAATACTCAATAGTTATGCAAGTCATGAAAGGATACCAACACAATAATAAGCAACATGAAACATAAGTATTTGCAGGATTGCAATGTTCATAATATGATATGATAAAGTGGCATCTCGCTTGCCCTATTTGTGGAGCAAAACATAAATGCCGGGGCACCTCTGAAGTTCAAGAGAAGACTAGAAGTAAAAATATCGAAAGATTCAAGCATCATAGTTATACCACAATTAATCTTATTCCGGGACAAGCACATTAAACTAAGAATGACAACTATGCTTTCAAGAAAATGCTCGAAGAACGGATGGTGACTCAACATAAAAGTATAAGATTGGCCCTACGCAGAGGGAAGTAAGATTGCTTATGTGCTAGAGCTTTTCATTTTGAATGCAATAGGAGTGTTGAAAATATATATTTTGAGAAGTGCAACTCATGTCAACGGTAGTGATAAATAATATGGCTCATGCATAAAACTTCCTATAAGTTGCTAGCCTCATGCATAATATACTGATAGTGCTCACACATTGTCCTAATTAGCTTGGATTTCCATGGATTTTCATCGCATACATATGTTTCAACCAAGTGTCACAAAGGGGTACCTCCTTACCTACTGTACAAAGGTCCTAGGAGATGAATCTCATTTGATTTCTCAATTTTGATGAATCTCAACTTTTTGGACATCCATACCGGGAAAACAAGGACAACAGATATTTGGACTTTTGTCCAGCTGAAACTTCCACCATGTGAACATGGCTTTAGTTGGCGGCCCAATGTTCCTCTCTAACAATATGCATACTCCAATCTTTGCAACTCATGGTAAATCTCCCTTACTTCAAACAAGATGAGCATGCATAGTAATTCACACGATATTCAACAAGGGCATATTGATGGTGTTCCCCATGACAACATGGTTATCACACAACAAGCAACTTATAAGAACTAATAATGCATAAGACATAATACTTACCACAATAGTTTTTTAGACTACTTTCCCATGAGCTATAAATTACACAAAACAAGTAGTAATGTTTCAAAGTTTAAAGGTAGCACACAAACAATTCAGTTTGGAGTGGCGGTGAAGTACCACATATAGGTATGTATGGTGGACTCAATTGGCACTTTGGTTTTTAGTAGTTGGATGCACGAGTAGAGCTCATACTCAGTACAAGTGAAGGCTAGCAATAGACTGGGAAGCGACAATCAAGAAAGCAGTAACTGTCATAATCATGCTTGCGACGGATAAAATTAACGGAAGCATAAAAGTAATACAAGAACTCCGATTCAAGATAAATCATCGAGGCTTAAATGACTTTTGTTTAGTCTTATGCATGCTTGAGCATGTGCCAAGTCGATTCAATTGACGCATTCAGAGGAGGATACCATAATGTCATACCGTTATATGAATAGAGCAATGCAAGCAAACATCTATATGACATGTTACCTACTATTAGTAAATTGGAACTAATCATGAGAGAGCATAAACTATTGAGCATCATTAAGTAGCATACACCTTACACAAACAAACTAAGCATGTCCACATAAATGAGTATATGTACAAAAATGAAAACAAATAGAGTTCATACCAGCCTCTCACCACAATTCGAATTGTCGTGACCGTCATTATTGCTCTTCACTTGTGTGGATTGAATAATATGACATGATAACCAAGCTACAACGAAGTCATGGAAGACCGTTGAACCCTGCAGCAACTTTACAAAACCAAGGAAGAACAACAAATATTTTTGGGTTTTCAATTTTTAATCAACGCACGAAGAAAAATCTTTTTGGATTTTCGCATAGCAAACCATAATGAGAAGATGAAGCAAACTAAGAAGAAAATGAAGAGAAACAACAGAAATATTTTTGGTCTTTTTGTGTTTTGGAAAGTAGAAACAAAAGCAAGAACAACAAAAAGAAAGAAAACTAACATAAACACACAAATGCAACAAGTGGTAGAAATCTGCCAACCCAGAACAGAAGGCAAAGATCAATTTTTCTGAAAATGTTATGTAGCTCATCTCGAAAAGTGTTCAACTAACGAAAGTTGGATAACAACCTGGGGCATATGCTCAAAAATTTGTAGCTCAAAATTCAATTCTGCCTATTTATACGAATTTTTATGGTGACAACACAGAATCTGTTTTTAGACAACAACTCCCCAAATTCTTACCTCCTTCCTATTAGAGGCTATCCTTGGTATAAAAATGAAATAAATAAGCTAAAGAGAGGTTATTATAGTAGTAACAACTCCCAAGATTCAAATAGAGAGAAATTACAGAAATAAACTAACAAGAACAAAAAGAAAGCGAAACATGGATATACAAAGTTCCGACAGAATATGATATATAGATGAGTGATGTGTCAGTATACCTCCCACCAAGCTTAGGCTTTTGGCCTAAGTGGAGATCAACCCCATGGTGACCAAGCATGGAAAGAAATGTTGCCCCCGTAATACGACGAGGAGGCACCTTCGCCCTGGTATGAACTCATGGACGGCTCGGTATAGTTTGCGGTGTAGTCCTCGGTGGCCGCCTCCAGCTGTTGCTGCTGGTCATGGAGTCCAAGCTGTCGAAGCTGCTTGTCCAACTCCTCTTTTGAGCAAGACCATGGCGTCCTGTGAACACTAAACAAACCAGATTGTGGTAGGGGAACCTCCCTTTCTTCCCCATCAACAAATAACATTCTATACACTAAACTCCCTGCACAAGAGTTAGCAGTAACAAATTGATGGTGTTTCATAGCAGCAAGATCAAGTCTTTGTGGTTCCAACACCACATCATTTGGATCAATAGTAAGATCCAAGGCAGCTACAACACGTGCAGCAACAATTCCCCCATAAATGGCTCCTTTAGCAGACAAGCGACGAGCAATAAGAGCACCAAGATTATACTTAGTACTATCATAGAGTGCAGTAGCTAGAAAAGCCAAGTGATAATGGGAAATGTTGCTAGTATTTTCCCTACCAAGAATACTAGTGGCAAGGTAATAGGTAAAGTATCTAATAGCTGGGAGTTGGATGTTTCTTATCTTGCCACGCTGGGCCTTGCGGTCATCATCATTTGTCACCTCCCGGTAAAGCTCCAACAAATCAGCGGGGTTGTCCTTAATCTTCCTCGTTGTCCCTGTAGTAGGAATACCTAGGATTGCACAAAATTTTGACAAAGGCAAAGTGATAGACTTGTCATAGATTTTAAATGCAACACTCGGCTTGTACTTAGTGTTGCTAAAGTGGACACTCTCAACAAATGTTTTAGTGAGCGAAGCATATTGCTCGCTCTCATCATTCATGTAATCGGTTAAGCCAACCCTGTCAACAAGGAATAAGAAATCATCACGAATCCCTGCATCTATCATGAAGTCAGTGCAAGGAAAAGTGGATGAATGTGCCTCTCCTTAACCCCTTTCACCAAAATCTTGAGCGATGAGATCTTCATAAGATTGCCTATATTGGGTAGATGATCTTGAAGACCTCCTTGGTCCAGGTGCTTCCCTCTCAAAGATTTCTCCATATGTGTGGTTGTCCATCCTTGTTCTCGGAATTTTTTAACAAACCTCATAAAAAATGATTTTAAGACAAACAAATGAAGGAGAACACTATGGAGACTTGTAGGAGGACTAAACATGCATCAAAACAACTTATCACATCATAATACAAGCATGCAAGCTCACTTATCATATCATCTACAGCAGCAAAATATTTAAGATATACTCCACCAATCAAAATTCTACTTGGATAATCGGAGGAGTCACATACCGGAGAGCAAATGCTTCAAATTTCAGCAGGAAATATGGGCTGAGGAAGGAGATTGAAAATTCGCGATGAAGAACAGCAAGAGCACGGGTTTGAGCAATGGTGGGGTGTTTTTTCGGGAGAGAGAATAGAATGGCAGAGGAGGGAGTGATGCGTGTAGTTGACACGTCCGTTGGGAACCCCAAGAGGAAGGTGTGATGCGCACAGCGGCAAGTTTCCCTCAGTAAGAAACCAAGGTTTAATCGAACCAGTAGGAGTCAAGAAGCACGTTGAAGGTTGATGGCGGCGGGATGTAGTGCGGCGCAACACCAGAGATTCCGGTGCCAACGTGGAACCTGCACAACACAACCAAAGTACTTTGCCCCAACGAAACAGTGAGGTTGTCAATCTCACCGGCTTGCTGTAACAAAGGGTTAACCGAATTGTGTGGAAGATGATTGTTTGCAGAGAAAATAGTAAAACAAGTATTGCAGCAGATTTGTATTTCAGTATTAAAAGAATGGACCGGGGTCCACAGTTCACTAGAGGTGTCTCTCCCATAAGATAAAAGCATGTTGGGTGAACAAATTACGATCGGGCAATTGACAAATAGAGAGGGCATAACAATGCACATACATGGCATGATAAGTATAGTGAGATTTAATTGGGCATTACGACAAAGTACATAGACCGTCATCCAACTGCATCTATGCCTAAAAAGTCCACCTTCAGGTTATCGTCCGAACCCCTTCCAGTATTAAGTTGCAAAGCAACAGACAATTGCATTAAGTATGGTGCGTAATGTAATCAACAAATACATCCTCGGACATAGCGCCAATGTTTTATCCCTAGTGGCAACAGCACAACACAACCTTAGAACTTTATGTCACTCGTCCTGAGTGTCAATGCGGGCATGAACCCACTATCGAGCATAAATACTCCCTCTTGGAGTTAAAAGCAAAAACTTGGCCAGAGCCTCTACTAGTAACGGAGAGCATGCAAGATCATAAACAACACATATGTAATAACTTGATAATTAACATAACATGGTATTCTCTATCCATCGGATCCCGACAAACACAACATAGAGTATTACAGATAGATGATCTTGATCATGTTAGGCAGCTCACAAGATCCGACAATGAAGCACAATGAGGAGAAGACAACCATCTAGCTACTGCTATGGACCCATAGTCCAGGGGTGAACTACTCACTCATCACTCCGGAGGCGACCATGGCGGTGTAGAGTCCTCCGGGAGATGAATCCCCTCTCCCGCAGGGTGCCGGAGGAGATCTCCAGAATCCCCCGAGATGGGATTGGCGGCGGCGGCGTCTCTGGAAGGTTTTCCGTATCGTGGTTTTCTTATCGGGGGTTTCGCGACGGAGGCTTTAAGTAGGCGGAAGGGCGAGTCGGGGGCCCGACGAGGGGCCCACACCATAGGGCGGCGCGGGCCCCCTTGGCCGCGCCGCCATGTGGTGTCGCCACCTCGTGGCCCCACTTCGTATGCTCTTCGGTCTTCCGGAAGGTTCGTGGCGAAATAGGCCCCTGGGTCTTCGTTTCGTCCAATTCCGAGAATATTTCGTTACTAGGATTTCGAAACCAAAAACAGCGAAAACGAGAACTGGCACTTCGGCATCTTGTTAATAGGTTAGTTCCAGAAAATGCATGAATATGACATAAAGTGTGCATAAAACATGTAGGTATCATCAATAATATGGCATAGAACATAAGAAATTATCGATACGTCTGAGACGTATCAGCATCCCCAAGCTTAGTTCTGCTCGTCCCGAGCAGGTAAAACGATAACAAAGATAATTTCTGAAGTGACATGCCATCATAACCTTGATCATACTATTTGTAAACATATGTAGTGGATGCAGCGATCAAAACAATGGTAATGACATGAGTAAACAAGTGAATCATAAAGCAAAGACTTTTCATGAATAGTACTTCAAGACAAGTATTAATAAGTCTTGCATAAGAGTTAACTCATAAAGCAATAAATCAAAGTAAAGGCATTGAAGCAACACAAAGGAAGATTAAGTTTCAGCGGTTGCTTTCAACTTGTAACATGTATATCTCATGGATAATTGTCAACATAGAGTAATATAACAAGTGCAATATGCAAGTATGTAGGAATCAATGCACAATTCACACAAGTGTTTGCTTCTTGAGGTGGAAAGAGATAGGTGAACTGACTCAACATAAAAGTAAAAAAGAATGGTCCTTCAAAGAGGAAAGCATCGATTGCTATATTTGTGCTAGAGCTTTTATTTTGAAAACATGAAACAATTTTGTCAACGGTAGTAATAAAGCATATGAGTTATGTACATTATATCTTACAAGTTGCAAGCCTCATGCATAGTATACTAATAGTGCCCGCACCTTGTCCTAATTAGCTTGGACTACCGGATCTTTGCAATGCACATGTTTTAACCAAGTGTCGCAATGGGGTACCTCCATGCCGCCTGTACAAAGGTCTAAGGAGAAAGCTCGCATTTTGGATTTCTCGCTTTTGATTATTCTCAACTTAGACATCCATACCGGGACAACATGGACAACGAGATAATGGACTCCTCTTTAATGCATAAGCATGTGGCAACAATTATTATTCTCATATGAGATTGAGGATATATGTCCAAGACTGAAACTTCCACCATGAATCATGGCTTTAGTTAGCGGCCCAAAGTTCTTCTCTAACAATATGCATGCTCCAACCATAAAGGTGGTAGATCTCTCTTACTTCAGACAAGACGGACATGCATAGCAACTCACATGATATTCAACAAAGAATAGTTGATGGCGTCCCTAGAAACATGGTTATCGCACAACAAGCAACTTAATAAGAGATAAAGTGCATAAGTACATATTCAATACCACAATAGTTTTTAAGCTATTTGTCCCATGAGCTATATATTGCAAAGGTGAATGATGGAATTTTAAAGGTAGCACTCAAGCAATTTACTTTGGAATGGCGGATAAATACCATGTAGTAGGTAGGTATGGTGGACACAAATGGCATAGTGGTTGGCTCAAGGATTTTGGATGCATGAGAAGTATTCCCTCTCGATACAAGGTTTAGGCTAGCAAGGTTATTTGAAACAAACACAAGGATGAACGGTACAGCAAAACTCACATAAAAGACATATGGTAAACATTATGAGACTCCATACCGTCTTCCTTGTTGTTCAAAACTCAATACTAGATATTATCTAGACTCTAGAGAAACCAAATATGCAATCCAAATTAGCAAGCTCTAAGTATTTCTTCATTAATGGGTGCAAAGTATATGATGCAAGAGCTTAAACATGAGCACAACAATTGCCAAGTATCAAATTATCCAAGACATTTTAGAATTACTACATGTAGCATTTTCCAATTCCAACCATATAACAATTTAACGAAGAAGAAACTTCGCCATGAATACTATGAGTAGAGCCTAAGGACATATTTGTCCATATGCTACAGCGGAGCGTGTCTCTCTCCCACAAAGTGAATGCTAGGATCCATTTTATTCAAACAAAACAAAAAACAAAAACAAACCGACGCTCCAAGCAAAGTGCATAAGATGTGACGGAATAAAAATATAGTTTCAGGGGAGGAACCTGATAATGTTGTCGACGAAGAAGGGGATGCCTTGGGCATCCCCAAGCTTAGACGCTTGAGTCTTCTTAGAATATGCAGGGGTGAACCACCGGGGCATCCCCAAGCTTAGAGCTTTCACTCTCCTTGATCATATTGCATCATACTCCTCTCTTGATCCTTGAAAACTTCCTCCACACCAAACTCGAAACAACTCATTAGAGGGTTAGTGCATAATAAAAATTCACATGTTCAGAGGTGACACAATCATTCTTAACACTTCTGGACATTGCATAAAGCTACTGGACATTAATGGATCAAAGAAATTCATCCAACATAGCAAAAGAGGCAATGCGAAATAAAAGACAGAATCTGTCAAAACAGAACAGTCCGTAAAGATGGATTTTATTAGGCCACCAGACTTGCTCAAACGAAAATGCCCAAATTGAATGAAAGTTGCGTACATATCTGAGGATCATGCTCGTAAATTGGCTTAATTTTATGAGCTACCTACAGGGAGGTAGACCTAGATTCGTGACAGCAAAGAAATCTGGAACTGCGCAGTAATCCAAATCTAGTACTTACTTTTCTATCAAAGACTTTACTTGGCACAACAAAACTCAAAACTAAGATAAGGAGAGGTTGCTACAGTAGTAAACAACTTCCAAGACACAAATATAAAACAAAAATACTGTAGTAAAAACATGGGTTGTCTCCCATAAGCGCTTTTCTTTAACGCCTTTCAGCTAGGCGCAGAAAGTGTAACTCAAGTAACATCAAGAGACGAAGCATCAACATTATAAGCTCCCCCATTTGTTGTGATACTAGGGGCTTTGTCAATTTTAGGCCTATAATAATATTTCTTTGGTTTAGGCACTTTAGAGGCATACATAAACTTTTGCTCCTTTCCCACATAAGCTTTCTCTCTAAACTGTAAAGATGAAAAGGTTGAACCCAAAGTTCCCATAGCTTTTTCAAGTTCGCCAATCCTATTAATTTGATTATCATGGTCAAAACAAGTTCCTAGGACACTAATTCTTTCATCAACTCCTCCTAAGGATTTATCAAGTTTATCAGTTTTAACAAGTAACATCTCCAACTTAGTTTCAACACTAAAATTTTTCTCTATGGTTTCCAATTTTTTCATAACATCCTCAAGGGAGGTTTCAATTTTAATTTCATTAACAGGTGGTGTTCCAAATAAACTCTCAATAATGCAACTAGCCTCTAAAGCGGGAGCACCTAGGAAGTTACCCCCCACGAGACAATCAAGAACATATCTATTCCAGCTAGAGATACCAACATAAAAATTCCTGAGTAGGATAGTAGTGGAGTGTTTCTTAGTGCACCTATTATGGGCATCACTAATTCTATACCAAGCATATTTTAAACATTCTCCTCCTTGTTGCTTAAATGAACGAACTTCAACTTTAGGATTACTCATTTTAGCAGTAGTAAATAAAACAAACTAGATAAAGTAAATGCAAGTAAACTAATTTTTTTGTGTTTTTGATATAGCAAACAAGACAGTAAATAAAGTAAAACTAGCAACTAATTTTTTTGTGTTTTGATATAAGTGCAGCAAACAAAGTAGTAAATAAAATAAAGCAAGACAAAAACAAAGTAAAGAGATTGAGAAGTGGAGACTCCCCTTGCAGCGTGTCTTGATCTCCCCGGCAACGGCGCCAGAAATTTAGCTGCTGGCGTGTAGTTGACGTGGGATTTAGAAATCTTTGTGGTGTAACTTTTCTTCGTTCCCCGGCAACGGCGCCAGAAATTTGCTTGATGCGTGTAGTTGACACGTCCGTTGGGAACCCCAAGAGGAAGGTGTGATGCGCACAGCGGCAAGTTTCCCTCAGTAAGAAACCAAGGTTTAATCGAACCATGTAGGAGTCAAGAAGCACGTTGAAGGTTGATGGCGGCGGGATGTAGTGCGGCGCAACACCAGAGATTCCGGCGCCAACGTGGAACCCGCACAACACAACCAAAGTACTTTGCCCCAACGAAACAGATGAGGTTGTCAATCTCACCGGCTTGCCGTAACAAAGGGTTAACCGAATTGTGTGGAAGATGATTGTTTGCGAGAGAAAATAGTAAAACAAGTATTGCAGCAGATTTGTATTTCAGTATTAAAAGAATGGACCGGGGTCCACAGTTCACTAGAGGTGTCTCTCCCATAAGATAAAAGCATGTTGGGTGAACAAATTACAGTCGGGCAATTGACAAATAGAGAGGGCATAACAATGCACATACATGGCATGATAAGTATAGTGAGATTTAATTGGGCATTACGACAAAGTACATAGACCGCCATCCAACTGCATCTATGCCTAAAAAGTCCACCTTCAGGTTATCGTCCGAACCCCTTCCAGTATTAAGTTGCAAAGCAACAGACAATTGCCTTAAGTATGGTGCGTAATGTAATCAACAACTACATCCTCGGACATAGCGCCAATGTTTTATCCCTAGTGGCAACAAGACAACACAACCTTAGAACTTTTCGTCACCGTCCCAGTGTCAATGCGGGCATGAACCCACTATCGAGCATAAATACTCCCTCTTGGAGTTAAAAGCAAAAACTTGGCCAGAGCCTCTACTAGTAACGGAGAGCATGCAAGATCATAAACAACACATATGTAATAACTTGATAATTAACATAACATGGTATTCTCTATCCATCGGATCCCGACAAACACAACATAGAGTATTACGTATAGATGATCTTGATCATGTTAGGCAGCTCACAAGATCCGACAATGAAGCACAATGAGGAGAAGACAACCATCTAGCTACCGCTATGGACCCATAGTCCAGGGGTGAACTACTCACTCATCACTCCGGAGGCGACCATGGCGGTGTAGAGTCCTCCGGGAGATGAATCCCCTCTCCGGCAGGGTGCCGGAGGAGATCTCCCGTAATCCCCCGAGATGGGATTGGCGGCGGCGGCGTCTCCGGAAGGTTTTCCGTATCGTGGTTTTTCTTATCGGGGTTTCGCGACGGAGGCTTTAAGTAGGCGGAAGGGCAGAGTCGGGGCCCGACGAGGGGCCCACACCATAGGCGGCGCGGGCCCCCTTGGCCGCGCCGCCATGTGGTGTCGCCACCTCGTGGCCCCACTTCGTATGCTCTTCGGTCTTCCGGAAGGTTCGTGGCGAAATAGGCCCCCGGGTCTTCGTTTCGTCCAATTCCGAGAATATTTCGTTACTAGGATTTCGAAACCAAAAACAGCAGAAAACGAGAACCGGCACTTCGGCATCTTGTTAATAGGTTAGTTCCAGAAAATGCATGAATATGACATAAAGTGTGCATAAAACATGTAGGTATCATCAATAATATGGCATAGAACATAAGAAATTATCGATACGTCGGAGACGTATCAGGGAGCAAGTGGAGGGCCAGGGGGCCCACACCTGCCCTTGGCGCGGCCAGGGGGCCAGCCGCACCACCACGTCGTGTGGTCGGATGGTGGGTCCCCCTGGGCTGCCCCAGGTGCCCTCTGCCCCTTTTCATGCGTAAAAATTTTCTATACATTTTCTGGAATTTTTCGAGCAACTTTATTTTTGGGCAATTTTCAGAATTTGAAAATGATTCTAACGCAGGAAAACAATTATGAAAAGATGAAAAACCAAATCAAAACCAAATCTACAGCAACTCTAAGACATTCTAATATAAAGTCAATCAATAGTCATAGGTGAAAACATAGTTTCATTCATTCAAAATTATTTTGTTAACAAGGTTGATCAAGTCTTGTTATCAAAATAATTTTATATGAAGCAAAACTTTGCATTTCACAATATGATTATGTTACCTCAATGTTGATAGGAATAGTTCCAACCATGACAATATCATTCTCCTTCTTTGGCTTGGGCAAAGGCAAATGAAATTTCCCAATTTGGATGGTATCAACATTAATAATTGAGTTTAGACCATAATTCACATCAACCTTCTTGGGAAAATAAACCGTATGCTCTTTGTCATTAACATTGAAAGTTACTTTTCCTTGGTTGCAATCAATAACAGCCCCTGCAGTGTTAAGAAAAGGTCTCCCAAGAATAATAGACATATTATCATCTTTCGGCATTTCCAACACAACAAAGTCAGTTAATATCATACAATGATGAGCAAATTGAACAGGAACATCCTCACATATACCAACATGAATAGTAGTAGACTTATCAGCCATTTGCAAGGATATATCAGTTGGTATTAATTTTTCTAGATCAAGTCTTCTATAGAGAGAAAAAGGCATAACACTAACTCCTGCTCCCAAATCACATAAAGCAGTTCTAACATAATTATTTTTGATGGAGCATGGAATAGTGGGTATACCTGGATCACCAAGCTTCTTTGGAACCTTACCATTGAAAGAGTAATTAGCGAGCATAGTGGAAATTTCCTCATTTGGAATCTTCCTCTTATTAGAGACAATATCTTTCATATACTTTGAATAAGGAGGCAATTTAATAGCATCAGTCAAAGGAATTTGCAAAAACAAAGGTTTCATCCATTCACAGAACTTATTATAATGTTCTTCCTCCTTTGATTTATGTTTCTTATCAGGAAAAGGCATTGGTTTTTGCACCCAAGGTTCTCTCACTACCATGTTTAGTAGCAATGAAATATTCCTTAGTGTATTTTGTATTCTTAGTATGCTTTTCAGGTTCTTCTTCAATTTCTTCTTTATCGGAAGCATCATTTTTATCATTACTACTTTCAGTTTCAGCATCAGAAATAGATATACTATTAGGATCTTTAGCAGGTTCAGAGGATTCTACAACAGTTTTATGTTTCTTTTTCTTTTTCTTAGAGTTAGTCCTAGCATCATTAACTTGATGAGAATCTTGTTCAATTCTCTTTGGATGTCCTTCAGGATATAGAGGATCATGAGTAGAAACACCACTTCTAGTTCTTATTTCATAAGCATGTTTTTCTCTAGAAGCATTAACTAGCAAATCTTTTTGCACTTTAGTAAGCTGATCAATTTGAGTTTGAACCATATGGAAATGTTTAACGAGCATTTTAACATCATTAGGGGTTCTTTCTACAATATCATGCAAATTATTGATAGCTCTAGAATTTTCCATTAGGTGATGTTCGACTCTCTTATTAAAATTATCTTGCTTAACAATATAATTATCGAATTCATCTACGCATTGATCAGGAGGTTTAGAGTAGGGAATATCTCTATTATCAAAGCGTTGGAGAGAGTGTACCTCAATAGTGGAAGAGCGAGGGATTGGCTTACATAATTGTTTTATAGGTGGTAGATTCTTCACATCTTTAGATTTAATACCCTTCTCCTTAAGAGATTTCTTGGCTTCCCTCATCACTTCATCATTTAATTCAATCATTCCCCTTTTCTTCGGCGTTGGTATTTGCTCCGGTGTAGTCCAATCATCATAATTCTTGCTTATTTTGGCTAATAATTCCTCAGCTTCAATCGGAGTTCTTTTCCTGAAAACACAACCGGCCAGCACAACTATCCAGGTATGTCCTAGATTCAACGGTTAGTCCATTATAAAATATATCAAGGAGTTCATTTTTAGCTAATGGATGTTTAGGTAGTGCTCTAATTAAAGAACAAAATCTTGCCCAAGATTCAGGCAATTTCTCCTTCTACCTGCACAAAGTCAAAGATTTTCTGCAAAGCAGCATGTTGAGCACCAGCAGGGAAATATTTTTGAAAGAAAGCATTAACCAAACCAATAGGACTATCAATAGATCCAGGGGACAAATTATCATACCAAATTTTAGCTGTTCCTTTTAGAGAGAAAGGGAAAATTTTAGTGACAAAGTAAGTGCGTATCTTAATATCATCGGAGAATAAATTACTCAAAGTAGAGAGTTCATTCATATGTTTCATAGCACTTTCATTTTCAGTACCACAGAAAGGTTCTTTCTCAACAATAGATATGTAAGACAAATCTAGAGAGAAATCATAATCCTTATCTCTAATATTTATGGGAGATTTGACAAATTTAGAATCAGGAGACAAATTATATCTAATAGCTCGTCTTGCAACAAGACTTTTCATAGAAATTGCATCTCTAGTAGCATGACATTCTTCAATGAAGTTGACGAAGGTGCTCCTCGGTAATGCCCACCTTTTGGGGCTTAGGGTTGACGGAATCCTGCAGGCTAACACGAGACATCGGATACCAAACAAACGGGGACAGAGATTTACCCAGGTTCGGGGCCCTCGATGAGGTAAAACCCTTACTTCCTGCTTGTCTGATCTTGATTATCGAAATTATCGGGTTACAATGGGGTAGCCAAAGGCTAAGACGAAGATCTCGTCGAGAGGCTAAGATTTCTAATGACCTAGCTCTATACTTGCGGTGGTTTTGACTGTGTTGATTGTGTGTCCCTCGGCAGACCCTCTCCAGGCCCTTATATTGCAGGCCAGGTCCCGAGAGTTCTGTCCGGGTTCGACTAAGTTACAAAGAGTTCTATAGCAAAACTTTCCTTGTTCTTCGTCTTCTTGCCTTGTTCATCACATATCCTTTCTTGGAACCGACGTATCGGCCCACCTTGGTCGGTGGATGATCTTCATGGGCCCCTGGTTGGGCCGTAGGAGGTAGCATAACATTGGATACCCGAAGACTAATGCCCACATCAGTAGCCCCCGAGTGACTGGCCGAAGTGAAGCTTCGGGCAGGGACTAAAATTGTCTTCTGTCGAACGTCCATAACTGCCGAAGAATCTTGATCTCCCGAAACCAAAAGCTTCATTTTTATCGGGTGCGCGTCCAGCGTTCCCGATGGGAGTAGCCCCCGAGTCTAGGCACGGATGCTTGCAACCGTGTGTAGACTCAAGTTGTACTACTCGACTGTTTTTGGCTGTCGATGTTTTTCGCGAGCTGTTGTAATCATCCGATATCTTTTTTATATCGGGTCCTCCATGACTTCGAGTAAAGTCATGCCAATTGATAGTACGTAAGGGATTTGAGTAACGTGTCCAGTTTTACTCGATAGATCGATGCTGGTTAACTGCCGATGGCAAAACAACGCTACTCTACTCAGAATCAAGTCCCCGGGCATGATTCTGGATCTTCTGAAACCTTCGAATCCTCAATTTTTATCGGGTGCGCGTTCAGCGCTCCCGATGGGAGTAGCCCCCGAGTCTAGGCACGGATGCTTGCAACCGTGTGTAGACTCAAGTTGAGCAACCCGATGTTATAGTTTTCTTCGGATGCTTCATGGAGAGCCGATACTTTTGGTGACATCAGCAGTGACGTTGCCACTGCGGCGGTTTGATTGACAGGACATGACCTGACAAGCCCGCCCCACTTCTGTGCGATCAGTTAGGAAATGACTTGTCCTTGCGCATTGACCGAGGAGCCTCCTCGATTTGCGCGCGTGCTGGAGAAAATGTCCTTTGATATGATGGATGCAATGACACGTGGTGACCTAATCATAGATCTCTTGGTAACTCCCCTTTTATAAAGGAGGAGGAAAATTTTTACTTCCTCCGTTCTTCTCTTTCACCGCTTTTCTTCCTTCTTCGTTCTTCTTCCTCATAGCTTCCGCGCCACCGCCGCCGATCTTCAATCTACTTTCTTACTCCCAAACGCATCCGGAGATGGTGAAGAAGAAGAGCTCCACTTTCACCGCCGGCGCAACTTCGAGCAGTGTCGCTGCCAAAGTTACATCTGATGCATCAAAGAGGGGTGCGCCGGATGTTTCCGCCGCGACGCCGGCGCCTGGCGACTGGCCTGCTTCATCGATGACGAAGCACGATGAGAAGAAGGCCCGTAGCCTTGGTTTGATTTCTGCTAACGAGGGGAAGGTCATACTTCCAGGTTCGGCTTCACGTCCCAATCCTCCTGCCGGTTTTACTGTGATGTTCATATCGTTCCTGTACCATGGTTTATCTCTGCCTGCCCACGAGTTCCTCCGGCGTCTTCTTCTCGAGTATGGGATCCAATTATGGCAGTTGACTCCTAATTCTATCTTGCATCTTGCTATTTTCATCACCCTCTGTGAGGCCTTTCTGGGCATTGAACCTCACTGGGGTTTGTGGAAAAAGATCTTCTTTGTCAAACGTTATAACAGTAGTGGCGGTTCCTTTGTCATCGGTAGAGTTGGATTCGTTGTCCGCAAGGAAGCGAATTACTTCAATTTCCCAATGAGAGAGTCAGTTCAGGGGTGGAGGCTGAAGTGGTTCTACCTCAAAGACTCATCGGCTGCCGAAATGCGTCTGCCGAAGTTTGTTGATGTTCGTGAAGCCGTGCCTAAGAAATCTTGGAAGAATACACTGACACCCGAAGAAAAACCTGGAGTCGGTAGATTATTTGACAGAATTCTTCGGATTAAGGAATCTGATGGCCAAACTATGATGGGTACTGAAATTGCGGCTGTTTTCTTGAAACGCCGTATCCAACCAATTATGTCTAGAGCCCACCCGATGTGGTTATATTCGGGTTCCATGGATGAGACTAGAGTCAATGTTGCTGAATTGTCCGAGAAGGAACTACTGGACGAAGTTAGACGTTTGACTCATTTCAGTCAAGAGGACTCGATTCCACTTCTAGCCCTTCAAGTACCTTATGACTCTGACCATCAGCCAACTGAGGTGATTTCCTTCTCTTGTTCATAATAATATTTGTATCCGATATGCGTTCTTCTTCTTTTGTTAAACCTTCACTTGCATTGATAGGCCCTGTCAACTGCCGAATGTTTTCCGAATGTATCGGATGAAGGCCTTGAGGAGGGTGATTCTACTGCCCCTATGGAGTCTTGTGCTGAAGAAAATGAAGTTTTTGAAGATGAAGACAATGATCCTGCCAATCCTGAAGCTCTTTCTGCAGATCATAGATCCTTCGCTGATGACTTAAGCAATACAGCGGAGTCGAATCAGGACAATGATGCTGATCATGCTCCCTTTGTTGATGCAGCTCCGGAGAAGGCCAGCGTTCAGCCTTCGAAGAGACCTTCTGGCAGCTTCGCAGATGAGGATGACCTGCTCGACTTGTAAGTTTCTTCTATTACTCCAAAAATTCCTTTGTATTCGATAACTTATTCTAATTGATTTATATGCCTATAGCGACGAAGGCTTTATAGAGCCTCCTTCGAAGAAGGCGAAGACGAGCCCCAGTAGGCCAATTCTTGCAGCTTCTGAAGCTTCTGCTCGAGCGGCAGCCATAACTGCTCAACCTTCAATGGCTTCTTCCCTTTCTAAAGGGAAGGAAATTCCTTCAACAGCTGCCACCGCGGTTTCTCCTTCTTCCACCGAAAAACCTGTAAGTATATCGTTTTCCT
>NC_061513.1:285578940-285670758 GCF_022539505.1 Lolium rigidum
TTCTGCTTCTATCAGCCCCCGAGTCTTCATTCGACTATTGGTAGTTGGGTGTTGAGAGCATTTGTAATATGTTTTGTGAAAGCCAAGTTTATAGCGCTAGCATTGGGACTTTTAGCAAGTTTTTGTAAGAACTTTATAACTTCAGAGATGTGGCAATCATCAAAATCTAAATCATTACAATTTAAAGCAATGGGATTATCATCCCCAAGGTTGGAAAAAATTTCAGCAGTTTTATCACAGGCAGTTTCAGCAGTTTTAGCAGTTTCGGGTAATTTTGCGCGCTTTGCATTAGGAGTAGAAACATTGCCAACACCAATTATTTTATCATTAATAGTAGAAGGTGCAGCAACATGTGAATCATTAGCATTGCTAGTGGTGGTAATAGTCCAAACTTTAGCTACATTTTTCTCTTTAGCTAGTTTTTCATTTTCTTCTCTATCCCACCTAGCGCGCAGTTCAGCCATTAATCTTATATTCTCATTAATTCTAACTTGGATGGCATTTGCTGTAGTAACAATTTTATTTTCAATATCCCTTTTAGGCATAACTTTCGATTTCAAAAGATCAACATCAGAGGTAAGACTATCAACTCTAGAAGCAAGAATATCAATTTTATTGAGCTTTTCCTCAACAGATTTGTTAAAGGCAGTTTGTGTACTAATAAATTCTTTAAGCATAGCTTCAAGTCCAGGGGGTGTATTCCTATTATTGTTGTAAGAATTCCCATAAGAATTAGCATAACCGTTACCATTATTATAAGGATATGGCCTATAGTTATTACTAGAATTGTTCCGATAAGCATTGTTGTTGAAATTATTATTTTTAATGAAGTTTACATCAACATGTTCTTCTTGGGCAACCAATGAAGCTAACGGAACATTATTAGGATCAACATTAGTCCTATCATTCACAAGCATAGACATAATAGCATCAATCTTATCATTCAAGGAAGAGGATTCTTCAACAGAATTTACCTTCTTACCTTGTGGAGCTCTTTCCGTGTGCCATTCAGAGTAATTAATCATCATATTATCAAGGAGCTTTGTTGCTTCACCAAGAGTGATGGACATAAAGGTACCTCCAGCAGCTGAATCCAATAAATTCCGCGAAGAAAAATTTAGTCCTGCATAGAAGGTTTGGATGATCATCCAAGTAGTCGACTCCATGGGTTGGGCAATTTTTAACCAAAGATTTCATTCTTTCCCAAGCTTGAGCAACATGTTCATTATCCAATTGTTTAAAATTCATTATGCTACTCCTCAAAGATATAATTTTAGCGGGGGATAATATCTAGCAATAAAAGCATCCTTGCATTTAGTCCAGGAATCAATACTATTCTTAGGCGGAGATAGCAACCAATCTTTAGCTCTTCCTCTTAATGAGAAAGGAAACAATTTTAATTTAATAATGTCACCATCTACATCTTTATACTTTTGCATTTCACATAGTTCAACAAAATTATTGAGATGGGCAGCAAGCATCATCGAACTAACACCGGAAAATTGCTCTCGCATAACAAGATTCAGTAAAGCAGGTTTAATTTCAAAGAATTCTGCTGTAGTAGCAGGTGGAGCAATAGGTGTGCATAGGAAATCATTATTATTTGTGGTTGTGAAGTCACACAACTTAGTATTTTCAGGGGTGGCCATTTTAGTAGTAGTAAATAAAGCAAACTAGATAAAGTAAATGCAAGTAACTAATTTTTTTGTGTTTTTGATATAGAGTGCAAGACAGTAAATAAAGTAAAGCTAGCAACTAATTTTTTTGTATTTTGATATAATGCAGCAAACAAAGTAGTAAATAAAATAAAGCAAGACAAAAACAAAGTAAAGAGGTTGGGAAGTGGAGACTCCCCTTGCAGCGTGTCTTGATCTCCCCGGCAACGGCGCCAGAAAAAGAGCTTGATGGCGTGTAACTCACACGTTCGTTGGGAACCCCAAGAGGAAGGTATGATGCGCACAGCGGCAAGTTTTCCCTCGGAAAGAAACCAAGGTTTATCGAACCAGGAGGAGCCAAGAAGCACGTTGAAGGTTGATGGCGGCGGGATGTAGTGCGGCGCAACACCGGAGATTCCGGCGCCAACGTGGAACCCGCACAACACAACCAAAGTACTTTGCCCCAACGAAACAAGTGAGGTTGTCAATCTCACCGGCTTGCTGTAACAAAGGATTAACCGTATTGTGTGGAAGATGATTGTTTGCGGAAAACAGTAAAACAAGTATTGCAGCAGATTTGTATTTCAAGTATAAAAGAATGGACCGGGGTCCACAGTTCACTAGAGGTGTCTCTCCCATAAGATAAAAGCATGTTGGGTGAACAAATTACGGTCGGGCAATTGACAAATAGAGAGAGCATAACAATGCACATACATGTCATGATAAGTATAGTGAGATTTAATTGGGCATTACGACAAAGTACATAGACCGCCATCCAACTGCATCTATGCCTAAAAAGTCCACCTTCGGAGTTATCATCCGAACCCCTTCCGGTATTAAGTTGTAAAACAACAGACAATTGCATTAAGTATGGTGCGTAATGTAATCAATAACTACATCCTCGGACATAGCATCAATGTTTTATCCCTAGTGGCAACAGGCAATCCACAACCTTAGAACTTTCGTCACCTGTCCCGGTATCAATGGAGGCATGAACCCACTATCGAGCATAAATACTCCCTCTTGGAGTTACTAGCATCAACTTGGCCGAGCCTCTACTAATAACGGAGAGCATGCAAGATCATAAACAACACATAGGTAATAACTTGATAATTAACATAACATGGTATTCTCTATCCATCGGATCCCGACAAACACAACATATAGCATTACAGATAGATGATCTTGATCATGTTAGGCAGCTCACAAGATCCAACAATGAAGCACAATGAGGAGAAGACAACCATCTAGCTACTGCTATGGACCCATAGTCCGAGGGTGAACTACTCACTCATCACTCCGGAGGCGACCATGGCGGGGAAGAGTCCTCCGGGAGATGAATCCCCTCTCCGGCAGGGTGCCGGAGGAGATCTCGCGAATCCCCCGAGATGGGATTGGCGGCGGCGGCATCTCTCGGAAGGTTTTCCGTATCGTGGCTCTCGGTATCGGGGTTTTCGCGACGGAGGCTTTAAGTAGGCGGAAGGGCAACGTGGGGGGCCACACGAGGGCCCCACACCACAGGTCGGCGCGGCCGGGCACTGGGCCGCGCCGCCCTATGGTGGCGGCGCCTTGTGGCCCCACTTCGACTCCTCTTCGGTCTTCCGGAAGCTTCGTGGCAAAATAGGACCGTGGGCGTTGATTTCGTCCAATTCCGAGAATATTTCGTTACTAGGATTTACGAAACCAAAAACAGCGAGTAAAACAAGAATCGGCTCTTCGAGCATCTTGTTAATAGGTTAGTTCCGGAAAATGCACGAATATGACATAAAGTGTGCACAAAACATGTAGATATCATCAATAATGTGGCATGGAACATAAGAAATTATCGATACGTCGGAGACGTATCGCATCCCCAAGCTTAGTTCTGCTCGTCCCGAGCAGGTAAAACGATAACAAAGATAATTTCCGAAGTGACATGCCATCATAACCTTGATCATACTATTTGTAAACATATGTAATGAATGCAGCGATCAAAACAATGGTAATGACATGAGTAAACAAGTGAATCATAAAGCAAAGACTTTTCATGAATAGTACTTCAAGACAAGCATCAATAAGTCTTGCATAAGAGTTAACTCATAAAGCAATAAATCAAAGTAAAGGTATTGAAGCAACACAAAGGAAGATTAAGTTTCAGCGGTTGCTTTCAACTTGTAACATGTATATCTCATGGATAATTGTCAACATAGAGTAATATAACAAGTGCAATATGCAAGTATGTAGGAATCAATGCACAGTTCACACAAGTGTTTGCTTCTTGAGATGGAGAGAGATAGGTGAACTGACTCAACATAAAAGTAAAAAGAATGGTCCTTCAAAGAGGAAAGCATCGATTGCTATATTTGTGCTAGAGCTTTTATTTTGAAAACATGAAACAATTTTGTCAACGGTAGTAATAAAGCATATGAGTTATGAAAATTATATCTTACAAGTTGCAAGCCTCATGCATAGTATACTAATAGTGCCCGCACCTTGTCCTAATTAGCTTGGACTACCGGGTCATCGCAATACACATGTTTTAACCAAGTGTCACAATGGGGTACCTCCATGCCGCCTGTACAAAGGTCTAAGGAGAAAGCTCGCATTTTGGATTTCTCGCTTTTGATTATTCTCAACTTAGACATCCATACCGGGACAACATGGACAACAGATAATGGACTCCTCTTTAATGCATAAGCATGTGACAACAATTATTATTCTCATATGAGATTGAGGATATATGTCCAAAACTGAAACTTCCACCATGAATCATGGCTTTAGTTAGCGGCCCAATGTTCTTCTCTAACAATATGCATGCTCCAACCATTAAGGTGGTAGATCTCTCTTACTTCAGACAAGACGGACATGCATAGCAACTCACATGATATTCAACAAAGAATAGTTGATGGCGTCCCCGTAAACATGGTTATCGCACAACAAGCAACTTAATAAGAGATAAAGTGCATAAGTACATATTCAATACCACAATAGTTTTTAAGCTATTTGTCCCATGAGATATATATTGCAAAGGTGAATGATGGAATTTTAAAGGTAGCACTCAAGCAATTTACTTTGGAATGGCGGAGAAATACCATGTAGTAGGTAGGTCTCGGTGGACACAAATGGCATAGTGGTTGGCTCAAGGATTTTGGATGCATGAGAAGTATTCCCTCTCGATACAAGGTTTAGGCTAGCAAGGTTATTTGAAACAAACACAAGGATGAACGGTGCAGCAAAACTCACATAAAAGACGTATTGTAAACATTATAAGACTCTACACCGTCTTCCTTGTTGTTCAAAACTCAATACTAGATATTATCTAGACTCTAGAGAAACCAAATATGCAAACCAAATTAGCAAGCTCTAAGTGTTTCTTCATTAATGGGTGCAAAGTACATGATGCAAGAGCTTAAACATGAGCACAATAATTGCCAAGTATCAAATTATCCAAGGCATTTTAGAGTTACTACATGTAGCATTTTCCAATTCCAACCATATAACAATTTAACGAAGAAGAAACTTCGCCATGAATACTATGAGTAGAGCCTAAGGACATACTTGTCCATATGCTACAGCGGAGCGTGTCTCTCTCCCACAAAGTGAGTGCTAGGATCCATTTTATTCAAACAAAACAAAAACAAAAACAAACCGACGCTCCAAACAAAGTGCATAAGATGTGACGGAATAAAAATATAGTTTCGGGGAGGAACCCGATAATGTTGTCGATGAAGAAGGGGATGCCTTGGGCATCCCCAAGCTTAGACGCTTGAGTCTTCTTAGAATATGCAGGGGTGAACCACCGGGGCATCCCCAAGCTTAGAGCTTTCACTCTCCTTGATCATATTGTATCATACTCCTCTCTTGATCCTTGAAAACTTCCTCCACACCAAACTCGAAACAACTCATTAGAGGGTTAGTGCACAATAAAAATTAACATGTTCAGAGGTGACACAATCATTCTTAACACTTCTGGACATTGCATAAAGCTACTGGACATTAATGGATCAAAGAAATTCATCCAACATAGCAAAAGAGGCAATGCGAAATAAAAGGCAGAATCTGTCAAAACAGAACAGTCCGTAAAGATGGATTTTATTAGGGCACCAGACTTGCTCAAATGAAAATGCCCAAATTGAATGAAAGTTGCGTACATATCTGAGGATCACTCACGTAAATTGTCTTAATTTTCTGAGTTACCTACAGAGAATTAGACCCAGATTCGTGACAGCTAAGAAATCTGTTTCGCGTAGTAATCCAAATCTAGTATTTACTTTACTATCAAAGACTTTACTTGGCACAACAAAACATAAAACTAAGATAAGGAGAGGTTGCTACAGTAGTAAACAACTTCCAAGACTCAAATATAAAACAAAAATACTGTAGTAAAAACATGGGTTGTCTCCCATAAGCGCTTTTCTTTAACGCCTTTCAGCTAGGCGCATAAAGTGTATATCAAGTAACATCAAGAGATGAAGCATCAACATCATAATTTGTTCTAATAATAGAATCATAAGGTAACTTCATTCTCTTTCTAGGGAAGTGTTCCATACCTTTCTTGAGAGGAAATTGATATTTAATATTACCTTCCTTCATATCAATAGTAGCACCGACGGTTCGAAGAAAAGGTCTTCCCAATATAATGGGGCAAGATGCATTGCATTCAATATCCAAGACAACAAAATCAACGGGGACAAGGTTATTGTTAACCATAATATGAACATTATCAACTTTCCCCAAAGGTTTCTTTTTAGCATTATCAGCGAGATTAACATCCAGATAACAGCTTTTCAATGGTGGCAAGTCAAGCATATCATAGACTTTCTTAGGCATAACAGAAATACTTGCACCAAGATCACATAAAGCATTACAATCAAAATCTTTGACCCTCATTTTAATGATGGGCTCCCAACCATCTTCTAGCTTTCTAGGAATAGAAGTTTCAAGTTTTAGTTTCTCTTCTCTAGCTTTTATGAGAGCATTTGTAATATGTTTTGTGAAAGCCAAGTTTACAGCGCTAGCATTGGGACTTTTAGCAAGTTTTTGTAAGAACTTTATAACTTCAGAGATGTGGCAATCATCAAAATCTAAATCATTACAATTTAAAGCAATGGGATTATCATCCCCAAGGTTGGAAAAAATTTCAGCAGCTTTATCACAAGTAGCTTCAGCAGCTTTAGCAGCTTCGGTAATTTTGCGCGCTTTGCACTAGGAGTAGAAACATTGCCAACACCAATTATTTTATCATTAATAGTAGAAGGTGCAGCAACATGTGAATCATTAGCATTGCTAGTGGTGGTAATAGTCCAAACTTTAGCTACATTTTTCTCTTTAGCTAGTTTTTCATTTTCTTCTCTATCCCACCTAGCGCGCAGCTTCAGCCATTAATCTTATATTCTCATTAATTCTAACTTGGATGGCATTTGCTGTAGTAACAATTTTATTTTCAATATCCCTTTTAGGCATAACTTTCGATTTCAAAAGATCAACATCGAGGCAAGACTATCAACTCTAGAAGCAAGAATATCAATTTTATTGAGCTTTTCCTCAACAGATTTGTTAAAGGCAGTTTGTGTACTAATAAATTCTTTAAGCATAGCTTCAAGTCCAGGGGGTGTATTCCTATTATTGTTGTAAGAATTCCCATAAGAATTAGCATAACCGTTACCATTATTATAAGGATATGGCCTATAGTTATTACTAGAATTGTTCCGATAAGCATTGTTGTTGAAATTATTATTTTTAATGAAGTTTACATCAATATGTTCTTCTTGGGCAACCAATGAAGCTAACGGAACATTATTAGGATCAACATTAGTCCTATCATTCACAAGCATAGACATAATAGCATCAATCTTATCATTCAAGGAAGAGGATTCTTCAACGAATTTACCTTCTTACCTTGTGGAGCTCTTTCCGTGTGCCATTCAGAGTAATTAATCATCATATTATCAAGGAGCTTTGTTGCTTCACCAAGAGTGATGGACATAAAGGTACCTCCAGCAGCTGAATCCAATAAATTCCGCGAAGAAAAATTTAGTCCCGCATAGAAGGTTTGGATGATCATCCAAGTAGTCAATCCATGGGTTGGGCAATTTTTAACCAAAGATTTCATTCTTTCCCAAGCTTGAGCAACATGTTCATTATCCAATTGTTTAAAATTCATTATGCTACTCCTCAAAGATATAATTTTAGCAGGGGGATAATATCTAGCAATAAAAGCATCCTTGCATTTAGTCCAGGAATCAATACTATTCTTAGGCAGAGATAGCAACCAATCTTTAGCTCTTCCTCTTAATGAGAAAGGAAACAATTTTAATTTAATAATGTCACCATCTACATCTTTATACTTTTGCATTTCACATAGTTCAACAAAATTATTGAGATGGGCAGCAGCATCATCGTAACTAACACTGTAAAATTGCTCTCGCATAACAAGATTCAAGAAAGCAGGTTTAATTTCAAAGAATTCTGTCGTAGTAGCAGGTGGAGCAATAGGTGTGCATAGGAAATCATTATTATTTGTGGTTGTGAAGTCACACAACTTAGTATTTTCAGGGGTGGCCATTTTAGTAGTAGTAAATAAAGCAAACTAGATAAAGTAAATGCAAGTAACTAATTTTTTTGTGTTTTTGATATAGAGTGCAAGACAAGAAATAAAGTAAAGCTAGCAACTAATTTTTTTGTATTTTGATATAATGCAGCAAACAAAGTAGTAAATAAAATAAAGCAAGACAAAAACAAAGTAAAGAGGTTGGGAAGTGGAGACTCCCTTGCAGCGTGTCTTGATCTCCCCGGCAACGGCGCCGTAAAAAGAGCTTGATGGCGTGTAACTCACACGTTCGTTGGGAACCCCAAGAGGAAGGTATGATGCGCACAGCAGCAAGTTTTCCCTCGTAAAGAAACCAAGGTTTATCGAACCAGGAGGAGCCAAGAAGCACGTTGAAGGTTGATGGCGGCGGGATGTAGTGCGGCGCAACACCGCAGATTCCGGCGCCAACGTGGAACCCGCACAACACAACCAAAGTACTTTGCCCCAACGAAACAAAGTGAGGTTGTCAATCTCACCGGCTTGCTGTAACAAAGGATTAACCGTATTGTGTGGAAGATGATTGTTTGCAGAAAACAGAAAAACAAGTATTGCAGCAGATTTGTATTTCAAGTATAAAAGAATGGACCGGGGTCCACAGCTCACTAGAGGTGTCTCTCCCATAAGATAAAAGCATGTTGGGTGAAAAAATTACAGTCCGGCAATTGAAAAATAGAGAGAGCATAACAATGCACATACATGTCATGATAAGTATAGTGAGATTTAATTGGGCATTACGACAAAGTACATAGACCGCCATCCAACCGCATCTATGCCTAAAAAGTCCACCTTCAAGTTATCATCCGAACCCCTTCCAGTATTAAGTTGTAAAACAACAGACAATTGCATTAAGTATGGTGCGTAATGTAATCAATAACTACATCCTCGGACATAGCATCAATGTTTTATCCCTAGTGGCAACAGCAATCCACAACCTTAGAATTTTCTGTCACTGTCCCAGGTATCAATGGAGGCATGAACCCACTATCGAGCATAAATACTCCCTCTTGGAGTTACTAGCATCAACTTGGCCAGAGCCTCTACTAATAACGGAGAGCATGCAAGATCATAAACAACACATAGGTAATAAATTGATAATTAACATAACATGGTATTCTCTATCCATCGGATCCCGACAAACACAACATATAGCATTACAGATAGATGATCTTGATCATGTTAGGCAGCTCACAAGATCCAACAATGAAGCACAATGAGGAGAAGACAACCATCTAGCTACCGCTATGGACCCATAGTCCAGGGGTGAACTACTCACTCATCACTCCGGAGGCGACCATGGCGGTGAAGAGTCCTCCGGGAGATGAATCCCCTCTCCGGCAGGGTGCCGGAGGAGATCTCCGAATCCCCCGAGATGGGATTGGCGGCGGCGGCGTCTCCGGAAGGTTTTCCGTATCGTGGCTCTCGGATCGGGGTTTTCGCGACGGAGGCTTTAAGTAGGCGGAAGGGCAACGTGGGGGGCCACGAGAGGGCCCCACACCACAGGTCGGCGCGGCCAGGGCCAGGGCCGCGCCGCCCTATGGTGGCGGCGCCTCGTGGCCCCACTTCGACTCCTCTTCGGTCTTCTGGAAGCTTCGTGGCAAAATAGGACCCTGGGCGTTGATTTCGTCCAATTCCGAGAATATTTCGTTACTAGGATTTCTGAAACCAAAAACAGCAGAAAACAAAGAATCGGCTCTTCGGCATCTTGTTAATAGGTTAGTTCCAGAAAATGCACGAATATGACATAAAGTGTGCATAAAACATGTAGATATCATCAATAATGTGGCATGGAACATAAGAAATTATCGATACGTCGGAGACGTATCAGGTGTGGACTTCAAAAAGATATATTGCTGTTTAACAAGTGCTAACTTTGACTTTTGTCTCTTTCTTTTTTGTAGGACATTCAAATGGTTATCACTGCATTGAAGGGTTTCGCCTCCCAATTCTCTTCGCTTGAAGCCGATAAGGTTCGACTTCAGGAGGAGGTTGAAACAGCTTCTTCAAAGCTTGATAATGCAGTAAAAATAGCTGCCGCTGCCCGCTAGAATGCAGATTCCTTGAAAAAGGAACTTGACCAGCTGAAGAAGAAGCTGAAGGAGGAGGAAAAGGAGAGGGTTGAAGCCGAAGCCCAAAGGAAAGAAAAAGAGGGCCTTCTTCGCCAATCTACTTTGGCTTTGCTTGGTAATTTTCAATGCCTTATCCTTGAACCTTCTTTTCTTAACTTCACTTTATTTCAACTTCTCTTGCTTATCTTCTGCAGAGGCTGCTGACATTTCTGCTGGTCCCGGGGGCAAGCTCCCAGATAATTCTTCTGCCGATTCTCTGTCTATGGCAATCGAGTCTGGCGACATCATTCGAGTTCTTCTTCAGAAGAACAAGGGAGTTATGTCGAGGCTCCATGCCATGATCTTTCCAAAGGCCAATCAAGAGAAAACGCTGGAGCAGCTGACGGATGCTTTCGCTGTTGACACCGAAGCTACCATTGAGGTATTCAAACATACCTCGCGTACCTTCGGCGCTCTCCTTGCTTTCCAGCTTATGATGGGGCACGGCTTTAAAGCTGACATGGAGTTGATGACAAAAGAGATGCCGAAGGATCAGGATGGGCAAGCTATCGACCTCAGCCTTTTGAAAGCATCAGCGCGCAAATGCGCACTGCAGCTTCTTGAATTGGTTTCGGCTAACAAATCGTCTGCTGGAAAAGTTGGCCCAAGTTTATCGACCTAGACCCAAGCTCCTTGATTTTCTTTTTTCCAATTTGTAACCTTCACCGTTTGAATTGAACAATGCCTTTTCAAAGAGGTTTTTTTGATTGTAATGAATTCCATGCTGGCAGCGTTGCCAGTGTTTCCTTGTTTCAATTGCAATGTTCCTGGCTTTTGAATGTATGCTCCCGATGGGAGTGAGATCAATTGATAGTATATATATTCCTTGACACACTTGACGGTGTATTTTGCAGGTGACTCCTGTACCTCCCTTTGCTGAAGGTTATTCGATCAATGTTTCTGAAAATGATCGGCTTCAACGCATGAAGACCAGCATTCTCCAGATGAAAAAGATATGCGTGGTATTCATGCCATGCCTGCTATCATAAAGAAGAAATGCGAGCTAGCTGTTGATGCAGAACGATATGCATTGACTGAATTGCAAAAGGCAACAGAAAGCTTGAACTGTAAGTGCTTGCCGCTTCCTTAGTTTCTTTGATGTTGTCAACAACTTCTTTCATCTTTTCCATTGCTTTTGACAGTCATAGCACTGAATTTATCGGAAGAGAACAAGCATGTGCACGAACGGCTAGATGCTCTAACCAGTCTAGCACATTTTGATGAAGTTTTCTGGAAGAATCAATCGAAGGCTGCTACTGTCGCAAAGTTTCAAGATCGGGTGCAACAAGTACACCGATTCTTTGATAAGTGTTATACTGGCTTGAGGATGATATGGAAAATGATGTTTCCACTGAATAAAGTTCCTCCAACATTGCTAACTTTGCCGTAAGTTAGTTCGTTCTCAACTTCTTGCTGGAGCCGAAACTGCTTTTGCCTTTATGCTATCGAAACATCCTTCCACGAATTTGATGGCAATTGCAAATGCTGACGGCAATTTAAGTCAATTTTATCCTTCTATGAAGATCCTAGCTTCCATTGTAATTGAGAGGCTGGAAGAGAACTCGAAAGTAGATGTCTAAGTAGAAATTCCATAAGAGCAACTTTGATAATATTTGTGCTCCTACTGTAATGATAACGTTTTGGACCCGATACTTATGCAGCCGAATATTCGGGTGCATTGGGTGTAAGTTTATTCACGTGTACGATGTAACTTTATTGAATATACTGAAGATGTTATATTTGCCACTTTTGGCTAAATATCACTTTCTCCTAGTATTCTTCAGATGCCGGTGGCAAATATTTGTTGTCTAAGAAGCAAATATTGATGCCCTTATTTTCGGCATCGGTATTGTGATGCTTTTGTATGAAAGTTATCGGGAGCAAATTCTTTGATTGATCAGCTCATGTTGCAGGTTCGATGAACCCGTAGTAATCGCAACTTTGCTACAACCGACGATGTATGTTTTGGCGACAGCCCCCGAGCGAATCGAGGGAACTATGCCTGCCGTCGACTCCGTCGCTCTTTAGTACCTCCTTATTCTGATGTACCGGCTTGGGTCTTTTTTGTAAGTAATTTTATCCTTGCTATTGGCAGCACTCACATGTTTTCCGAGGCTTTAGCAAAAGGATAATTGTATATTTTTGTAAGTCCCGCTAATTGCCATCCATTGCAGCGCTCGTATTTTTCCGAGGCTTTAGATGGTAATTTCGGGTATATTTATTGGAAGCGACCCTCGATCTTTTTTATCGAGTTCACTTGCTAATGTTCGCGGTATTGTGCGAAATAATCTTGAAGAATTTGTTCGGGTGTCCCGAATCAATTCAATACTCAAATAAGAGAAACTTGATTCTTTATTAATAAGTCTATGATGATAAGATAAAGGTAATATTGCTATGGCTAGAATAACCTTAACCTTATTGAAAGAAAATTGCTATGAAAAAACAAAGATGTGCGTCACCACTCGTCTTCTTTATGCAAGAGGAGGGTCCTTCTTGTCCTGATTCGTGCCTAAGGAGCCGGTGACTCTGGAGGTACCGATGATATCTGGAGCGGTGCTGATGGTTTCCTTAAGATCGCTTGCGACAATCGCCAGAGTTTTAACGTCCTCGGCTGAGGCCTTATCATCAACAGCCGAAGGCGCAATAACTGGAACTCCCAATGTGGGGTCATCTGGTTTCTTTTTCGACTTCTTGACGTTGTCATCCTCTTTGAGTTTGAAATCTTTATCTCGAGAGGCCAATTGTTTAGAAGGGAAGTCGATAGCTTCCTGCTTTACTCCAAACTTAGCAGCGATCTTCTGAAATTCTCGATCGCAATTATCCGAGCTAGAGAAACTTCCATGGACCGTGATATTGGTCCCATTGTTGCCTGGCATCTTGAGCTTGAGATATGCATAATGCGGCACAACCATGAACTTGGCATAAGCTGGTCTCCCGAGTATAGCGTGGTACTGCAATTCCCAATTCACTACCTCAAATTCGACCCTTTCTTTCCTGAAATTGTCGGGTTTCCTGAAGACGACATTCAAGGAAATCTTGCCAAGAGGGTATGCTGGTAAAGTAGGAACAATGCCATGGAAGCATGTATCAGATTCTTCTAGCATTTTGGTTGTGATACCCATATTTCTGACTGTGCTGGCGAATATCAGATTTAATCCGCTTCCACCGTCCATGAATACTTTGCTCATACTGAATCCTCCAATTTGTGCTTCAACTATCAAGGCAGCATGACCTGGTTTAGGGATAGACATCGGATGGTCCGCCCTACTAAACAGGATGCTCTGCGACGACCAGTCGATATACTCTAGAATATTCGCCATGGTGCTTTCGGCGAGGTTGATTTCTTCCGTCAGCTTCTTCATCTCTCTTCTCGAAACACCAGTTTTGTGAATCATGCTCATCTGTCCCCACGGCGGGGGAAAGGATTCATTAGGATTACGAGTTTGAACTTGCTGAACTTGGTGCTGAGGTGGGGGTGGTGGTGGAAGATTCGGCTGATGCGGTTGCCCCCTGCCTGTCTCGTAGAACTTATAGATTTCAATAAACTGTCGACAATCTCTGAGAAGATGACTCAACTTCTTAGTATCATCCTTGGGATCGATATATGCATGTATATAACAGGGAGCACTTAGCTGTTCAGCAAAAGGGAAATCTGGGACCCTTGAAGGTCGTCCCTTGTAGTTGCCGCGATTTCCTCCCGAATTGTTATGATTGTTATCTTGTCTATCATCGTACCGATCATCTCGCCGACCGGAATATCCGGCGGCTACCATGTTAGTATCATCGTATCCGCGATCTTTCCTCTTCTTGCGGCAATCTTGTCGATGACCCGAATCATGCCTCGGCTGATCATCATCTTCGTAGTCACTGCGCGGACGAGGTTTCCTTACATGGTCTTCTCCATCAGCCCAACAGTTGGCAATCTCCATTAAGTTGGTAATGGTTTTTGGCCTCTTTCGACCAAGTTCTTCGATGTATGATTCCCGTCGAATGCCATCACTGAAAGCATCGATTGCTCTATCAACAGAAACATCTTCGGCAGCGTTCAAAAGTTTAGTAAAGCGCCCGATGTACGCGTGCATTGACTCCTTCGGCTTCTGCTGACAATGACGTAGTTCTTCGATTCCGACCGGCCTCTTGTACGTGGCTTGAAAGTTCTTGACAAAGGCATCAACTAAATCATCCCATGATCTGATAGATCCTTTCGGCAAGCCTCTCAACCATGCTCGTGCCGAATCTTTCAGGTAAAGCTGCAGACATTGCATTGCTGCTATTTGATTCCCTTTGTGCAAGATTACAGTTTGTAAGTAATCGTCTATCCAGGACCTCGGCTCCTGCTGCCCGTCATACTTGGCAACATCAGTGGGAGTAGGCTTGAATCTCTTTGGTGGCGTCGTCTCCCAAATCTTGTAACTTAAGCAATCGGCTCCTCGCAATTCGCCATCGTATTCCTGAGTTTCCTCGGAGTCATCGCTATCATATCCTTCTCTTGCAGCCCGTCGTCGTTGAGCTTTATCAATCCTGCTTTGTGTGATATCATCTCGAGCGTCTTTCGAACGATGTTTGGATCCACTGCCCTGGTGTGTATCCTTCTCCTTTCGAGGAACAAGTTTATTTCCAAGGATTGCGAGGCTTTCCAGAGCACCCCGATGAGCTTGCGCCATGGGCCCATCAGGTGTTGGTTGATGGTTGATCAGATAAGCCGCGAGGTTGGCAGTTGCTCCCTCGACAGTGTTTGGCCTAATCATGCCTGCGGTGTCCATAGTCATAATGGATTTGGACAAGTTTGAAGTTATTTCCCTTGCATCATCTTCCGAAAGTCGAGGCATCCTAACTTTGGTTGCTCCAAGACGCACTAGCATGTGAGGCTCTACGTCGCTCACTGGATTGATCAGCTGCGAGCTGGCGTCAATCGAGACCTGCTTGCTCGTTTGACAACCGCACTCGATTCCTTTCCAAGATAGAATGGTATGCGTTAAGAGTTCCTGCCGAAGTTCCAGAAGGGAGCCAAGTATTGTTGGTTATAGCAGCTCGAGCCGCTTCCCACTCTTCCTCAATTTTAGTATAGTCACTGTTATCGTTACTGGAGCTGTTCTCAATGTTGCGTCGCCTACAGGCACGTGGTGTGCGCTCTCCTTCCTCTCCATCGACCGGATTGAGAATGGCATAGATCTGATGATGCGCCACCTTCTAGGTAGCTGTTCTGGCGATGTTGTCGATACTTTCTTCACCCGAAGAATAATTGGCACTGCAAACAAACGACGTGTCACCCGAGCCCAGTCCATGCCTAATGTCGCAGTTTAGGCAATAGTACGATGTCAGATCGGATGACATAGAATCATCGAATCCAACAGACATAGATGATGTCGAGCGGCGCGGAGTCGATGGCGGTGAAGATGCTGTTGTTGATGTAGATAACGCAGCCGATAGACCAACCGGAACCGGAGTCGATGCGGTCGATCCTGCCGCTGATGATGACGGAGTCCTTGCTGTGTTGGAGACGAACGGGTCGGGCAGTCAAAGGATGCCCTCAGTGTTGATGCAGTAGTGGATGCTCCCGAACGTCATATCCAACCCGCCTTGCAGATCCGAAAAGATCGGAAGAGACGAGTCGATGTGCGGAGTAAAATCGAAGGACCCGAATCGAATCGAAGTCCCTGAGCTTGGCGATGAAGGGGCCGACAATAACGCCGGCGATGCTGATGAAGTTGCGGTCGACATGACTGAAGCAGCCAATGACGAGTCTTGTACCAACAGATTTCCCACAGACGGCGCCAATTGATGAGGGTGCTCCTCGGCAATGCCCACCTTTTGGGGCTTAGGGTTGACGGAATCCTGCAGGCTGACACGAGACATCGGATACCAAACAAACGGGGAGAGAGATTTACCCAGGTTCGGGGCCCTCGATGAGGTAAAACCCTTACTTCCTGCTTGTCTGATCTTGATTATCGAAATTATCGGGTTACAATGGGGTAGCCAAAGGCTAAGACTAAGATCTCGTCGAGAGGCTAAGATTTCTAATGACCTAGCTCTAGACTTGCGGTGGTTTTGGCTGTGTTTATTGTGTGTCCCTTGGCAGACCCTCTCCTGGCCCTTATATTGCAGGCCAGGTCCCGAGAGTTCTGTCCGGGTTCGACTAAGTTACAAAGAGTTCTATAGCTAAACTTTCCTTGTTCTTCGTCTTCTTTCCTTGTTCATCACGTATCCTTTCTTGGAACCGACGTATCGGCCCACCTTGGTCGGTGGATGATCTTCATGGGCGCCTGGTTGGGCCGTAGGAGGTAGCATAACATTGGTTACCCGAAGACTAATGCCCACATCAGAAGTCATCATCAAGTTCAATATAAGTTTCATCAAGATCATCGCTAGGATTCCCCCTAGCTTGAGGTGAACTAACAGGTGTAATAGTATTTTCAGCATTTTCAATTTGTTTAGCTCTAGCAATTGTAGTATCTAGGAAAGGACCTAACGAACCACTCTTATCAAGCACGGTAGAAGCATCATCAAAATCATCGGAGCATTATCAGATTCAGCAGAAGTAGCAGTAGCATGTGGTGGAGTAAGAAGCTTACTCATAACAGATGGCGAATCAAGAGCAACAGAGGTGTTCAGAGTTGTACCTCTTCTTGTAGTGGATGGCAATATAGGGAACTTCGATTCATGAGCTTTCCCCATAATAAATAAATTGCAGCGAACAATATCACCTTCAAGTGGGCTTGTAAATAAAGATATGCTCCCCGGCAACGGCGCCAGAAAATAGTCTTGATGACCCACAAGTATAGGGGATCGCAACAGTCTTCGAGGGAAGTAAAACCCAAATTTATTGATTCGACACAAGGGGAGCCAAAGAATATTTATAAGCTTTAAAAGATGAGTTGTCAATTCACCTGCACCTGAAAATAGACTTGCTCGCAACAGTTTATCAGTAGTAATAGTTTTATAGCAGTGGTAGTAGTGAAGTAACAGCAGTAGCAAAATAAAAACAGCAGTAGCGATGATTGCAGTAGACAGCAGGATTAAAATACTGTAGGCACAGGGATGGATGAACGGGCGTTGCATGAATGAGAGAGTCCATATAATAGCAAGACATAGGCATTGCAAGTAATAATGATATAAGCATCCTAGCATAATATAACCATAGGCGTGTGTTCCTATTTAGTCGTGCGTGCTCGCAACGAGAAACTTGCACTACATCTTTTGTCCTACCAGCGCGTTGCAGCGGGGCCTCTAGGGAAACTATTGGTAATTAAGGTACTCCTTTTAATAGAGTACCGGAGCAAAGAATTAACACTCCATGAACACACGTGATCCTCACATCATAGCCACCCCCTCCGGTTATCCCAATTATCATCACTTTGGGGCCTCGGGTTCCGGACAACAATATGTGTATACAACTTGCAGATATGATCAAAAACAATAATTATCATCATGATTCAATAACATGTTCAGATCTGAGATCATGGCACTCGGGCACAAAGTGACAAGCATTAAGCACAACAATTTGCAACAATGTCAAAAATACTAACAATGAGGACGTGGGCATAGCCCAGTGGTCGGGGTCGCAGTGGCGCATCCCAACGACCAGAGTTCGAATCCTGTCAGGAGCGAATTTCTGGAATTCTCACGCCAAGGTCCCGCTTCTACTATATCATTTAGTGTCTAGTTCCTCCTAGCACTAATTCATTTTTTTAAAAAAAATACTAACAACGGATACTAGGCACTATGCCCATAACAATCTTATAGCTATTACATGACCAATCTCATCCAATCCCTACCATCCCCTACAACCTACAGCGGGGAATTACTCACACATGGATGGGGGAATCATGGATGGTTGATGGAGAGGCGTCGGTGATGGCGATGGCGATGATCTCCTCCAAATCCCCGTCCCGGCAGGGTGCCAGAACGGAGTTTCTGGTCCCCGGATTGGGGTTTCTGGTGGCGGCGGAGCAGCGGAACTCTTTCTGGAAAAACGTCGAACCCCCTCGGTTTTCAGGTCAGGAGACTTATATAGTGCGAAGGAGAGGTCGAAGGGGTGGCCGAGGCGGCCAAACCACCCCTTGGCGCGGGCAAGGCCTGGCCCGCGCCAAGGGTAGGTGTGGGCCCCTCGTGGCCCCCTTCATCTCGTCTTCTGGCTCCGGGAGTCTTCAGGTGAAATATGGGTTTTTCTATATTTTCCGGGAATTTTCCCGAAAGTTGGATTTCTGCACAAAAATAAGACACCAGAGCAATTATGCTGAAAACGGCGTTAGTCCGCGTTAGTTGTATTCAAAACACACAAGATAGAGGGCAAACAACAGCAGAAGTGTTCAGGAAAGTAGATACGTTTTGGATGTATCAGCCGGCCACCTCATGCATCCACACCACCAAGGGGCACCCAAGGCCGGCGCCCCAAGCCCCCCTCTCTCCCAAACCCTAGCCCTTCCTCCTCATACCCCCCGCACAGTTTAGGCGAAGCCTTGCCGGAGTTCTCCACCACCACCGTCACCACGCCATCGTGCTACCGGGATTCCGAGGAGGATCTACTACACCCGCTGCCCGCTGGAACGGGGGAGGACGTCTTCATCAACACCGTACGTCTGACCGAGTGCGGAGGTGCTGCCCGACTGTGGCACTGTCAAGATCTTCTACGCGCTTTTGAAAGCGGCAAGTGATCGACTACATCAACCACGAGATTTATCTCGTTAACGCTTAGCGATCTTCGAGGGTATGATGATCTTCACCTCGTTGCTACCATCTACTAGATTAGATCTTGGCTTGTTATTCATTTTTGCGGTAGGAAATTTTTTGTTTTCTATGCTACGAATCCCTACACAATCATCACTACCATAGCGGGTCGATGGTACGTGGGCCCTCTTGGACATCCAGGGCCTCGTTGAACCTATAGCTCTCCCCGTCTTGGGTCTCTTCTCTCTGGTTCCCTTTAGCTTCTCCCTATAGCTCTTCCGACAACCCGATCTCTGTATTTAGGTTCCTAACATTCTCCCCTTCTTTACCAATGGCTTGCCCCCAAGTCGGTGCTAGTGGGTACTTTGTCCTGAGTTCATTTTCATCCTCCCAGGTAGCCAAGTTCGGTGCCATCCTTGCCCATTGAATCAAAACTTGGTTAGTTCTTGTCATACCTCGGATGTATTCCATGCATTCGAGGATCTGCTTTGAAGTTCTTGGTACACTGGTACATTAGCTTTCACCCCCCTCTTGAGTTGAGAGACATGTACAATTGGATGGATCTTGGACTGCTCTCGTAAATCGAGTTTATATGTTGTTGTTCCCACCTTTTTAAGCACCAGGTAGGATCCATAATATCTGAACGACAATTTACGATTTGCCCGAGTCGCCACCGACTTCTGCACACACGGTTGTAGCTTCAAGTACACAAAATCACCTACTGCAAACTGTCGTTCCGTCCTATTTTTGTCAGCTTGATGCTTCATGCGAAGCTGCACTCTGACCAGGTGCTGATGCAGGTTATCGCGCATCTGCTCCCTTTCCTGCAACCACCCTTTGACATCAGGAATTGCACATGCTTCTAATCGGTCAATTCCACGTTGAAGAGGTTCCTCTCATAAACCACCTTGAAAGATGATGTTGCAACGGATGAGTGCTTGCTTGTGTTATACCAAAATTCTGCTAAAGGCAACCATTGAACCCATTTCCGCGGACATCCATGAACAAAACAACGAAGATATGCCTCCAAGATCAGATTCACTCTTTCTATCTATCCATCCGTTTTTGGGTGATAGGGCGAGTTGAATAACAACTTTGTTCCAGTGACATTATGCAATTCCTTCCAAAAGTTACCAGTGAAGATTTATCCCGATTAGACACAATTGTCTTGGGCATGCCGTGTAACTTGAACACATGATTCATATAAGCTGTGGCCATAGAGGTAGCTATGTAAGGATGTGTCAGCGGCACAAAATGAGCATACTTGGAGAACCTACCCACCACCACCAAAATACAGTCATACCCATCCGACTTGGGAATACCCTCGATGAAATCAATCGACACATCTCTCCAAGTTTTCTCTGGGGTAGGAAGTGGAGCTAGCAACCATGGGTATTTCACTCGTTACGGTTTAGCTTGCTGGCAGACCTCACAACTGGCCACAAACTCCTTGATTTCCTGCTTCATTCTTGGCCAAGCAAACAACCGTTTAACTATGTGATAAGTAACTGCAAAGCCTGAATGCCCTCTAATAGCACTCGCATGCAGAGCCTTCAAGATTTTCATCTTTAGTTTGGAAGACGCATGTAGCCAAATTATCTTCTTGAACTGAATAATACCTTGTTCCATTAAGAAAGGGCCAGCTAAGCTAATGACAGTTAGCTCTGTCAGTAACTTCTTCGTTTTGGTGTTTTCCAGGTATTCATGTATTATCTCCTCCAACCAAGTAGGGGTACAGATGGAGAGGGATAGTTCAACCCCAATAGTTTAGTTAGATCCCTGTGCTGACATGGTGTTGACAGTCTTTGATCATCCAAGTGTGTCAGGGCTTTTTGATCAGTCCTGGTCACAAATTGTCCCCACTAGAGGTAAGGCCTCCATTTGTCCACTTCCATTAAAATGGCTAAACATTCCTTCTCATATGTCGATAGACCTCTGTTCTTAGGGCCCAGAGCTTTACTAAGGAATGTTATTGGGTGCCCTTTCTGCATTAACACTGCTCCCACACCATAGTCACAAGCATCCGTCTCTATCTCAAATGTTTCCTTGAAATTGGGTAGGGCCAGTACTGGAGCTGATATCAGTACCTGCTTGAGAGCCTGAAAAGCATCTTCTGTCTGGTGCGTCCACATAAACACTACACCTTTCTTTAGCAAATCAAAAAGGGATCTGCTAATTATCCCAAAATTCTTTACAAATCTCCTATAATAGCCCACCAGTCCCAAGAATCTCCTTACTTCATTTGCATTAGTTGGCACAACCCATTCCTTAATAGCTTGAATCTTCCTACTGTCGGTAGCCACCCCTTCAGCACTAATTTCATGTCGCAAGAAAATTAGCTTCTGTTGTGCAAATCTGCATTTAGCAAACTTCACTTTTAGTTGATTTTCTCGGAGCGCTTCGAACACTTCCTTCACTAGCAGCCTGTGATGTTCCCAAGTTTTGGAATAGATTAATATATCATCTATGAAGACCAAAACCCCTTTCCTCAACCATTTATCAAGGATATTTTTCATAATGCCTTGAAAGGTAGCTGGCGCTCTAGTAAGCCCATACGACATCACCTTATACTCCTAGTGCCCTTGGTGGGTCTGGAATGTAGTTTTTTTTGCTTCATCCTCTTCCTTCATACGAATTTGATGGTAACTTGACCTCAGGTCTAAACTGGTAAAGTAAGCAGCCCCCTGCAGTTCATCCATCAATTCTTCCACAATAGGAATGGGGTACTGGTTCTTGACTGTTAGAGCATTCAAACGTCGAAAATCATTACACAGTCTCCAGGTTAGGTCCTTTTAGCCACCAACAACATTGGGGAAGAAAAGGGACTGGTACTGGGTTAGATTATTCCATTCTTCAACATTTCTACGATTTGTCTCTCGATCTCTTTCTTCTGCTCTAGATTATATTTGTAATTCCTCACATTAACTGGTCGAGCTCCTGGGATTAAGGGAATTGAATGATCAAATCCTCTTTTTGGTGGCAAGCCCTAGGGCTCCTAAAAAAGATCACCAAATTGTTCTATCAGCTCTTGTAGATCCCCTGGACATTGTTCCAAGGCCTCCTGTTGCCCTGGGCTCAGCACAAAACTGTAAAGAATAGCTTTCTGCTCTAGTAGATTCAGCAACTGTCTTTGAGAAATTTCCTCACAAGAAAAGAGATGAGCAGTGATTCCCTGTAACTTTCTCTATGTTCCCGCCACAGGCATCATCATCCATTTTTCTACCCAATCGATCCTCATAGGACTGTATTTCTGCAGCCAATCCATGCATATAATAGCATCATAGCAATCCAGAGGTAAGACCTTGAAATCAGTGGAAAATGTTGTCCCCTGACACTTCCATTGACATTGAGGGAATCCATATTGCCCAGGAGCATCTCACCATTTGCCAGGTTTACCTTCATAGCATGTTGCAATGGTGCACTTCCTTTCAATTCCTTGCATGGCCAGTTCCTCGCTGATGAAACTGATAGAGCTACCTGAATCCACCAGGATAATAAGTACGTTGATTTTACCAGCTTGATCAACATGTATGTCACAGTTTCACTCCTCGAAACAGGCTTTGGCCTCGTTTTATAAATAAAAGCACAATGACTAAGCTGATGAAACGTGATGAGGGAACCCTTTTACAAGCAGATAAAATTTAAACAATAAATATAAGGACAACAAAATTTTCCCTCTGGAGACATCGAAACGCGACAAATAAACCAGAGCTTTATCAAAATATATACCAAGCCTAGAGCATGCACAAGTTGTCGACTCATTTTTTAACCTATTGTAACTTGTAATGCACATTTTACCACGCAAACACCAGAAAAGAATAATGTCAACTATTTGATATATAATCTAGAAGGTTGAACAAATATCGTTACCTACCTATATACTAGAAACAACTCCTAAGATTTTTGTTTTGTCGTGAGGTTTCATATGTTTGCAATAAATACACCTACAATATAGAGTTTATGCAGTTGTTAAAAAATAATTCAAGAAAAATCTTTTTTTATATATAAAATAGACTTTAAAATTAAGAACAACGCTATACTTTACTTAAAGACAAACATTGCACCGTAAAATAAAGAACACTACAAGTAACATTTAGAACATTGCTATGGGGTACACTGTGACAATAAATAATAGAAAATTAAACATGTTTATGTTGTTGTACACATAAATAATTTCTAGAAAGTATAAAATTTTAGTATAAATTATATTTACTTTATTTTGCTCCGGGTTCATATCCAAAATTTGTGGGTAATATCTTGTTGGTTCGACACATATTTACAAAACAGAAGATCTATATACAATTAAATTTTGAAATCACATTATATTCGCAAATTTAGAAAAAATGGTGCATTAATTCAAAACTATGAAATCACAATATATTAGCAGATCTTAAATTTCTAACTGTGTTTTGACAGACAAGTTTAATTTTTGAACCACATCAAATGTGTTGTGTCATCTAACATCATTGTCCTAGCATATTTGTGTCGAGACATGTCTTAAAATACATTTTTATGACTCTCACTAAGGGTATTATCTCAAAATATTATGCAAGAGAAGAGTAATGTTAACCGACCCGATGTTTTTCTCATCTCTTTTAGATAAAGAGTTTATATTGTTTTAAGTCTTGGCATTGTACGGAATCCACTCTGGATAATCTAGACGAAAACTTGAAAATTATGCCTTTCAGATGGTATCATCCCTTTTAACAGTTCTACAAATTGAGTTCTAGCAATTGTAGAATATTAATGCCAACTAAGACACCATGCACAAGTTCACAAAGCAATCGAGGTGTGTTGAACGGTATCGATTAAGCTCAATCTCTTTTTATTTTTCTTTACAAGAGAACTGAATAACTAATGACAATCTGACCACACCCCCTTCTATTGTAAAAAGTAACGATAATCTGAGTTCAGAAAGCTGAGAGATATCGACCCCAAATATATAAATCGGCGGAAAAAGACTCGTGACTGAAGACAGTGTTCAGACGCTAGCAACATAAAATGGAGGATGAAATTCAGTGCTAACTAGCTTAAGTTCATTCTGAACTTCAGTCACAAACATTCATCTCAGACCAGCAGATAAAAGGAACACCATAAGAGCATCTCTAGCAGAGCCCGTAAAAGGGCTAAAACCGAAAAATAACCGCCAGTTTAAGGGTTCGGGCTGAAAAATGGTGCCGGTCAGTTACCGTAAAAGGGCCAAAACCGAAAAAAAATCGGGCCGAGACCGAAAACCCAAATCGGCATGTATTTGTAGGGGTCGCTCGAGCGAACCGAACGCTCGATCCATATCTAGGGCGCGCTGAAATTTCAGCTGACGCAACTGCTCGCTCTCTCCCTCCCCGCGCCGCCACCACACTCCGCCGCCGCCGCACCGCCCGATTCGCCCGAGCCCCGCATCCCGGAGCTAGCGCAAGTCGCCCCGCATCCCACCCGTTGTTCCTCGCCCAACTCCGGGTGCCGCCGCCGCGCTATCCGAATCGAGGATGAGCTCAGGCGACGAGTTCGTCGATGTCGATCTGTCGGATTCGTCGAGCTCGGACGATTCCGACCTCAACGAGCTGCTCCAGGACGACGAGATGGAGGCCACCATGCTCCTCCTCTCCGCCAAGGAGCTGGAGGACCGCGCGAAGCTGCTGATTCGGAGGCGCGGGTCGGTGATGGGCCGGAACCACATCCAGCAGAATCGCCTCCTCGGCCACGAGGAGCTGATGGAGGACTACTCCGCCGAGGTACCTACCGATCCGCCCCATTTATTCCGTAGGAGGTATCGCATGCGGCGTAGTTTGTTCGTCAAGGCCTGCGAAGCCAATTCAAATTACTTCAAGCAACGTAGAAATGTCGCCGGCGCGATGGGTTTCAACCCGTTCCAAAAAATCTCTGCTGCCACGAGGGTGATTATGTATGGCATCCCTGCGGATTACACCGACGAGTATCTTCGAATTGGCGAAGATACTACATCGGAGTCGGTACGTAGGTTTGAAAGCCTGATTATCAAGTTGTTTGGGCCAACCTATCTCCGAGCTCCCAATGAGGATGACACCAAAAGATTGATGGAGATAAATGAGAAAAGAGATCGGCCGGGCATGTTTGGTAGTCTTGATTGTATGCATTGGAGATGGAAGAATTGTCCCAAAGCATGGCATGGACAGTACTGTGGCAAGAGCAAAGATGCAACCATTGTACTTGAGGCCGTTGCATCACAAGATTTGTGGATTTGGCATTGTTTTTTTGGTTTGCCGGAAACACTCAATGACATCAACGTGCTGCAAAGATCCCCTTTATTTGCCAAATTAACAAATGGGGAAGCACCCACTTGCAGCTACAAGGTCAAGAACAATGAGTACACAATGGGATATTACCTAGCCGATGGCATCTATCCGGATTGGGCAACTTTTGTTAAGTCTGTCAAGGATCCCCAAGATATAATAGAAGCTGAATTTGCCAAAGCTCAAGAAGCAGCTCGCAAGGACATTGAGAGAGCTTTCGGTGTTTTGCAAGCAAGGTTTGCCATTGTTCGTGGCCCAGCCCGATTTTGGGAAAAAAAAAACCCTTGTCAACATCATGACATGTTGTGTGATTCTTCACAACATGATCATCGAGGATGAAAGAGAGTTGAGCTTGCCCTGCTTCTACGAGTCCACAACATTATCAACAAGTGGAACCCCAACGCAATCCGGATCGCATTGAAGCTTTCCTTGAAACTCATCGGCAGAATGAGAATGCCAGTACCCATGCCCAGTTCGTTTATGGCAGCGACATGGCCGTCGCCTTTGATACTACCATTTCATTCATTTGTTTGTCACATGTATCATTGTTGAGACATTTGTCCAATTTTTCGAGAATTGTTGTAATTTGATTGAGACATTTTTCATTTGTTCAATTTTCCCAAAACTGTTGTAATAATTTGGTTCAGACTATTGTTTATGTGTTGTAATAATTTGGATGATTATTTGATTAATTATGATCGATTGTTGTATGTCTTGCATATGAATTCTATGAAAAACCCTGTCTTTACGGGTTCGGAAGCCGCTGGCGCAGAACATAGCCCGTAAACTAAAACTGTAAAACAGAATCTCTGGGTTTTCAGTTCGCGTTTTTACGCGAGCTCTGCTAGAGATGCTCTAACAGTGCTATACTCTATTATTAAGCTAAAAGAGACGTGATCCATCAAATGTGAAGCACACACAAGGGATTCAAAGACACTGGCACATCGCTGAGAATATGAAGTCTGAAGAGACAAAAATTTAGTATTCAGACAACTACAAACACAATTCATCAGACAAAGAACTGAAGTAACTAGAGATAAGCAGCGATTCTTCTGCCCTGTACGCTCCAGAGCAATGCCAAATGTAGCTACAGCCTTTGCTTAGAGCCCTTCACTGAATCCTGAACACTTGAGGTCGCTAATTGTCACTGAACATCAAAGATTACACATCAGAACATACAGTCTACAGGCCAAAATATCGCATGAGAAGCTGTACGCTTACCTCGTCGGGCTTCTCCCCGGACAGTCCAGGCTCGCTCCTCTGGCCGGCGATGTAGAACAGCGCACAGGAAACCACGCTGAGCACCAGCGACGCGCCAAGGACAGCGAGCACGCCGTACAATCTCGCTCTCCCGCCGGGATCTCCAGGAGGACTCCCTGCGGCAGCTGAAAAGGACGACGGCGATGCGCATCCGAGGCGGCTGAGCGCACGGGCGGCGTGGCGGCTCGCGTCCCTGATCCTGAAGCCCTCAACGCCGCGCTGGCGCTCACCGTCAACAGCGGCGTCCTGGGCCGTGACATTCCTCACCCACTCCGAGGCCGAGGAGCCCTGGACCAGAGAAGAGAGGAACCTGTCGAGGACGATGTCGCTCCGGCGAGCCTTGGCGCTTGCCGTAGCTTCCGCTTCCTCTGGGATGAAGTGCTCCGGGCGCGGCTGCTTCCTGCCGCGAGAAGGAGCGCGCTTGGAGGACGACGCCGACGAGTCAAACACACCGGACGAGGCTGGCAAAATCACAATGCGACCAGATGAATGGAAACGAAATTGATCCGAGAAGAGTGGTCTCGGCACTTGAGATTCATGAACTTGCCAGCTCCTGTACCCGACGCTGACGGCAATGCGGAGCGTAGGCTGGCAGCAGAAAGAGGCGGATCGCCTGAGGGCGGCGCGGCGGACGAAGGCGGTGCTTCTGCCGCGGCAACGAAGCGCTTCGGGGAGTACTGCTTCCTGCTGCGCCACGGCATGCGGCGATAGGAGTCCGGCGGCGACGCGTGCGCGATCGCCACAGTGGCCCCGGGCGCTGTCAGTCAGATTACTCCGCTCGGTTCAGAGTTCAGACGAATCGAGAACACGACCAAGAACAGAATGCTTCGGCGTACGGAATGGTGATCTTACCGGAGCAAGCCCGTTTCAGCTTTCTGTCGCCTCCAGGCGCGTCGCCCTGATCGCCATCCACATCCACCATTACAGAGACGTGTTCATGCGTACCAGTCGCCGGCCCGGAAGACGATGACGCACAAAGAACAGGATACTTGGACCCGGCACCATCGGCATCTCCCGCGGCGACGAATTCCGTCAGTCCAGCTTGCTTCCTACCCCTGGACCATGCACGGAGGAAGGCGGACGGCGGCGCCGCCTCCGCAGCCGCGGCTCGGAACTCTGACGAACTCGCACCCAGAAGAATCATGATTCAAGAACAGACGAGCCAGCCTACCTACGGATCGATTGGAATTTGGCAGTCTTACCGAAGTGTGTCGCGATTGTGTCCTCGAAGGCCTCGCGGTCCTCGCTTTGGGTCTTTCGTGTCTCCCACCGCACCGAATCACCATCAGTTACCTCACGATCTTGTTTCGTGCTGCCCTCCGTCGCGGCCGCACGGACAGAGTTGTCTGTCTGCGATACGCCCTCCTGCTCGCCCTCGTCGGCACCTGCCACCTCGCCGGCGAGAACTGCCGCCGGAGCATCGCCTCCCTGCTCCGTGTTCACCTCTTTCGGATCAAGTATAGCGTGCCCGTGTTGCTCCATGGGGAATGAATTGGGGATAGAGTTCTTGGCGTGGGACGAAGAAGCGGGAGCGAGGAGGGCTGTGGAAGAGGGAGGGAAAGCGGTTGTTTGAAAGAAGCGGGACGGGGCGGAGTGGAGATGGTGGGGGCGAGCGGTTACACGGTTGCTGCTCCGGTTTTCGGATCTCGTGTGGACGGGTGCACACGATCAGACGGTTTCTTTTGAGATTTGTACGACTGCAAGTTATATACAAGTACTTTTTTTCTAGTTTGGATATCTACACTACTTGAAATCTACAATACTTAGAAAAGGAGGAACATGTTCCATATTCTGCCATCGCTCAATACGTCAAAGTTTTGGTCGACCCGCACTACGCCCGCACGCGCCAAATTGGGCCAGGCCCATCACGTCCTGCTCGTGCGTCGCATCATCTACTCTTCTCTCCCCTGGCCAAGTGACGATCCATTCCTATCCAACCCTAGCCGCCATGCCTTCTCGCACCCACAAGATTTCCTTCCTCCACCCGTCGGCGTTCTCTACGCGTGCCCAGTCCGCGCACCTCGGCGACACGCCGCCGCCCGGCCGCCCCTCTCCCCTCTATCAGGCGCCCCCTCGGATTTCCTCCTCCAGCGTGTCACCACAGACGCCCGTCCGATCCGGTCGTCACCGCCACCTCTTCACTGTTAGCGCCTCCACTGGACGGATCCGGTCTTCAATGTCTCGCCTCGAATGTCCATGTCCTCCACAGCGCGTCTCAGGGCATGGAGAGATAAGGTATCGACTGTACAGGGAAACAGCAGTCCCCAAGCTGCATACATGGCGAGCTACCTGCATAAGCGCCTGAGCCAGCCTCTGCTTTCTTTTAGTTCACAGCTCCGATGGCGACCCGAGCTCTCCAGATGCTGGGGGAGGACTCTCCGTGGAGCCTAGCACCCGAGCTCTCCAGATCCTAGGGGAGGCCTCTTCGTGGATCCTAGAAGGAGCGGCGGTGGCCATGGCGCTGCTGTGACTGGCCGCCTAGATTCTGGAATGGGCATGGTTGACCCCGCGGCGGCTGGGTCGGGCCCTGCAGGCTCACGGCCTCAAGGGCACCCGATACGGTGGCAGCTGGAGAGAGGCTTGGTCCAAGCCCCTGCCGCTCGGCTCCCACGACATCATCCCTCGCGTGCAGCCTATGTTCAACAACGCCATTAAAAGGAATGGTGAGAAATTCAGCAATTCTTGCTTTCCTTTATTATTCTTGTGATGGCAGAACCGACAGTCTTGTCATTTCGAGAACACATTACGAATATGCATTAGGTTGCAGAAACCTTGCTTGGTTTGCAGACAGGAGCATTACGAATATGCATTGGCTTGCTTGCTTCGAGTTCACAATAGTATTTCTGAACCTTTTCAAAGCGCTCTGAAATTTTTCTCAGGGATATACATAGCATGATGTACTACTAGACAGGAGCATCTAAAGAACTGTATGGTGCACTTTTTTTGCCTTGTAAACAAACGATCACTTTGTAAATGCAGGAAAAAAATTCATTCACTTGGTTTGGTCCAACACCTAGGGTGATGATTCCTGACCCGAAATTAGTAAGAGAAATTCTATCCAACAAGTTTGGGCACTATGGCAAACAAAAGAGCAGTCGTTTTGGGAAGCTGCTTGCAAACAGGCTTGCAAATCATCAAGGCGAGAAATGGGCAAAGCACCGGCGAATCTTGAATCCTGCTTTTCACCACGAGAAGATAAAAGTAACTACGCGATGGAATTTTATAGCTGCTTTCACTGTTTTCCCATTGAAATCATCATGCCTAATGAACGATAATGCACTGCCTGAATAATGCTTCATTCACAGAAGATGGGAGAATTCACTGTGCACTGAAGGATCATATGAGATTGACACTTTTTATCCCAGACTATTGGTATGTTCTTCCCTTCTTGCATCAAAAAGAAAAAATATCAACTTGCACATTCGAGTAATTGCCAAGCACACATGCTTTTTCTCATAGGAGTAGTTGTAACCTTTATATCACAAACTCATATCACTTCACAATTCAATTTTGTTCGCAATTGGAGCAGTAAGTGCATCCAAGATCTGTGGTGTTTGACAAAAATTATGTAGTTTAGGCACATGCACTTTATCTCGTAGAGGTGCTGAAATGGAATTGGAAAATAAGATCGTAGACCTTTTTTAAAATGCAAGGACTTTGTTGAAGAAAATAGCAGATTAATGTAAAAAAAACTTTGTGACATATCAGAGTATTTGCACGTTCCTACCTACAAATAAAGACAAAGCTATTAAAATGGTGAAGCCATCGGTGATGACTTGCTAGGATTGCTATTGGAGTCAAGTACACGGGAATCCAATGGGAAAGCAAATCTAGGAATGAGTACTGAAGAAATAGTCCAGGAATGCAAGATATTTTACTTTGCAGGTATGAAGACAACATCAGTCTTGCTCACATGGACACTAACTCTGCTCAGCATGCACCCAGAGCGGCAAGAGAATGCAATTATGCAAGCGATGAAGTTTTGCGCCATTTTGGAAGAACCACACCTGATTTCGAGCACTTGAGTCGCCTGAAGGTTGTAAGTATGAAATATATATTCTGACATTTTTTTGCAGTGGCTAATATAACAGCACAAGTAATGCCCCCTTCATCAATATAACAATATAAGTACCAGGAATATAACATATCAGATTTCTGTAGTATTAAAATTGTACCACATATCTGCATATACATTTGAGTGAAAACAAATACTCACAAATCTCTGACCGTGTCGTTAAAAAGACTTTATTTGGAGCAAAAGGAAGACATTGTGCTTTAAGTTCAGAAGGATTGGAGCAAGGATCTTTATATTGTGTGTTTTTTTGTAGGTAACAATGATTGGCATTGAGGCCTGGATCTAGGTGCGCCTCCTCTCCCCCTTTGTACACAAAGCTTTGCGTACAATGCCTCCTGTAGAGTGAGCTAGCACGGCATGGACCAGGTTTCGATGCAAGTTCTTTTCCAGAAACATAGTTTTGCTTTTTTAGCTTCATGATAACTCCTTCGAGCAACTGCTGAAAGTGAAACACGACTTGACTTGGTGTATTTAGCTTCATGATAACGCTAGAGGTTGGAAAAACTATCTGCTGTAGCATAATATCAAATAGAATCTCTATTATTCCAATACGGCATTTTGTGATGTTGACCTCTAGGATCTGATACCAAGTTTCGTATTAAAACTTGTGCATATTCAGGATAATGTGTATTTGTTCTTTTGAATAATGCAATGAGCAAGGCACTGGTCAGTATCATAGTCACTTTGACTACTTCGATGCAACTTTTTCACAAGATCTGGGAAAAGATGCAAGTTAATGATTTGTTGTCACCGTTCACTACTGAATTCTTTATTTGTTTTGTGCAAACTTCAGAGAATAATTTGGTATCCATGTATCTAGGTCTAAATTTAACTAGTTGTGGCAACAAATGGTCATTTTTCCTAGAATTCACGGTTGCTGATTGTGTGGCACTGGCATGACTTGAAGCGCTGCTCCCCTTCCTACCATCCAGTTATTGCGCACTAATATGAGGGTCGCTAAGTTGATTGCCCAGCGGCATGGCCATAGAGGCCGTTCCCATTGACCTGCGATGTCACCTACTCGTGGTACGACATGGAAAAGAGAATATTCGGAGAGAATGTGCACCTCTACTTCATTAAGCTAAACGGCAACGCCGGTGCTGCTAGCATCGTGGCTGCATTATTTTCGTTGATGAACTATAATGTGCGTTTTGATTGCATAGAATATATGATCCCTTCTTCAGTAAATTTGGTGACACATGCCTCTCTCTAAAAAAAAGTTCCATAGAGGCAACAAGTGAAAAGCAGGTAATTAAAGTAGTTACTCTCACAAATTTTGTACCTTAGGAATTTATCATTCTTTACTCCACTTTTGTATACATGTTGTGCTGGAAAGTGAGTGGGATAGGTGGTAGTTATAAGAAGTCAAACAAATATATGTGAGATTTTGCGTCTGAGTTTGAGTGCGTAGCCTTCAACACGTTCATATTTTCTCACCTAACTGGTACATGTGGAGTAGGAGTTTTGGCAAAGGAAAGAGCTATATTTATGAGACGCTTCCCGCAATACACTGTTGTGCTTCTTAAACCCCGAATTAAGTAGGTGTTGTACCATAAAGTCTTAAGATTTCATGGGTTCTCCCTACTAGCTAGCAATTAAACTATTGTAGCAAGCTGTGTCAAGTTGGTCTTCTCGACGAACAAAATACCCAGGGCTCAGTTCTCTAACTTTTAGAAGAACTTTAGCAGGAGAAATACATTCTGAATGTAGATCCTTGTTAGAGTGTTTGTTAGAGTGTTGTACAAATATTTCTTTGAATTCTGAGCAGGACAAGCCAATTTGGTTAAGAAATTCCTAAAATAGTGGGTCTGTCACATATAAATTTACGTGCAAAACGAAGATCCCATTGCGAGTGAAAACCTTCTTGAAGCTGATCTAAGATGTTCTATTAGAAGCCAGATATTTATGGAATACTGTCAGTTGTGCGACTGGATTTAAGTGCCAGTTCGACAATGCTCAACGATGTTTGGTGGATTGGTTAAAACTTTCAGTAGGAAAAAAGAGAAACTCGTGACTATGGGGATAGCTGCTATGTTTCGGGGTATTTGGAAAGCAAGAAACATGTGCTCAACGATGTTTGGTGGATTGGTTAAAACTTTCAGTAGGAAAAAAGAGAAACTCGTGACTATGGGGATAGCTGCTATGTTTCGGGGTATTTGGAAAGCAAGAAACATGATCTGCTCTGTAAATAAATGGCCATCTGAGCCTATAGAAATGACGAATAGGATATATTTTTTTGGATTATATGGTGGGCAAATCTGTAGGTAGCGAAGCTGAAGTTACAACTGGGCGCAAAGCTTTTGGAGCAAGTCACCAAGCTTTTGGAACAAGTCACCGTGTGAAATCTTCAGAGCAAGTTGAAGCTGGCCAGCATGGAGACCAAGGATGGGAGAATAGGTCAAGAAGGAGGGTGAAGAATTTGGAGTTGTGTAAAAAGAGCCCAAATAAAGGATATGTGGTTCATCGGTACTCTGGAAAGAAAGAAGATGTTGGGTTCTAGACATTTACTTCTAGCAGTTTGCTTGGCTGTGGCATGTAAGTGTCCTGTTTGGTTCTCTTTTAGGTGTAGCCTTTTTTTGGAACTGTAGTAACTTAGTTTTCTTTTTTAGTTACGTTGATGGTGGTAGCTGTGTTGTGGTGAAGAACTATGTAGAATGTTTGGTTTTTTTAATAGAAATCGGGGAGTGATCTCTTGGTTTGTTCAAGAAACTTTCCACTGCCTCTGCCTCCTAATGTAAAACCAAGAAAATGTTGTGCAACAAATGCAGGAAATCTATTCTATTATCCTTATGGGAAATACATTATATTGTAGATTGGCAGATGTGTCTATGTAGGGTCTAGGTCTATGGTTAACTTTGAAGCCATTAAAGTTCAGGAATGAGATAGAGAGATCGGTAGGGGACCTACAGTCAACTTGCTTATGGTTGCACGACTGGACTATTAGTTTTTTGCTTGCCTGACAACCTGTTTTGGACTATTAGTTTTTTTGCTTGCCTGACAACCTGTTTTAATTGATATGATAAGTGCAAAGAACTATCTTTGAATGAGGGAAGATAATCAAAGATTTTATAGTCAAATCCTTTCGATAAAATGCAGCTCAAACTTTCTCGTGCCACATGCATGTTCTCTCTGTTGGCTTAATGTGTCGAAATCTTTAAATATTTGTATGCATTATATTCTATGTGCCATCAGAAATATTTTTAATGAATCGTAGCAATGGAGAGGTTATTGAGTTAACGATTATGACATAGCCTAGAACCCAGATGTGAAACTTACCGCGGAAGAGTAACTAGATGATCTAGAACTTGGAACCACGCAGATGCACAACAATGATGTCTTATTATTGCGTTTGGTATTAATACATTATGATATCCCTATTTTATTTTGAATTTTCATAGTGAGTCATGAATTATATATGCATTGTGAAATAAAATTTAAGGACCCGTGGCAACGCACGGGCATTTGTACTAGTAATATTAAAACATCCAGTTTACAAAAAAAAAGTTTGTAATTTCCATTGGGTAGGTGCCGTATGTCACCCTTCCAATTCTCCAAGATTTCGTCTCACTTTATAAATAAAGGCACAACGGCTGAAATATAAAGACAACAAAAACTTACCACCGAAAACAAAAAAAACAAGACCGAGAGGAACCGGAGCTACATAACAACGCCCTCAAGGATTTCACTAGCCGTAGGCATATGTGCAGGAAGTAACCATAAAGACACACCTAGGAGGCATACAACACCCGCAAGCATTGCAGTTGTTGGCGTCGAAGCGATGAGCTTTCTCCTGGAAAATCCTTCATGCCACGCACGGTATCTTAGACTGCCCGCTGCCCCCGGGCCAGGCCTCACCATCCACACGACCAAAGAGCAAGGTCGCCAACACCGCCATGTCACCTGTCGTAGAGTCACCGTTTCACGCCAACAACATTACTGTTAACGGATTTGCTAATTCTCATAAGCTAAATTTCAGTCATGTGAGACACCGTTGGATGAAAGCCTCACGATTTGTGCGGCTTGGTTTTCTACGTGTCTGGTTGTTGTGGTTTAGTTTTTTTCGGGGCTTTGTGTTGTTGCAAATGGGTTTCACTTCCTTTGTACACGTTTGTGCGCCCGCATCGATTTTTTTTACATGTGTGCCCCATAAACAATGAATAGCTAGTTACATACCCCAAATCGAGTAGCCATAGCATTTTTAGGGCTATATTCCATTGTCCATTCGAAATAGACTAAGCTCCTGATTGGTTTTGGGCTCCTTGGCTGGTTTGGGTTGCAATGGTGGTGGGTGTGACGAAGATCTGTGAGAAATCTATTAGGAGACCACGGTCGCCCCTGACGATGACAACGTCTACGAGTGTATACCCTTCTTTGATGCTTCACTGCGGATCTTTCATTTTTGCCCCGCCGCTAGGTATTCCGGATGAAAGCCCAAGCTCTAGCTTTGTTGCAGCGGGCCATGGCGGTGTTTGTGTCGCGTCCCCCTTGGGGGCATCGCCTTTGGAGGCTCAAACCTGTGCTAGATGGTTGAGGCTTCACCTTCGTGTAGGGCTTTCTTGCCGGTGAGTGTGGAGGAAGTCAAGGCGGCGGCCCCAGATGGTGGATGCAAGACGAGGTGGCAGCCTTGGGAAGCTTGACCCCATGTGGCGGGATTTTCGTGCAACATTGCTCATGTGCTGAACCAGTGTCCCAAGGGTGGATTATTCGTCACCATGGAATTTTTTACTTTATATTTCTTTTTTGTTATTTTTTGGAGGTAATTTCATCCGGGCGGCATCTATAGTGAGTTTCCCCCTACTTATCAATGAAATGCCATCTTTTTTACTGGATCTTTCAGTAAAAAGAAATAGACTCAGAGGGAGATGAAAGGGGACATGGACAAGAGGGAGGTGGCGGCCGATTGGATGGAGAATTTCTGGGAGCTTGGCCACCCACCGGCGACCTGCACGTGCTACCATGGTAAGCAAGTTCTCTTCTACATGCTCGTGCTCACCACTCCTAACCCGTAGATCGAGGTCTCAGGTCTGCAACTTTGTCCACCATAGCTTTTCTTAGCGATGGTATGGATTCTACTCTGGATTTTGTGTGATGGTTTCTCCTTATGCTTTTTGCGGGGCAATTCGATAGTTGATGTCGATTGTGAGCAGGGGTGAGATGGATTCAGTGTTCATAGGATTTCTGTTTATGACAACACAACCTAGTGATTTGACGCGTGGGTGCTTTAACAAAGCTAACGCCTCATCTGACCCCTCGACGAAACCGTTTCGAAGAGTTCGGCACCAAAGAGAATGGAGCCAAAGTTGTGCAGGCCAGCGGCAAAGAAATTTGATTTGACGCCAATTAAATTTGACACACAATTTCTAAGTGGTTTGGCGTCAGTTACATTGGCGTCGACCTAGCTTGACTTCCTTTGTGGATGTAAAATCTTGACGCCGACCTATACAACTTTGGCTCTATCCTCGTGGGAGCCAAAGGTTAGATTCCAAAATAGTTTTGCGAGGGGTCATATGAGGAATTAGTTTTGCCAAGGGGTTAGATTGTTGGGGAGATATCAGGTGGAAATCCCACTACCAATCAGCTGATGGAAATTTGTAGGACCCCCTCCCCCGCACAAATGTACCGTCACACTGTCCGAAGAGCCATATGTGCATGCCTATTTCTTAACGATCCTTAATAAGCTACTCGTGAGCGCTCATAAGCACATAACACGCCGAGCCAAACAATGATTTCAGCTCGTTTCGAGCCGTAACGATCATGAGCTTAACGAGCCAAGCTTTAACGACTGAGCCGCTCATTAGTCCACCCCTAATCGGAGATGCCGCATCCGCCGCTGCTGATGCCCAGTAAGCCGTCGAGCACATGAAGGCAGGCATGTTGGAGAAAGAGGCCTTCAACATGCGTTGTAGGCCTCAGTGTCGCCACCGCCTCTGCCCAGCTTGTTGGCACCAACAGCTGCTCCACCTTCACCATCGGCCGCACCAGCATTTGCTCCGTCGGTTTCCAGGCCATCAGTGATCCCGGACCTCGTCGACCTGGCTCAGGTGCTCAGTGAAGGTGAGGCGTAGGCTCAGGTTTAGCATGCCATGAACTTTTTTATATTTTCATGTTCATATTTTTTACGCTATGTAAATTGTTTTATCAATGAAAAAATTATAAAATGCGTTGGGCCGATAGGTGCATCCCAGACGCAAACAGTCAATCGTGGCCCAAAGACCAATGTCACATCTACAGACTACAGCCGAACGCAAACAGAGTTGTGCAATCACTTTTGACCAAAATACGTTGGGCCGATGCCTGACCGGCCGCTGGAGATGCCCTCAAGGAAAGAGCGTGGAGAGGGAGGGGAAACGGAGCCCCTATGAGTCCCACCCATGTGAACATGAGAAAAACGAAGAGACCGATTGTGAGCGTCGATTCAAAAACTGCGTACTTGGTTTAAATACACTTTAAGTACACTGCCGTATGCCGCGAAGCTGGCCCTCGACATATACTATAGTAGGAGAACTCCAATACAGCCTGACCAAAATCAAGACGTCCAACTTGGGTTCTCCTTGCAGCCTTGCCACTTGCCAGACCGAGACTTTTCCTCTACTCTTCCGCATCTCACCAGCTTGGTCCTCTGTTATGTTGACGCCCGAGTCGTCTGTTGAAGTACTGCACCGAAACTTCCAGGAATAGTATTCATGGTTTATATGTGCATTGCTGCTCGGCTGTTGGAGCTCACAAGATATGGTGGTTAGCTCTTTCATACTCATCACTTCCAAGCTCCAAGCTCCAGCATGTTGATGGTCACGCCCACAAGCAGGCTTCTCCTCTTCCACATTTACGCCAGCTGCTGTTGCTTCCTCCTCTCCTACCATGTCTTAGAGGGATCCGCTGCCTCACCCTTCTCCTTCAGCTTCGACTTCTCCGACAGATCCACGTACTACTACGAAGACCTCCTATTCGAGGGTGATGCATCACAGCATGACGAGGTGGTCGACCTCACCTGTAACACGAGGTCGAAAGCCCGCTTCAATTGCAAGGGGAGGATGTCATACAATCACCCGGTGCCGTTCTACCAAACCACTACCGGTGAGGTGGCCAGCTTTTCCACGCGGTTCAACTTCGCAATAGGGTTCCCCGGAAAATATACTGGCGACGGCATGGCCTTCTTCCTCTCCAGTAACCCATCCATGCTGCCGCTCAACTCCGCTGGGGGCAACCTCGGCCTCCATAACGGCGATGGGATCACCGCCAAGGCCACAGACCGAATCGTCGCCGTCGAGTTCGACACATTTGAAAACTATTTTGACAGCTCACCCAGTCACATCGGCATCGACATCAACACTGTCCGGGCCTCCGTTAACACAACAAGCGTCAACGGCTCCATCAATGGCTCCATGACGGCGATCATCACTTTCAACAGCAGCACTCTCATGCTGGTGGCAAGTCTGCACTTTGATGATAAACCTTCTCGTCCCTCCTATCAAGTCACACTGGTGGAAAAACAGGCTTTGGTCGCGGTTGGCAACTGCCATTAGTCGCGGTGGCCCAACCGCGACCAAAGTAGCGCGACTAAAGGCCCCCCCTTTAGTCGCGGTTCCTTACGAACCGCGACTAAAGGCCCATCCACGTGGGCCTCGGGCGAGCGCCAGGGCGGAGGACCTTTAGTCGCGGTTCTTCCGGCCAACCGCGACTAAAGGCCTCCGCAGGGTTTAGGGTTTAGCCCCCTCCCCCTAAATCTGGTTTCTTTTTAATTTGTATTATTTTATTTCTTTTGGGTTTTAATTTTGAAGGAGTTTCACATATTCTACGGTACTGTATACATACATGCATATGAATGTACAATTTCAAACAAATTTGAAATTAGAACCAAAAAGAATTCAAGAGTAATATACAATATATATTCAATATCGGATGACCATATACAATATATATTCAATATCGGATGACCATATACAATTTTGAACAAGTTAGTTACAAATTCCGGTGCCTATAAAGATCTACGTCATCGTAATAGTGTTCTCCTCTAGGATCGATGACTTCCCTCGCCAACCATCCAGCTAGTTCCTCTTGAAGTGGTCGGAAGCGAGCTTCTAGACTAAGCGTCTTCCGGAGGTTATTCCTCGGGATGTTGTTCTCACACGTCCGGTCCCGCTCATTGCGGTATCTCCGGATCCTCTCACAAACATAGTATCCACATAGATTGGTCCCCGGTGGCTGAGTATCCCCAGTCGTCGGCACTCGCCATTTTAAAATGTAGCTCTTTTTTGAATTCACCGACCTTGGTATCTACGAACCGTCTCCAAACCCTACGAGGCAAAGAAAATTAAATAAACAAGAGAGTTATTAATTAGTTACTTGATATTAGGAAATGATGAACGAAATAGGCCGATCGATATAGAGCGCAAATGAATGAAAATAATTACTTTTGCATCATTTTTCTCATGTCGCCCCAAAGCGCCGGATCCATATTCGGAGAGTCGTGGACGAGAACCGAGGAGGTCTGAACTTTAATTACCATAAGAATCCAGTGGAACCTGCGGACACGATACATGCACAGTCATGCATAACTCATCGATTAGCCACATACCATGCATGGAGTAAACAAAAGAGAATGTGCTCAAGACAGAAACACTCACCCAAAATGGTAAGGAAATAGAATATCACTTTTCTGTTGCTGTTTTCTAATAAACCGCCACAGGTCTTCCTCCACGTCGGCGGGGTGGTGTTCTAACACATATGAATTAACGATGTGTGGGTCAATGAACCCAACATCATGGATGTTCCTTATTCGCATTTCCCGCTTCTTCATTCTGCATAATATATAGCGTACACAACAAGATAGTTAGGACAATATATATATATATATATAGTGCGGGCAATGAACGAGATGGGGTAGAAATTAATAAATCACTTACGAACGTAGCAACCGATGATAGATTTGTCGAGGTCGCGCAGATTGAACAGTCTGGAACAATTCACTCGGAGGAATTTGTACCCAGTAACGTTTGAAGTGATGCTCATATTTAACTTCCGCATAGATATAGTCTTTGGCGTTTTCATGTTTTATGTAAGCCTTGTACCAATTTAGCGGACCTTTCATTTGTCGAGGTAGATCCTCTTCCTGCGCAGGCTCGATGAGAGGGCCATTCTTCACATATGTAAATACTACGTCCTTCATTGGCGCCTCATCAAGGCCTAACACTGCACGAAGAGTGATACCTAAGTCGGCCGCTTGTTTTCTGGCACTTTCTACAGTCAATCCATGTGCTGCCGCAGCTGCTATGATATCGGGGGCCTCCCGACCGGCGGCTTGCACTATGAGCGGGGCGATCGATTGTTTACTTTGTTCCCCGAGCTGGGCAACTTCTTTCCCCCTTTCTAATTTTGTCTCGGCCTTGTCCTCCAAGGCTTTCTTCTCCGCCGACTCTTTGTTCCTCTTGAACGCGACCGCTTGCCTACGAAGTTCACGTAAATAGTCGTCGAGCAGATTCTTCGCGGCTTGGGACGGTGTGTTCAAAAATGACTTAGCCCACTGCTTTTCCTTGTCGAATATACTGGCTTGGGCTCGCCCTCTATTTTCTTCTTGACGCTCGCCTTCCATTTCTCTAAATCAGCAGCCGCGCCCGCCTCGACTTCCTCGGCACTACTTTCCCAAGGCCTCGTGGGGAGAGGCTTCGGTGATACCTCCGGTACCTTTGTTTTCTTAGGTACGTAAGGGTCCGGGTTAATAACCCGGGACCGCTTCGCTTCTTCGCCGGAGGTGGATTGGGGGCGGTACCGGTGTCCGATCACCCGCCGGACGAGGAGCGGGGGCGGCGTCCGCCGACGTGAATGAGGTGTATTAGGTGAAGCACCACCGCCACCGTCACCGCCACCGCCACCGTCACCGCCACCGCCACCGTCACCGCCACCGCCACCACCACCACCGTACGGGGGTGGACTTGTTGGCGCCTCGCCCGGAAACTTGATAAATTTCTTCCGCCATAGAATGAACTGGCGCTTGACATCTCCAAGTCTTTTCACCCCTTCGGGTGTAGCAATGTCAATGTCCGGGTCCTCAAACCCTTGGACTATCTCCTCCACCGTGACACGAGCATAGCCATCTTGAATGGGGTTGTTGTGGTGGAGTGCTCCAGTGGTAAAGCACTCGCCGATGGCTACCTTCATGGACATGTTCCCGATAGGATAATACGGATGACATGCTTTCATCTCCTTTATATCGTCCACGGGGTAGCGAGGAGGCTCCGGTGCAGTAACTTCGACCACCAGCTGAGGCTCCGGTGCGGTAATTTCGATCGTCGGTGCACCAGCCGGTGAGGCCTCCGTGGAAGCCACGCTGCTTCTTCTCCGCTGCTGGCTTCCGAGATCCATTGGATGATCTTCATGCTGCGCCCGAGCTGCATCTCTTTCGGCGACTAGTACACTCACGGTTTTCTTCATCACATCCATTTCCGTTACCAACTTCGCCACAACATTTGCATCCCGATCCATCTTTCTCTTACGGCTTCTGTAACCGTACGGGTCATCTTTCACGGGGAACCCTAGTTTCCACGAAATGTCCCCGGGCATGCCTCGTACACGTCCTCCGTGTTCGGGATTCCCGAGGGCTTTTGTCAGGGCGTCGTTCTCTCTGTTGAACCTGATCCTCCCCTCTTGAGCATCCCTCATTGCCTCAATAAGGTTTTGGGTGGGTGTAATTATTTTGCCCTGGTAAACACACTCCCCTGTCTCCGGGTTCAGCGATCCCCCATGCCCGTACCACCAGCTTTTGGCCCTTGGGTCCCATCCCTCCGTACCTGGACGGATTCCTCGCGCCCTCAGCTCGTTCTCCATCTTCTCCCACTTAGGCTGCCAAAAGCGATACCCTCCTGGCCCCATTTTATGATTGTACTCCTTCTTGGCCGCATTTTCCTTATTTTTTTTCGATAGTTCAAGGAACTGCTCCGATTTCTTTTGCTTCACAAATTCTGGCCAATCATGTTGCGGTTTCTCATATTGTCCTTTGAAATCCGGAGTCTTGCCCTGGTTGACAAAGTCATGGGCTAGATTTTGCTTGTATTTCCGGAATGCGTTGGCCATCCTAGAAAGAGCGAACTGTTTGACTAGCTTGCGCCTCTTCTTGTTTTCCGCAATCTTGTTACCCTCCTCATCGTATTTGCGGTATTCCGGAGGTAGAACGAAATGTTCCATAAGCTTTTTGAAGCAATCTTTTTTTTCTCTCGTTCGACAAAAGTGAAACCAACACGTGCCTTCTTTGGCTCATTCCACTCCTGGCGGGTGATCGAGACGTTGTCTCTAACAACGGCTCCGCATTGGCCGACAAACTTGGTGGCGTTCTTGCTGGGCTCCGGCGGCCTGCCGGTTTCTTCGTCGACAACATCGATGGTGCATGTTTCTCCTGGTTTCATCGTCTTGGTTGCGCCACGCTTTGACGACGACGTACTCGATTTTTCGACGATCCGGCCGAGGGCTAAAATAAGAAAGAGAGTCGCGCGCGTTAGTACACACACATTTATTCAAATCGGTTAGTTGTATCACCGGACGCTCAATATGTATATATATATATACCTCGGCGCCGGAGGTGGTTGCTACTTCCAATTGAAGATCGTCGTTTATCGACGTTTCTTCGGCATCATCTGCTTGCCGACGGCGCCCTTCATCTTCACACTCAAAGTTCGGATAAGAAGCGATATCATCTTCTTCTTCTCCGGTCGGCACAAAAGGAATATCGCCTTTTATGATGCCGAACATATGGTCTTCGAGCGTCCGGATCATAGTTGTCCAGAATCGGGTCAGCTCTATCGCCCGCCATATGTCAGTCCTGAAAACATGTAGTCAAAACAAATTAATTAAGTGAAGAAGGGGCGGTGGCGGTGGCGAAAGGGCGGTGGCAAAAAGGAGGGGGCCGGCGAGCTGGAAGGGGTTGGGAGAGGGTGTCGCGGAAGAGCGGTGGTGACGGCGTCTGCGCGGCGACGGCGAGGCGCGGTGACGGCGAGGCTCGGCGACGGCGACGGCGACGGTGGTATCTACGAACCGTCTCCAAACCCTACGGCGAGGCTCAATTTTTTGAGTTCTTTTAAAAGTGAAAAAATACAAAAGTGAAAATTTAGTTCATTTTTTTTGACAAACTTTTGTTAAGTTATTTTGTTAAGTTATTTTTGTTAAATTTTGTTAAGTTATTTCTTGTTCAATTTTTTTTGTTAAGTTAATTAAAGTTTTTGTGAAGTTCAATTTTTTAGTTCTTCACATAATTTACTAGTTGGCATTTTTACTAGTTTTTAATTAAAACAACTTAGTTACAAAGTAAAAAAACAAAAAAAACAAAAAAAAAGTGGGCCAGGCGGCGCCCCTGGCCTTCTCTCTCCCTCTCGTTCTTCGTCATCCTCGCGCAAGCGCGCGCGCGGCGGCGGCGTGTGGCGCGGCGGGCAGCGGGCGCCGGCACGGCGGCGGCGGGCGCCGGCGGCGGCAGCGCGCGCGCGCGCAACGCGTTTGGCGGCGGCGGCGCAACGCGGTACGGCGCGGCGCCCGAGAGCAGCGGCGGCGACAGCGCGCGCGCGCGGTACACGGTGGCGGCGCGCGGGATCGAAGTGAGAAGGGGGCCGGAGAGGCGCGCGGCGGCGGACGACGGCGACGTACTGAGGCGGTCGACGGCGGCGTGTGGCGGCGGCAGCGGCAGCGCAGTCGGCGAGGGCGGCGGGCGACGAAGATCGATGGCGACGGAGAGAACTCGGCGGAGAAAGAGAGATGAACCGCCGAGCGCGCCCGCGCGAATTTATAGGGAGCGACCTTTAGTGGCGGTTGGGGAGCCCAACCGCGACTAAAGGGTACTGCTAGTCGCGGTTGGCCCGCCTAACCGCGACTAAAGGGTATTTTTCGCCGGGTTTCAGTTTCCCGCGGAAAATACCCTTTAGTCGCGGTTGGCGAGGCCAACCGCGACTAAAGGTATTTTTCGAATTTCTTTTCTTTTTCAAAATGTGAAAAGTACATATAATATATGAATAAATTCAGAAAAATAAAACTAATTCATTTCAAAATCTGAAAAATACAAATAATATATCAAAAAGTAAAGAAAAATAAAACTAGTTCATTTAAAAATCTTAAAAATACAAATAATATATCAAAAATTCAGAAAATAAAACTAATTCAATTCAAAATCTTAAAAATACCAATAATATATCAAAAAATTCAGAAAAATAAAACTAATTCATTTCAAAATCTTAAAAATACAAATAATATATCAAAAAGTAAAGAAAAATAAAACTAGTTCATTTAAAAATCTTAAAAATACAAATAATATATCAAAAATTCAGAAAATAAAACTAATTCAATTCAAAATCTTAAAAATACCAATAATATATCAAAAAATTCAGAAAAATAAAACTAATTCATTTCAAAATCTTAAAATACAAATAATACATCAATAAATTCAGAAAAATAAAACTAATTCAATTCAAAATCTTAAAAATACAAATAATATATCAAATAAGTTCAGAAAAATAAAACTAATTCAATTCAAAATTTTAAAAATACAAATAATATACCAAAAAATTCAGAAAAATAAAACTAATTCAATTCAAAATTTTAAAAATACAAATTATCAAAAAATTCATAAAAATAAAACTAATTCAATTCAAAATCTTAAAAATACAAATAATACATCAATAAATTCAGAAAAATAGCCCCCTCTTCCCGCCTCTGTCTTCCCGCCTCTGTCTTCTCGTTGGCCCCCTCTTCCCGCCTCTGTCTTTCCGCCTCTGTCTTCTCGTTGGCCTCGTCTTCCCGCCATTTCTTCCCTGTCTTCCCGCCTCTTTCTTCCCGCCAGTTTTTTCCCGCCAATTTCTTCCCGCCTCTTTCTTCCCGCCTCTTTCTTCCCGCCTCTTTCTTCCCGCCACTTTCTTCCCGCTCCCATTTTTCCCGCCATTTGTCACTCCATATATGTAGCCCGGCTTGGCCAGCATTATCACATACAATCTCTCATCACTCTCTCATGGCTTCCACCGCACCCACTCTAACCTACCAGCAGGTGGAGGAGCTTTGCGCCTCGAACTACCCTTGCCCACCGGGCTACCGCGTCCCTGCCGGCTGGAGCCTAAGCGTCGGCGGCGTGCCGGTCCCTCCCGTCCCTCAGGGTACTGCGCGCCGGGCGGCCATCACGAACCACTACTACCTCGACCTCACGCCGGAGCAGCGGATGAATCCCCGCCGGCATCCCGATAACCGAGCATACTTGGGACGCCTTCTTCATCAATCGGCGTGAGAGGGCGCTCGCCGGGTATGAGGAGGACGGTCCGCCTCCGGAAACTTCCACGAGGCCGGCCGTCGGCTATGGTGGTACGGCCGGACTCCGCGAGCGTCATGGACTACATCACGGCCGGCGATATCCCCGCCTGCGCTACCCTCGGTTCGAGCCACGAGCGCCGCCCGACGACGGCGACGACGAGCAGCGACGACGACGCCGGCAACTTAGAAGGCGACGACTACCGGTACAACGGCGGCGGCTATGAAGACTACGAGTATGCATATTATACGCCTAGGCGGGAGTATGACTAAATCGTCACTCCAAATTTCATGTATGCGGGAGTATGACTTAGTCACTCCAAATTTCATGTATGCGGGAGTATGACTTAGTCACTCCAAATTTCATGTATGCAGGAGTATGACTTAGTCACTCCAAATTTCATGTATCATCGGTGCTATCTCGAGTCAATTGAATCATTCGAAAATGGACACCAATTAAACACATCACGGGTAATATAATTCACATGATTCATTCAACAAAGTTTGGTACAATAATAAATTATTACACATCATTTCTTCCCTTGTGTCCCCGCTTGCTTACGATTGTGCCGTATCCATGGAGCATCCTCATCATTTAACTTAATGCTTGGGTCGGTGTTCACTTTGAAGGGCGGAATTTCAGCAAACATATTATAATCTTCGACATGTCTCGTCTTGTCCTCCACTCCCACGATGTTTCTTTTCCCCGAAAGAACAATGTGGCGCTTTGGATCATCGCATGATGTACCGATCGTTTTCTTATCTTTCCGTTTCCTCGGTTTGCTACTCATGTCCTTCACATAGAAAACCTGAGCGACATCTTTCGCTAGGACGAATGGTTCGTCAAGGTAACCAAGATTGTTGAAATCCACCATTGTCATTCCGTATTGCTGGTCCACCTTTACCCCACCTCCTGTTAGCTTGAACCATTTGCACCGGAACAAAGGGACCCTAAAGGAGGGTCCATAGTCAAGTTCCCATATCTCCTCTATGTAACCATAATATGTGACCTTTTGCCCATTCTCGGTTGCTGCATCAAAGCGGACACCACTGTTTTGGTTGGTGCTCTTTTTATCTTGGGCGATCGTGTAAAATGTATTCCCATTTATCTCGTACCCTTGGAAAGTCGTTATAGTCGAAGATGGTGTCTTGGCCAACATGTACGAGCTGATCTACAACCTTATTGTCACTCATTAAATGTTTTCTCAACCAACTGCCGAAAGTCTCCATGTGGGCCTTCCTAATCCAGGATTCGAGGCTTCCCGGGGTTGTCCGAGCGTAAAATATTCTTGTGTTTCTCAAAGTACGGAGCCACCAAGCTGGAATTGGTCGGAACTGTGTGGTGTGCTTCGGTCGAGAGAATGGCCGTCCATACATATCATTGATTTCCTTCCGATCGTGCCTTTTCCACTTAGTCTCCCCTCGTGCCGCGATTGAGGAAGACCAATCGGCTTAAGGTCGGGAACAAAGTCAACACAAAACTCAATTACCTCCTCATTTCCATAGCCCTTGGCGATGCTTCCTTCGGCCTAGCACGGTTACGAACATATTTCTTTAATACTCCCATGAACCTCTCGAAGGGGAACATATTGTGTAGAAATACGGGACCGAGAATGGAAATCTCATCGACTAGGTGAACCAGGAGGTGCGTCATAATATTGAAGAAGGATGGCGGGAACACCAACTCGAAACCGACAAGACATTGGATCACATCGTTACGTAACCGTGGTAGAACTTCCGGATTGATTACCTTCGAGAGATTGCATTGAGGAATGCACATAGCTTCACAATGGCTACTCGAACATTTTCCGGCAGGAGCCCCTCAAAGCAATCGGAAGCAATTGCGTCATAATCACGTGGCGGTCGTGAGACTTCAGGTTTTGGAACTTTTTCTCCGCCATGTTTATTATTCCCTTTATATTGGACGAGAATCTCGACGGGACCTTCATACTTGCTCGGGCATTCAAAAAAGATGACCTTCTCTTCTTTGGTCGGAGCGTAGGCGGCACGACCTTGAAACCGTTCCGGATGCTTGTCATCGGGGTCTTTCAAACTTTGCTTGGTCCTGCCGTGATTCCTTTGTATCATTTGACTTCCCATACACGCCCAAGAAGCTTAGGATGTTCACGCAAATATTCTTCGTAACGTGCATCACGTCGATTGCGGAGCGGACTTCTAGGACTTTCCAATATTCTAGCTCCCGGAATATAGATTTCTTCTTCCACATGGCTACGTGCCCGTCAGCTCCCTTCGGAACCGATTGTCCGCCGAGACCCTTTCCAAAGATGACTTTCAAACCCTTGACCATATCAAATACCTCAGCACCGAGTGTGTTCCGCGAGGCTTCGGCCGGTGATCTGCCTTGCCGTTGTAATGCTTGCCTTTCTTTCTTCTTGGATGACCTTTCGGAAGAAATCGACGATGCCCAAGGTACACGTTCTTCTTACAATTTGGCAAATGTACACTTTCGGTCTCATGTAAGCAGTGCGTGCATGCATTGTATCCCTTATTTGACGAGTCCCGAAAGGTTACTAAGAGCAGGCCAATCGTTGATGGTTACGAAAAGCAACGCTCGTAGGTCAAATTCCTCTTCTTTGTGCTCATCCCACACACGGACACCAGGTCTGCCCCACAGCTGTAAAAGCTCATCAACTAATGGCCTTAGGTACACATCGATGTCGTTGCCGGGTTGCTTCGGACCTTGGATGAGCACCGGCATCATAATGAACTTCCGCTTCATGCACAACCAAGGAGGAAGGTTGTAGATGCATAGAGTCACGGGCCAGGTGCTATGGCTGGAGCTCGCTCGCCAAAAGGATTCATGCCATCCGTACTTAGACCAAATCTTATGTTCCTTGCGTCAGCTGCAAAATCTTTGAACTCTCTGTCGATCTTTCTCCATTGCGTTCCATCTGCGGGGTGTCTCAACTCCCCGTCCGACTTACGGTCCTCTTTGTGCCATCGCAACAACTTGGCATGCTCTTTGTTCCCGAACGGACGTTTCAACCGTGGTATTATAGGAGCATACCACATCACCTTGGCGGGAACCCTCTTCCTGGGTTTCCGGCCCTCAACATCGTCACCGGGGTCATCGCCTCGATCTTATAACGCAATGCGGTGCATACCGGGCATTCATTCAAATTCTCGTATTCACCGCGGTAGAGGATGCAATCGTTGATGCATGCATGTATCTTCAGAACCTCTAAACCTAGAGGGCAGACAACCTTCTTTGCTTCGTACGTAGTGGCGGGCAACTCGTTATTCTTTGGAAACATATTCTTCAACATTTTCAGCAAGTTTTCAAATGCCGAGTCAGCTACACCTGCCTGTGCCTTCCATCTCAGCAAATCCAGTGTGCAGCCCAGCTTTTTCGGACCATCGTCGCATCCGGGGTACAGCGCCTTCCTGTGATCCTCTAACATGCGATCCAAATTCTCCCTCTCTTTTTCAGTTTCGCAGCGTCTCCGTGCATCAGCAATGGTCCGACCAAGATCATCAACGGGATCATCACGTGCCTCTTCTTCACCTTCCCCTTCACCTTCAGCATCCTCCATGAAAGTATCACCGAAATGAGAAAGATAGCTTTCATCATTGAAATCATCCCCTTCTTCATCTTCTTCCATTATAACCCCTCTTTCTCCATGCTTGGTCCAACAATTATAGCTTGGCATGAAACCGTGCCGAAGCAGGTGCATGTGAACATCTCTTGAGGAAGAGTAACCCTTCCGATTCTTACACTTAACACATGGACAGATAACAAAACCCCCTGCTTGTTCGCATTAGCCACTACGAGGAAATCTTTCAAACCCGTACTGAACTCGCCGGAGAGTCGGTTACCGTACATCCATTGCCGATTCATCTGCATTATTATAATATAAAATATATAATTAACCATCATGCATTTGTTAAACTAACTAGCTACAAACAATATAAATTAAACAATGAACTACACACACATGCATATTTTATCAATGACACATCAAAGGTTCAAGTTGCTAACCGCGATCGAGGAGGAAAAAATAAATGAGAAAGCTCAAGTGTGACTCCAACACTTCATATCATGTTTGTTTCATGCTCTTGGGGCATTTCATCAAACACCTTATGTGCATAAGAGGAACCAAAAGCAAACCTAACACTCACTTGTGAAGTTTGTGAAGAGAATGGCTCCAAATGGCTAAGTGTTGGCTGCTGGATGGGTATATATAGGGGAGGGGCTTTAGTCCCGGTTGGGCTGGCCAACCGCGACTAAAGGCCTTCGGGCACCTTTAGTCGCGGTTGGGCTGGCCAACCGCGACTAAAGCCCCCCACGTGCACCAGCTGGCCACCGTGCGCCCTGGGCCCAGGCCTTTGGTCGCGGTTCGCCACACGAACCGCGACTAAAGACCCCATTAGTCGCGGTTCCTTTACCTTCGCGACTTATGGGGCTTCCCGGAAGCCTGTTTTTCCACCAGTGTCAGTACGCAGTTAACCAATCCCGTCACGGACTTGCTTCCTTCAGAGGTGGCGGTGGGGTTTTCCGCGGCCACCGGTGCAAACGTTGAGCTTCATCAAATTAGGTCCTGGTCCTTCAGCTCTACACTTGCTCGCGAAGGTACTGTCTATCTATAAACTAGCTTACAGTTGTTGAATTTTCTCCTATTCAGAGTTTAGTGGTTGCCGCGTCTAGTTTGAGCTTACAGCCGCATGGTCTCTATTTTTTTGTTCATGTGAGTGATTGTTTTTGTTTAATAATACTTATCTTTTTGACTATTTTATCAATGAACAAATGGATCAGATGCAAAATGTAGGATCGCTATTGAAATTACAGACCACGGTGAACAAATGTTTTTAAGAGCGTGAACAGATATTTCAAACTTGAAAATACCATGTAAAAATATTAAAATTTGATAAAAAAAATATTGACACCATCTGGAAGCACTGGCCGCGCATATATTAGATGACAAAGTGTATGCAACCGATAAACAAAATATAAATTGTGAAAAAAAGCTGTAATCATAAACAAATACAAAATTATTACGGATAATTATTGTCATCTAAAAAATTATAACTAGTAAAAAAAGTGAATTTCGCTTTTTAGCCTGTAATTATGCATTTGTGACACTAATTACCTACTGAGGGAAAAATCCTCTAGAATATTTGGACCTTCGTTTTGTGGTGTGTATCCATTGGGCAGGGTCTTAGTTGATGACCGGTGTTCAAAAGTATTAGTACGAGAAGGAATGAACAATTGGATAAGAGAAACCTGGGCATAATCGTGGATGATGCCCTCCTATCTTTACACATTTTATCATGCCACATCGACGAATCATGGCTGTCCTATATAACAAACAAAAATTCTAAACTCGGATAAAACCGTGTTTAAAGGCTGCTAGATGGGATATTTTTGTAGAAGTTCCACCAGATGGGGTAATATGTGTCACAAATACACTACTGTAGGGTAAAAAGTGGAATTCACTCAAAATAAAGTCTAAATATTCAAAAGCATCACTATCATGAACAAGAACCATCACTACCATAAACAAAAAATATCTTTGATCTAAATAATAAATATTATTCAAAATGTGTTGACGAAAGGGAAGTAGATTGACCACAAACAATAGTATAACTTAAGATGTACAAAACACCGAAAATAATCTCTAACCAGAAGACCATTATGGTATAAAAAAATTGACAGGTATGAAACAAAATTCTTAAGATATAAAGAACAGAGGGAAAATGATTTAAAAAAATTGTTGAAAAGAGAAAAACATAAATGCTAAATGTCATTAGCACCGAATGCCCAATGGGATGCTACTTGGGGACTGCGGTGGGGTCTGAACTTTGAAGCTGAGTGTGCCTCTTTAGACTTCATTTATTATTTTCTATTTCTCGAAAAGAGGCCACATACTTGAGAAAATTCTAGTTTGCACCACTTATTTGTGAAAATTGAATCGCCTTATTCTAATTGTGACACAATACACTGAACAATTTAACATGTTTTTAGCATGAAGTTAGTTTGTCTTCTAGTCATCTTCTCCCTAGTACCAAGTTCCAACACATTGAGCAGCTAGTTTTGCACCAAGCAAACGAAATCCAGTTTTTTCTTCTGTGTTTGTAATCACAGTGTATTCTGATATATCACTCAATTCAATACGGTTCACTCAATTCAATTAGCTAACTCAGACAAACGATGATATTTGCGCAGAAAAAAAGATACTGGTTATTGTTGGAGCCGTTGGATCTGCCACAGTCCTGGCAATTGTATTAGTCCTGGTTTGGTTCCTTCTAGCATGTTCCAGGTGGAGGCGCACACGCGATTCCTTTGGGCGGGGAATTTATGGACTTAGGAGGTTTGAGTACAGCGAGTTGGTCGGAGCAACAGGGAGATTCTCCAGGGACAACACACTTGGAGCTGGTAATTTCGGCATAGTATATAAGGGGAGCTACACTGACGATTATGGCAACCAAGAAGTGGCTGTGAAGGAAATAAAGAAGACTACAGGAGTAATTGAGGATTTCATGTCCGAACTCAAGACAATTAGTGCAACAAGGCACGTGAATCTAGTCGAGCTGAAAGGATGGTGCTGCAGCAGAAACATATGGAACTTGATCGATTTTATGTGTTGGTGCAGACAACAAAGGGTTAAACTCTTTCTTGTGTATGAATTGGTGCCTAATGGCACACTGGAGGAGCACCTACACAGCATGGAGGAAACTCTACCATGGGAAAAGAGGTATTGTACAATACGTACTGCATCCACAATAATTTGAAAGGTTGGAGAAGTATGAATTCCCCAAGAGTAAAAACATGAGATCGTGTGCTATATATGTCTCAAGATTTCACTTTACTCTTTAATATATTTCACAGGTATCAAATAGTTAAGGGCATAGGGTCTGCACTTCGTTATCTCCATCACGAGTGCAATAAAACCATCTTGCACAGAGATATCAAGCCAGGCAACATACTACTGGACAATGATTTCAACGCCAAGCTCGCTGACTTTGGGCTATCGAAGATTATCGCCAGCAAAAACAATACAACACTTGTTACAACTGCTATAGGGACAATCGGATACATGGATCCAAAGTGCATGAAAGATGGGAAAGTCAATTTCAACCGTAAGTATGATGTCTACAGTTTTGGAATTCTTCTACTAGAGATTGCAAGTAGAAAGTCCAGGGAGCAAGTCATGGAGCAGTATAGAAACAGCGCAGAATCACCAATGGTGGAGGTCGCTGATGAGAAACTGAATGGTGTCTTCGACAAGACGCAAATGGAGCGTGTGATTGTCCTAGGCCTCAAGTGCTCTGAACCCGATGAGAAACAACGCCCTTACATGGTGGATGCAATGAAATTCCTGGAGGACGGCATAAAGTTACCTGCTATAACCGAAATAAATGGCCAACTATGTGCACCAGGCACTATTAGCTCTAACCAGGATTCACTTTTTCCACCTAAGCTTAGCGGTTGATTCCTGGGTCGACGCTTAATCATGGGTCATCCATGCATTTGTGTTTCTTAATACGCATGCAACTCTAGCTGTATAGCGATGTAATTCAGACATTAATTGGTATATCGCCTGCATAAGTGTTATCGGTCTTAATTTTTATTATGTCTATCTCCACTAGGAGAGCACAGAAATGTAGACTAGTACTGCCCAACCGAAGGGCGGCTGGTTATTCGTGTAAATGTAACTTCTCATATTATTTGTATGTCTGAGTTTCATCAAGCTCAGTGGATATTTCTAAAACAAGTACACTCTCATGTGTTCACTACATAATAAGTAGCTTAGCAATCAAGGTATCGTCATTGCTGCGATCAATAAACCCATCGGAACATGCCAGGATGTGGTGGACGCTGAAGCTGCAGCCATTCTGGCGGGTCTTAGACTTGGATTAGAGCTGCAGGTGGAGAGTCTGGTCCTGGAGTCTGATTCTCAGGTGGCTATTGAAGCAGCTAGGAACAAGACTCACAAACAAGTCAGAAGTCACGACAGTGGAGCATTTTCAAGGATATTGAGGAAGCCAAGTGTGGCATTCCTGTTTGTCTTTGTCTTTCACTAGGAGAAAGCTGAATGGACTGGCTCATGGCTTAGCCCATCTAGCTAGTCAGTCTGGTATTTGTAATCACTGGGTTGGTGTAGTGCCAGATTTTATTGCCGAACTTGCTATGCAAGATGTTGTAAACACTGATATTGAGTAATGAAGAAGTTTCCCCCTCAAAAAAAAAAAGTAGCTTAGCAATTGTCAGAAATTGTGGCCAGTGTGACGCGCTGGGCTACTTCTTGTGGCCATTTTCAGAAAGTAACACGTTCAGCAATACCATCTCCTTGCCCACACACTTTTCAAAAGAAGAACTCCATGCCAATGGCACATCGATAACTCAGGTTGACTGGTTGAGCAGGCAATGCAAACAGCTTACCTTGCTAGAAAACGGAAGTCTAGTCGCTGCTGCTCTGCTCCCGTGGTGGCTGGGCCACGCCTGAAATCGGAGACTGTGCCGCCGAGCACCGACGTGCTAGCTCTGCTCGTCTCGCGCCGGTGTGTACCGTCTCTGAGCCTGCATCTTGACGGCCGTCGGCAGCCGGCCGCCGGCGCGGAGTTTGAATTGGGGAGGATTTGCGGAAGTGGGCGGACGAAATTAGGGATTCCAGACGACCTGCAGTGCAGACTGGGGGCAAAAGGAGCCGGGTTCAGAGCCGTTCGATGCATTTGAGGTAGTTAAATCTGGTGCGTCTGATCAAACGGTTAGCTTGTAGCAATTGTTTCAGCGAAACTACTTCACGTCCGACGTTTCTAGTTCGAATTTTGTACGAACAATATTGAGGGTCGGACGGCCAAGCGGTGGAGCGGCCGCGTCGTAAATACAAAAACCATGGTATTTTTCCAGGGTATAAGTAGCATCGGTTTGCAACATTTTTTCAGTAGTTGATAAGGTCGTGAGAACACCTATTAATGCTGAAAAAACCTCGAACGCAATGTGTTTTTTGAGTATGTAGCATTTCGAAAAAGCAATATTGGTTTGTAAAATATTTTAAGATCCATAATATGTACTCCCTCTGTACGCATTTAATCGACGCGGCTTTAGTTCAGAACATGCATCTAACTAGTTCACGTCCGCGTCAATTAAAACAGACCCGAGGTAGTAGCAAATAACTTTCGCAATATTTTAAGCATGTCCGCAGAGCAAAACAATTCCGTATGTATAAATCCCAAATTGTTTGCAGTAAATTGTAAGAATCATGTCACGTTTAAAAAAACAACACATCTATCTTTTTTTGTCTAACTCTTCCAACATTTCAGCATCACCTATGTAACAATGGATAAATCTATATGTAGCATATGCACAAAACTTATTACAGCACTTTGTCCATACGTATACAACAAAAATCAAAATCACATGTAGCAAAACTCAACCTCATATGTAACATCGAAAAACACAGGCCACCACAATCATTGAGTCTCGTCGCCGTCGAGCTCACCAAGGACGAACCGGACTAGCGGGAGCCTCGATGTCGTCAGATCTGAGGACCCTCAATATTCTATCCGGCAACCCACCATCTTCCCTAAGCTTGAAGCTCCCTCCGCATAGATCTATGGCGGACAACATTTACCGTGGTGGCTCCTAGGGAGATGACGCAGGGTGCCATGGGCATTACTAGCGAGCACGACACGGCCGTCTATGGTTGCATGATCCCCTGTCGCGAAGCCTCATACCGAGGAGAGCGCGTCATCTTCCATGGAGGCCGCCTTCGACGCGCATGGAGAGCACGGAGGAGGAGCGGAATCTTTAGCGCTCGCTACAGGAGGGAAGGAGCAGCTATGGCGGCGCTAGACGTGCCGGAGCCCCAGCGGCATCGGTGGCCATCGTAGGTTGTGGGCTCTGTCGTTTGACTTCCTTTTCTCTGGTCTGAAACAAGAGATAAAAGCGAAGATGAGAGGCGCGTGAGGAAGGCTACACAAGGCGGAGATGCGAACAATGCGAGGCGGTAATGCGATGGATGGACCCAACTGTAGCTACACCCGGGTCACAGATAGAGTTTTCATTTTTCTTTCTGAGTTGCTCATTCTTAGGTGTATGAGATTTAATAAATCTCAGTCAACTACTAAGATATTAGATTTGTCTCATGTTGACATGACAGTTGCAAGTGAGTTATAACTTAGAAAATTGTTCCTACATTATAAAATAATTATTTGTACAAAATATTTTTTAATGAGGTAAAACATTATTCATCCACTATATTTTTTTCATGAGGTTAAAATAATGTTAACGTGTCACAAATATTAGGGATGGCATTAGCCTACTCTAACCTAGTGCGATGCGAAAATATCGAGTTCTACTCTTCAAAGTAGACTGAAAACTAGTATCGACTTGTTCTCGAAAGAAGAAGTCTTTCATCGGGCCTTGTCAAATAGCTGTGAGATAAAAACGGCACTGGGATAGAAACCACTAGGTTCGTCTTGCCCTCACGGACCTCCATTCTTGATCTGTGATTTAAATCACAGTCGACTAAGCTCTACGTGCACCCGTTTAAAAAACCTGAAACAATGCGTTAAAAACATCGAAAGGCTCTTTGTCGAGGCTCTGGAAAACTTGCGGAGGTAGTGTTCAATAGATCTCTTCTTTTTTAAGTCCCTACTGTTTCAAAATATAGCAATAATCTTGTAAACTTTTGCCAAAAAATATAGTACCTCTGTCCGGCTTTAATCGATGCATCCACCAGGTATAGGGGTGTAAACGGATCAGATCGGATCGTATTTTGTTCATACCATATCCTTTAACATAATTTTTTTTGGATCTGGATCGAAGCGAATATTGATCGGTTTCGGATTCGAATGCGGATATATTGAACTGCGGATTCGAATCGGAAACGGGGCGAACTCGGCCCGGAAACAAACATAGTCGGTTATATGCTTGCATCGGTAGATACTTATAGTTCTTGCAAATGTTGAGAGGATTTAAACTTTTAGTCTTTTGTACTCCCTCCGTTTCTTTCTATAGTCCTTATAGATTTTGGCATTTGTTTCATAATATAAGGTTGTAGCTTGGCTTTTTTCAATTATCCCCTCCATCGGTCAACTCCCACACGACATGCATGAAAAAAAATCCATACAAAATAGGAAACAATTAATTGAGATTCCTAATGCATGGCTCCAAGGATTGCTTAGATTTAGGAAGCAATGTTTTTCTTTCCTTAATTAAACCTAGCTGCACATATATGGAGAGTCAACTAGACAGATTTGTGGAATTTGTTATGATAAGTTAGGAAGTTATCGATTTCCCTAATTTTAGTCCGATCTGAAATCGTTCAGCCAGGGGTCTTGTGTAAAAAATACTCTTGCGTTAATTTCCGTGCCAAAAAACTATAAGCACTATAGAATGGAACGGAGGGAGTAGTTAAGAAAAAAGAGACATAATTTACGCTAAAACTTAAGAATTGATAGAATTTAGAGCTAAACAAGCTCGCCAATTGAATTTGGTAACTCAATAACTACTAACCTTGTGAATTAGCCTTGGTTTTTGACTAAAAAATTGAATTATCCGGTTTAAAACCTTCGGATTATCCTAATTAAATATCAGATAATATATATCCGTGTGCTATTTGCTATACCATATCCTATACCATATTCGGAGGATCACTTCGGAATCGGATATCCATATCCGCCGGATTTTTCAAAATCAGATATGGACACCATAAAACGGATTCGGGACCGGTTTCGACATCCTATCCAGTTACATCCCTAACCAAGTAGGTACACGCATGCATGCAAGGCACCCCGCATTAATTAAAGCGGAATAGTAATGTGAGTTCAGAAAAATCCAGGAGATAAATCGGCCTAAAAGACCGTGCAGGATAGTGGAAATTTTCCTGGCTAGCCACAATGGGAGTATCATAAGTAGTATCATGCATGTCATGTTGGTAAAAATCTGATGTGGCACACCGTTTAATAAGGTGAGAGATGGAAGTGGTATCATAATATGATACCGTATCATAGCACGTAAAACTAGAAAAGTTAATGGCAAACACATCTTGTACATAAATTTGCATTAAAATTCTACAAAATATTAAATATGATGATACTATGATACTATATTATAATACTATGCATTATGGGGGTAGTATCATAAACTAGTATCATGTGCATGATACTAGTGTATGATACTTTCCATTGTGACTAGTCAAACACAATCAACAATATAATAGCGCTATGCTCCATTACGGGCTTATAGCTAACATCAGGGATTCCGAGACCAGCACCTCGCTGACAATATGAAATCTGATGTGATGAAAATTCAGTATTCAGAAGAACTGCAAGCTACAGTGTGCTGTGCGGTAACAACATTGCTTCGGTCAAAAGCTAAGAGCATCTCCAACAGACGCGCTAAACGTCCCGCGCGGCAAAAAAACCATCGTTTTGGCGCGCGCGGACGCTGCCGCGCTGCTCCAGCAGACGCGGGAAAACGACGCGCGCGCTAAAAAATTTACCGCCCGCGCGCTTTCGCGCTATCCCGCGCGGGAAATCTGCCGCGTGTGTTGCCGCGCGCGCTATTTAGACGACACGCGCGAAGCGGCCAACCGCCACTCCTCCCACGCGTCTTCCTCCCGTGCCCTCTCTCCCCGCCGCTCTCCCTCCCGCGCCGCTCTCCCTCCCGCGCCGCTCCACCTCCGGCCGTTCCACCTCGACGCGAAGATGCCGCCGCGCCGCCGCTCGTCCTCCGGCTACCGCGGCGTCCGCGCGCGGCCGAGCGGCCGATTCGACGCGGAGATCCGCTCCGGCGAGGAGCGGATCCGCCTCGGCACCTTCGACACGGCGCACGAGGCGGCGCGTGCCTACGACGCCGTCGCGTGGCGGCCGGGCCGCAGCCGCCGCGCGATGAACTTCCACGACGTGTTCACGCGCGAGCGGCGGAGATGCTCGCGCCGCCGCCGCCGATGATCACGCGCGAGCAGCGCCGCGCCGGCGGCGGGAGCCGGGAGCGGCGCCCGGTCATCGCCGAGCGCGACGAGGCGTTCCGCCTCGAATGGGCGCGCCGCTTCCCGGAGGACGTCGCCGCCACGGCGGCCTTCTACGCGGAGAAAGAGGAGAAGGAGGAGGAGAAGGCGGCGGCGAAGGCGGCGGAGAAGGCGGCAAAGAAAGCTTCCCGCGAGAAGCGCCGCGCCGAGATCGCGAAGAGGAGGGCGGCGAGGGCCGCGAAGGCGGCGAGGAAGGCGGAGGAGAAGAAGAACGGCGCAGGGCCGTCGACGGTCGTCGTCTCCTCCTCCTCCTCCTTCGAGTGGACGACAACGCCGGTGTCGTCCACTACTCCGAGCAGCTCGGACTTCAACCGGGACTCCTCCGAGTAGAAGTTTATTATGTGTCGCATTGTATCGTCGAACTTTTATAATATATTCGTATTTTCGATCAAATTTTCATAGTTTGTTCGATTTAAATTTTCAAAAAACGGTCGGATTTAGCACTTTATACCGCGCGCGCGCTGCAAAATAGCGCCTCTGCCGGAGGTGCGTTTTTCGCGCAGCAACGCGCGCTGGAAAATAGCGCCTCTGCCGCGGGCAAATTCGCTAACACGCGCGCTAACAGTATACAGCGCGCCGAATCGCGCGTTTAGAGCGCCAGATTTTAGAGCGTCTGTTGGAGATGCTCTAACTACAGGTAAGCGGCAATTATTCATAACACCAAATGCAGCCATAACCCCTGCTACAGCTGGGCAGCCTAGCCCGGATGGCCCGGCCCGAATATCCTGCGCGGAGCTGGGTCGGGCTTGCATGTCGGACCAGGTTTAGACCTAAGTATGGAGCCCAGTCATTGGGTTGGACTCGGGCTTGCAGAAAACACGCTTTAGGTTTAATTCATGCAAAACTTGTTGGGTCGGCCGGCGTTTCTCTGTCTAGGCCGAGTTCAGGCCTAGTTTGTAAGCCCGAATGTCACTGAGTTTGGACCTAGAAATCTATGGTCGGGCTTCTTTAGACCTGGCTAGAAATCCAACCTGGTCAGAGAAATGCCCTGGTGTAGCCTCTGTTGATCCCTTCAATGAATCACGAGCCATTCACTCACGAACGTAAACAAAACCTAGAGATCACACATCATACCACATAGGCCGAGAGACCAAAAAATAAAAAGAGTGGTAGGAAAGTTACCTTGTTTAGCTTCCCCGCACACCTGGCTATGAGAATCCTATACACCGACCAAGTCAGGGCTTGGTATGCACCGCACACACCCGCGTGGGTGTGGTCCTGGCCAGGTACGTTTTTTGTTTTTTTACTTTCCTTTTTTTTTACTTTCTGTTTGTTGTCTCTTTATATTTTTTAGACTCAAAAGTAGTAATATTTACAAAATGTTCAAATTTTAAAATATTTAGATTTTGAAAATGTTTATATTCAAAATATGTTTTGAAAAAATATGTTCATTTTCGAGAAAAAAAATCAATCTCAAAAAATGTTCAATCTATAAAATTATTCAAATTTGGAAAAAAATCAGAATTCAAAAAATTGTTCAAATTTTAAAAATATTCATTTTCAAAAAAAAATCAAAATTTGGGAACAATTCAATTTTTAAAAATAGTTCTGAAAATGTTCAATGTAAAAAAATGTTCACATTTAAAAAGCGCAAAAGGACAGAAAAGAAACACCGAAAAAGGCAACAAAAAAATCAACACTAGGTCGCGCCAACACCTTGCTTGGGTGGGCGACGCGTGCCCCTTGCCGACCAGGTCAGCCTATATGGGCTCCCACCTGGCTTGCCCTCTGCCTAATGATGCAGAACTCTCTAATAATTGCAATTGTTATAAAAATTATGGGGACCAAAGATATGTTGGGTGAAGGCGGTACGCGGGGTGTAGACCCACTGATCGCATCTGCGCAGCATGCTGGAGTGGAGGAGGGGATCATCAAGAGGGTTTTGCCCGACCAACGTTCATCGAGGAGCTGAATTTGACAGCTCACGGCGAAAGTTTAGGTGGCCATAACCAGATTAAGAAATACCTCATGCCCCCGGTCTTAATCAACTCGTCATCTATTCGCTTTACCACATAACTGGGAACGCATGGCGGGTGGTATTTAGAAGTTTCTTCAGGTTGAAGCAACTGACACTTATGAAGACAGGTCTGTGAGCCTACCATGGTGGATTCCTTCGCGGAAATCACCCGCTCGATCCCGTGCCTACCTATATTATCTCAATCTCCCCTCAACATCTCTCACTCTCACTCAAAATCATCGTCTAGTTTCTCACTTAGGCGACGGTGTTCAGGGGTGCAGCTAGGGGGTCATCCCCCCTCCCTAGTTATGGCAATATGCAGCATCCACAAGTTCTTATTTTAGACGCGTTTAGAGGGTGAAATGAGTGGAGCTAAGCTTGGTTGCCCCCCCCCCCCCATATAAAAATGGTAGATCGGCCCCTTGGTCCTGTCAATGCCGCCTCCGTCCCTGACGGTGTTTGTAACATTGCTACATGTCATACAGTATCGACAGTGTATACAACATCTCTATTTTCTAGCCACAATTATATGCGAGTACAAAATTATATATGCCCTTACAACCTGAACATTGTACACAATAGCGCCCGTTAGGAATGAACGGGTGTGATAAGCCCGGACAACCCTGTATATGTAGAGTTGCATTTTGGATTGATGCTCTGTTGTTTGTGTCTAGGGTGGACCCGGTTCACAGGGTCGGGCGGTGGCCTCGCTCTTTTGCTTTGCTTTGCTTTGCTTTAGGATTTGTATGAGTGTAAGTTCTTACTGTATGTTTTTTCTTCCGTCTAGTTTTGAGGTTGTCAAAAGGAAGTGTAATTTCAGGTATACATGTGCCGTGGAACCGCCTGTCGCCGTCTCACGACTCCACCAGCGTGCGATGGTTTCTCGTGGTTTCTGGCTTTAGAACCGGCCATTGCAGATCTCCAACAGTATTGTTATGTAGAAAGATACCCTGTATCGACGAAAAAAAACGCTTCGTCCCCCGTCCGTCCCCGCGGGCGGACTCGGGGCGACCTCAGCAACCCTAGCGTCTAGGCCGCATCTCCTCCTCCCCCACCGCCGCCGCCGGCGCAGGCCGCCGGGCAAAGCCCGCGCGGTGCCGGCGGCGGCCTTGCCCTTACCCGCGCGCGTGGTGGGGAGGCGCGGGGGCTCCCTCGTCTGGCGGCGGTGCGCTTTGGTGGTCAAGGTTCCGGCGGCGGCGCTCCTCAGGTGGCTCGGCTCCGGGTGGTTCGACGGCGGCGGCGCGGCCACTTGGCGGCCGGGGCGGCGCGGAGGCCAGCGGCGGCGCCTCCGGCCCGGATCCGGGCCCTTCGGGCTCCATCCGGGCTTGGACGGGCCGGATCCGGTGCGTCCGCTCCCGGCGGCCGATGGGGCTGCTCCGGCCGAGGACGGTTAGGACGGCGGCGCGCGGACCGCAGCGCGGCCACGGGAGCTTCACGAGCCCGTCGGGCTCGGCCGGGCCGGAGGGGCCTGGTATGCTCCCGTAGCCGCGTCCGGTCCGTCGCCGCGAGGTTGGCGGTGGAGGTTGTGCCCTCCCGCGTGGCCGCTGTCCGGACCCTCCTAGGCTCGGGATGTCTCCTCCCGGTTTCGTCGGCCGTCGTCTTTGGGCCACGGTGAGACGGCAATGGTGATTGCAAGATCGTGGTGGCGCGCGTTGGTGGACGGCAAGATTGGCGGAGCGCGATGGAGTGTCCGAGTTGTGGTTCTTTGGGGGACGGGAGAAATCCCTGTCGGATGGTCGACACCGACGCGGTGACGCTCGCGTGCGCCGCCTTCCTTCTTGAGGGGCGTCGGGGTTCCCCCTACCCACAACCCTCCCGCATATCGGGGGAAACCCTAGGATTGTCCGGGCAGCAGCGTCGTCATCGTCGCATCCCTTCTTGAAGGTGCTGCTTTGGTATGCGGCGCTTCGGAGGGCCAAGATCGTGGTGGGAATTCTCCGGAGGGCGCAGCGGTTGCGGATCATCATTGTTTTCGTCGATCCGGCTTTGTCGACGTTGTTTTCCTCTTTTCTTCTTCTTATGTTTTCTTTTGGGTTTTGATGTGCTGTTTGCCCCAGCGGTGGTCTCTATCTTGTATCGGTGTTGCTATATTAATATAGCGGGACGAAAGCCTATTTCGAGGAGAACCGGCCATGGCACGAACAACATTGTTTGGGCCGATTTGGGCACACCGCAGAGGGTAATTCACGACATCTGTAGTTGCAGTGTTGGCTTGGTGCCAACACCCCGTGCATTGCAAGGGACGCCTACGGTGGCGAGTACACAGTGGATAACATACGCATGTCACTTGTGATTGTGTGAATTTCAACCAGACCTACCTTCTGAACGATCGAGGCATAGAGGAAGTGAATGCGGCTGATTCGATCGAGCCTCGACGCACACTGGCCTCTGCACACGCATTCGTCACGCTGCATCCCACTCCCAGAGTACGAATCAAAGAATCATTCGATACCTCGAGCAAAGCACAGAATCAACAGGCAATCGTCCCAGCATGCAGCAGCCAGTCTTGCTGCTTGCGTCGCGTGACCATCGAGCCCTTTGCCAGGTCCCACATGGCAGCTGCCAGAACTGACATACTTCGCCGGGTCCCACTCGTGGAACGGCGAGCTAGCTAGCGAGCGCTCACGTGACGGCCAAGGTAGACTAGAGAAAGACCTTCGCACACTGACATGTGGGCACCGGTCTTCGTTGGTAGGAGTGCGTGCGTCGGTCCTGCCCTTTCTCCGTTCCGTCAACCTGACGCGCGCTCTCATTCTGGAAAGGCACAGCGTATGGCGGCTCGTGGGCCCGCACGTCAGCGGGTTAGTCAAAAGGTGCTGCCACGCGCATGCGCGCTCCAGAACGGCTCTGTAGATGTAGATGGTGAAAATGTTAGGATCGAGGTAAAGAAATAAAATTGCTTCCGTATGTCTTTATCGAAGTAAAGAAATATGTTACGGTGTGCTTGGCTGTAAGGGACTGATGCTGAAAAATCAAGGAATCTGGAATTCGGAGACAGTTTTCTTTCTGTTTCAACATACGTACGGGAGAAATTTCTGTTGCTGTTTCTGAATCTCAATTCTTGCAATGCTGCTATGGAATGTCGGATAGTTCATATGGGACACTTTTGTTATGGCTGGGCCGATTTTTAGACTCCCTGGGCTGGGTATTACGGGAACCAGTTTTTGTACAATAGATTACGCTATGTGTGTTTTGTTCAGAACGTGTACTGTCCCTTACTAGCTTGCATATGAGCAGTATCAGTGCGACTGCTCTGGATTTCCTGGAGTACCTCTGTCCAAACTACACCCAAAAGGGCTTTGCTTGCACCTCTGCTGGTAATTTGTCTTATTTCATCAACTGCCTTCGTCCATAGATGGATGCATAGTTACTCACATAGCATAGCTACTTTGCATCACTGTTGATTAGCGCCACTGTTATCGCCTATGAATATCATCTTCCCAAACTGTTCAAAATCTTAGCGGGACAGAAATCCCAGTTTATTTACAACAAAATCACCCAGATGGTTAATGTGTGTTGTAGTACGTTCCCACCTTATTTGGATTATTTTAATGTTAGATTTGGAATTCCCAATCTAATTTAATTCCAGGCCCAATTATGTGCATCCAAACATGGCATTAGGAATATGTGACATAAGTATAAACCATTTAACACCACAGAAGCATTGAAATAAAGACATATATAGAGCGTAGAAATTGCACTTTTGTTTGACAATCAATCCCATATGTATTTATAGTAGCAAATAGTACATGGTAGAGATACACGAGTTGTCTCCAACGATAATAAAATGAAGTTTAAAAGAAATGAACAAAACTTCAAGGTCTATAATTTATTTCTTCTACCATCACGCAGTCTTGCATTTTTCTGAAGGCAACCAGCCGTAGATACCAAACCACAAACCTACAAATACCAATGAAGGTTCTCCCATAATTTTAATTTGAGCCGCAATGTTAAGGCTGCGCGCACTCGACACAGCCTTTGAAGTAGTCAATCAACATTGGCAAGAATACAAACACCAATATGCCACGGAAAAGCAACCAAAAGGCATAGTCAACATCGCCGGAGAGCCGAGAGAACAAAACACCATTGTCGAGTACGTAGCAGTCGGGACAAATATGTCGAGAACGGGTTCTCGGGACAAATATGGCGAGGACAATCCTTCTCGCGACAACCATGAGAAAAGATCCAAAATCGATCAAGCGAAGCAAGATCCGAAAGTCCATACATATAAAATTTTAATCTTCAAGCACGAGGTGACCCAGCATACCACTAGATGTTGTAGCATGCAAGTCGTTCACATAACGCAACTGAAACATCGTTCCACTAGTATTACATCCCTCGAAGTGATACAACAGAAACATTGTGGGTCCAAGGTATACCTATAGAATTAGAAATTCGACTCTTTACAAAAGATATAATCACAACCTCCTAGATACATTGAAGTAAAACTACAAATAGAACTCCACAAGAATAACTCGTACACTAGACTTAACACTGGATCTACCTATAGAGATACTTCGCTTGCTAAAGAAACTATAAGTGGACTCTAGCTATTTAGATTCTAGGATTAGAGAGTTGGTTACCTCTTACTCCTAGTGTATGTTTTCCCCATGATTGACGTAGAATTTGACTCCATTGGCTTTGCTAATTGAGTTCTGCCTCTGGTAGTAGTTGACTCATGCATCTTTGAGTTCCACAATAGATTCTCCTTCGGTGCACTACTAGAAAATAACTGGCTATTAGTGGTGCATGATACGTCCCAAACGTATCTATAATTTCTTATGTTCCATGCTACTTTTATGATGATACTCACATGTTTTATACACACTTTATGTCATTATTATGCATTTTTCGGCACTAACCTATTGACGAGATGCCGAAGAGCCGCTTGTCGTTTTCTCGCTGTTTTTGGTTTCAGAAATCCTAGTAAGGAAATATTCTCGGAATTGGACAAAATCAACGCCCAGGGGCCTATTTTTCCACGAAGCTTCCAGAAGACCGAGGGAGAAAGGAAGTGGGGCCACGGGCGCCACCACACTAGGGCGGCGCGGCCCAGGGGGCCCGCACGGCCCTAGCGTGTGGGGCCCCCGTGCCTCCTCCGACTCCGCCCTTCCGCCTACTTAAAGCCTTCGTCGCGAATACCCCAGTACCGAGAGCCACGATACGGAAAACCTACCAGAGACGCCGCCGCCGCCAATCCCATCTCGGGGATTCGGGAGATCGCCTACGGCACCTCGCCGGAGAGGGGAATCATCTCCTGGAGGTCTCTTCATCGCCATGATCGCCTCCGGATCGATGTGTGAGTAGTCCACCCCTGGACTATGGGTCCATAGAAGTAGCTAGATGGTTGTCTTCTCCTCATTGTGCTATCATGTTAGATCTTGTGAGCTGCCTATCATGATCAAGATCATCTATTTGTAATGCTACATGTTGTGTTTGTTGGGATCCGAAGAATATTGAATACTATGTCAAGTTGATTATCAATCTATCATATATGTTGTTTATGTTCTTGCATGCTCTCCGTTGCTAGTAGAGGCTCGGCCAAGTTGATACTTGTGACTCCAAGAGGGGGTATTTATGCTCGATAGTGGGTTCATGCCTCCATTAAATCTGGAACAGTGATAGAAAGTTCTAAGGTTGTGGATGTGCTGTTGCCACTAGGGATAAAACATCGATGCTTTGTCTAAGGATATTTATGTTGATTACATTACGCTCCATACTTAATGCAATTGTCTGTTGTTTGCAACTTAATACTCGAAGGGGTTCGGATGATAACCTGAAGGTAGACTTTTTAGACATAGATGCATGCTGGATAGCGGTCTATGTACTTTGTCGTAATGCCCTGATTAAATCTCATAGTACTCATCATGATATATGTATGTGCATTGTTATGCCTTCTTTATTTGTCAATTGCCCAACTGTAATTTGTTCACCCAACATCTATTTATCGTATGGGAGAGACACCACTAGTGAACTGTGGATCCCGGTCCAATTCTTTACATCCGAAATACAATCTACTGCAATTGTTCTTTATCGTTCTTCGCAAACAAACATCATCTTCCACACTATACATCTAATCCTTTGTTTACATCAAGCCGGTGAGATTGACAACCTCACTGTTACGTTGGGGCAAAGTACTTTGATTGTGTTGTGCAGGTTCCACGTTGGCGCCGGAATCTCTTGTGTTGCGCCGCACTACACTCCGCCGCCATCAACCTTCAACGTGCTTCTTGGCTCCTACTGGTTCGATAAACCTTGGTTTCTTACTGAGGGAAACTTGCTGCTGTACGCATCACACCTTCCTCTTGGGGTTCCGAACGGACGTGTGCTTCACGCGCCATCAAGAAAATTTCTGGCGCCGTTGCCGGGGAGATCAAGACACGCTGCAAGGGGAGTCTCCCACATCCAATCTCTTTACTTTGTTTTTGTCTTGCTTTACTTTATTTTATTTACTGCTTTGTTTGCTCTTTATATCAAAAACACACAAAAATTAGTTGCTAGTTTTACTTTATTTACTGTCTTGTTCTCTATATCAAAAACACAAAAAAATTAGTTGCTTGCATTTACTTTATTTAGTTTGCTTTATTTACTACTGCTAAAAATGAGTAATCCTGAAGTTGAAGTTCGTTCGTTTAAGCAACAAGGGGAGAAAGTTTTAAAGATGCTTGGTATAGAATTAGCGATGCTCATCATAGGTGCATTAAGAAACACTCCACTATTATACTACTTAGGAACTTTTATGTTGGTATCTCTAGTTGGAATAGATATGTTCTTGATACTCTTGCGGGAGGTAATTTCCTAGGCACTCCTGCTTTAGAAGCTAGTTTCATTATTGAGAGTCTAGTTGGAATACCACTCGTTAATGAAGCTAAAATTGAAATCTCTCTTGAAGATGTCATGAAAAAATTGGAAGCCATAGAGAAAGATCTTCCAAGTATTGAGACTAAATTGGGAATATTACTTAATAACACTGATAAACTTGATAAATCTCTAGGTGGAATTAATGAGAGAATTGCCGTTTTAGAAACTTGTGCCACTCATGATAATCGAACCCATAGGATTAGTGAACTTGAAGAAGCTATGGGAACCTTGGGTTCAACTTTCTCTTCTCTTAAGTTTAAGGAGAAAGCTTATGTGGGTAAGGAGCAAAAATTCATGTATGTCTCTAAAGTGCCTAAGCCAAAAAACTATTATAGGCCTAAAATTGACAAAGCCCTTAGCACCACTATGGATGATGGCACATCTAAAATACCTATTGATGTTGATGCTTCATCTCTTCATAATACTTGATTCACACTTTCTGCGCCTAGCTGAAAGGCGTTAAAGAAAAGCGCTTATGGGAGACAACCCATTATTTTACTTCTGCACTTTGTTTTATATTTGAGTCTTGGAAGTTGTTACTACTGTATCAACCTCTCCTTATCTTTATTTTATTGCATTGTTGTGCCAAGTAAAGTCTTTGATAGTAAAGTCAATACTAGATTTGGATTACTGCGGAGAAACAGATTTCTTGCTGTCACGAATTTGGGTATGGTTCTATGTAGTTAACTCAGAAAAATCTTCCAATTTACGTGCGTGATCCTCAGATATGTACGCAACTTTCATTCAATTTGGGCATTTTCATCTGAGCAAGTCTGGTGCCTCAAAAAAATTCGTCTTTACGGACTGTTCTGTTTTGACAGATTCTGCCTTTTATTTCGCACTCGCTCGTTTTGCTATGTTTGATGGATTTCTTTGTTCCATTAACTTTCAGTAGCTTTGTGCAATGTCCGAAGTGTTAAGAATGATTATGTCACCTCTGAATATATGAATTATGCACTCGACCCTCTAATGAGTTTGTTTTGAGTTTGGTGTGGAGGAAGTTTTCAAGGGTCAAGAGAGGAGGATGATACAATATGATCAAGAAGAGTGAAAAGTCTAAGCTTGGGGATGCCCCCGTGGTTCATCCCCGCATATTTTAAGAAGACCCAAGCGTCTAAGCTTGGGGATGCCCAAGGCATTCCCTTCTTCATCGACAACTTATCGAGTCACCTCTAGTGAAACTATATTTTTATTCCGTCACATCTTATGTGCTTTACTTGGAGCGCTTGTTTGTTTTTATTTTTGTTTTTGTTTGAATAAAATCGGATCCTAGCATTCCTTGTTTGGGAGAGAGACACGCTCCGCTGTTTCGTATGAACACATGTGTTCTTAGCTTTATTCTTAATGTTCATTGCGAAGGTTGGACTACTTCATTCATTGTTATATGGTTGGAAACAGAAAATGCCGCATGTGGTAAATGGTATAATGTCTTGAATGTGATACTTGGCAATTGTTGTGCTCATATAGATCATGTTTAAGCTCTTGCATCATGTACTTTGCACCCATTAATGAATAACTACATAGAGCTTGTTAAAATTTGGTTTGCACGATTGGTTTCTCTAGAGTCTTGATATTTTCTGGTTAAGGTGTTTGAACAACAAGGAGACAATGTAAAGTCTTATAATACTTACAATATGTTCATATGTGAGCTTTACTGCACCTTTTATACTTGAGTTTGCTTCAAACAACCTTGCTAGCCTAGCCTTGTATTGAGAGGAATTCTTCTCGTGCATCCAAATCCTTGAGCCAAATACTATGCCATTTGTGTCCACCATACCTACCTACCACATGGTATTTCTCTGCCATTCCAAAGTACATTACTTGAGTGCTACCTTTAAAATTATATTCTTTGTCTTTGCAATATATAGCTCATGGGAAAAATAGCCTTAAAAACTATTGTGGTGAAGAATATGTACTTATGTGTCTTATTTCTTAATAAGTTGCTTGTTGAGCGGTAACCATGTTTCTGGGACGCCATCAACTTTTACCTTTGTTGAATATCATGTGAATTGCTATGCATGTTCGTCTTGTCCGAAGTAAGGGCGATTTTCATGATCAAATGGTTTGAGTATGCATATTGTTAGAGAAGAACATTGGGCCGCTAACTAAAGCCATGATCCATGGTGGAAGTTTCAGTTTGGACAATTAATCCTCAATCTCTTATGAGAATTTTAACTGTTGTTGAATGCTTATGCATTAAAGAGGAGTCCATTATCTGTTGTCTATGTTGTCCCGAAATGGATGTCTAAGTTGAGAACAATCAAAAGCGAGAAATCCAGTGCGAGCTTTCTCCTTAGACCTTTGTACAGGCGGCATAGAGGTACCCCTTTGTGACACTTGGTTGAAACATATGCTATGCAATGATAATCCATGTTAATCCAAGCTAATTAGGACAAGGTGCGAGCACTATTGGTATACTATGCATGAGGCTTGCAACTTATAAGATGTCTTATACATAACACATATGCTTTATTACTACCGTTGACAAAATTGTTTCTATGTTTTCAAAATGAAAAGCTCTAGCACAAAAATAGTAATCCATGCTTCCTCTCGCGAAGGGCCTATCTTCTACTTTATTGTTGAGTCAGTTTGCCTACTTCTTTCTATCCCAGAAGCAAATACTTGTATCAACTGTGTGCATTGATTCTTACATGTTTACCTATTGCACTTGTTATATTACTTTGTGACAATTATCCACGGGATATATATGTTGAAGTTGAAAGCAACCGCTGAAACTTATATCTTCCTTTGTGTTTCTTCAATGCCTTTACTAAGAATTTATTGTTTTATGAGTAACTCTTATGCAAGTCTTATTGATGCTTGTCTTGAAAGTATTATTCATGAAAAGTCTTTGTTATATGATTCAGTTGTTTACTCATTATCTTCATCATTGCTTCGAATCGCTGCATTCATCTCATATGCTTTACAATAGTATGATCAAGATTATGATAGCATGTCACTTCAGAAATTATCTTTGTTATCGTTTACCTACTCGAGGGCGAGTAGGAACTAAGCTTGGGGATGCTTGATACGTCCCAAACGTATCTATAATTTCTTATGTTCCATGCTACTTTTATGATGATACTCACATGTTTTATACACACTTTATGTCATTATTATGCATTTTCCGGCACTAACCTATTGACGAGATGCCGAAGAGCCAGTTGCTGTTTTCTGCTGTTTTTGGTTTCGGAAATCCTAGTAAGGAAATATTCTCGGAATTGGACGAAATCAACGCCCAGGGGCCTATTTTTCCACGAAGCTTCCAGAAGACCGAGGGAGAAAGGAAGTGGGGCCACGGGGCGCCGCCACACTAGGGCGGCGCGGCCCAGGGGGGGCCGCGCGGCCCTAGCGTGTGGGGCCCCCGTGCCTCCTCCGACTCCGCCCTTCCGCCTACTTAAAGCCTTCGTCGCGAATACCCCAGTACCGAGAGCCACGATACGGAAAACCTACCAGAGACGCCGTCGCCGCCAATCCCATCTCGGGGATCAGGAGATCGCCTCCGGCACCCTGCCGGAGAGGGGAATCATCTCCCGGAGGTCTCTTCATCGCCATGATCGCCTCCGGATCGATGTGTGATTAGTCCACCCCTGGACTATGGGTCCATAGCAGTAGCTAGATGGTTGTCTTCTCCTCATTGTGCTATCATGTTAGATCTTGTGAGCTGCCTATCATGATCAAGATCATCTATTTGTAATGCTACATGTTGTGTTTGTTGGGATCCGATGAATATTGAGTACTATGTCAAGTTGATTATCAATCTATCATATATGTTGTTTATGTTCTTGCATGCTCTCCGTTGCTAGTAGAGGCTCTGGCCAAGTTGATACTTGTGACTCCAAGAGGGGGTATTTATGCTCGATAGTGGGTTCATGCCTCCATTAAATCGGGGACAGTGACAGAAAGTTCTAAGGTTGTGGATGTGCTGTTGCCACTAGGGATAAATATCGATGCTTTGTCTAAGGATATTTGTGTTGATTACATTACGCACCATACTTAATGCAATTGTCTGTTGTTTGCAACTTAATACTGGAAGGGGTTCGGATGATAACCCGAAGGTGGACTTTTTAGGCATAGATGCATGCTCGGATAGCGGTCTATGTACTTTGTCGTAATGCCTCGATTAAATCTCATAGTACTCATCATGATATATGTATGTGCATTGTTATGCCTTCTTTATTTGTCAATTGCCCAACTGTAATTTATTCACCCAACATGCTATTTATCTTATGGGAGAGACACCACTAGTGAACTGTGGACCCCGGTCCAATTCTTTACATCTGAAATACAATCTACTGCAATTGTTCTTTACTGTTCTTCGCAAACAAACATCATATTCCACACTATATACTTCGCAATCTACAAGAGATCATGATCATAGCATAAACCAAGTACTAACACGGTGCACACACTGTCACCTTTGCACACGTGCAGGAGGAATAAAACTACTTTAATAACATTGCTAGAGTAGCACATAGATAAATTGTGATACAAACACATTGCAATCATAAAGAGATATAAATAAGCACCTCACTATGCCATTCAACAGAGTGAATAAGTATTCCGTGAAATATAGCCTAAGAGACCCACACGGTGCACACACTCGTCACCTTTACACACGTGGGACAAGGAGTCTCCGGAGATCACATAAGTAAAACTCACTTGACTAGCATAGTGACATCTAGATTACAAGCATCATCATATGAATCTCAATCATGTAAGGCAGCTCATGAGATTATTGTATTGAAGCACATAGGAGAGAGATGAACCACATAGCTACCGGCACAGCCCCGAGCCTCGATGGAGAACTACTCCCTCCTCACGGGAGCAGCAGCGGTGATGAAGATGGCGGTGGAGATGGCAGCGGTGTCGATGGAGAAGCCTTCCGGGGCACTTCCCCGTTCGGCAGGGTGCCGGAACAGAGACTCCTGTCCCCCGCATCTTGGCTTCGCGATGGCGGCGGCTCTGGAAGGTTTTCCGTATCGTGGTTTTTCGCATCAGGGTTTTCGCGACGGAGGCTTTATATAGGCGAAGAGGCGGCGCAGGAGGGTCGAAGGGGTGGCCACACCATATGGCGGTGCGGCCAGGGCCTGGGCCGCGCCGGCCTATGGTCTGGGGCCCCAGTGCCCCCCCTCTGGTCCTTCCCGGGTGTTCTGGATGCTTCCGGTGAAAATAGGAACCCGGGTCTTGATTTCGTCCGATTCCGAGAATATTTCGTTACTAGGATTTCGAAACCAAAAACAGCAAGAAAACAAAGAACGTGCACTTCGGCATCTTGTTAATAGGTTAGTTCCAGAAAATGCACGAATATGACATAAAGTGTGCATAAAACATGTAGGTATCATCAATAATATGGCATAGAACATAAGAAATTATCGATACGTCGGAGACGTATCAACCGCAGCCGCCATGCTGGAGGAAAGGAAGCACGCCGCAGTTTTTGTGGAAGACTTCATCCAGCGTGAGCAGGAGGTGGACGAAGGACTGACAAAAGTCAAGGAACTCCGAAAGCATTGGGAGGACAAGATCGTTGAAGCCTCACACGATGGTTGGCATGCAGGAACGAGTGCGAAAACGTCGACCACACCACTGCCATGTACGCCTTCATTGGTGGTCTGCAGAGAGGAGGATTGCTGAGGCATAAGCTCACATGTTTGGCTAACGCCAATAAACTGACTTTGGATGAGATGATCTCCATTGCCAGTGACCACACCGCCGCCGATGACGATGCGAGCGGTGATATCGCAGCTACAAGCAATCCCCCGCACCAACAAAAGAAGAACCGTGATAACGGCAACAACATCGGCCATAAACGCAAAAACCCTGATGACCAGAAGAGTGGCGGATCCGACATGGTCGCCATGGCGTTCCAACGCGGAGGTTCAGGAGGCGGAAGAGGACGCGGCCGTGGAGGCGGAGCCGGCAGGGGTCGCACAGCATGGCACCGAAGTCACAGCGGCGGATCCCATGCTCCGCAAACCTACGAGGAGTATAGAGACATGCCCCGCCCGACCCACTTGGATCCGGCTACGGGAAGTCCACTCACACCAACCGCAATCGCAAGTGGGTCAACGACCTAAAGAACGACCCGAAGCAGGATACAAGCGAGCCCGGAAGCACCGCCCACGCGGCAAAGGAGGCAAGGGCAAGAACAAGGACAAGGAGGAGGACAGCTTCCGAGGCGATGGACGAGGATGATAACTCGCCGGATCCCAAAGCCGGATCCGCAGGTAAATCCAACCCCTTCGAGAAAAAGAGCGTGGGGGCTTACCACACCTTCCTCGGAACCCCAACAGATCCGCGCTACAAAATCAGCTACCCGGATCCCGAACGCCATAGTTCCGGCCGTGCCGCAAGTATGTCGTGGTCGGAAGTTCCGTGCACATTTGACAGGGAGGATCATCCCGCCATTGTGCCAAAAGAATACTACGCGTTGGTTGTAAGTCCCCGCATAGACGGGTATGACTTCTCCAAGTGCCTCATGGATGGCGGAGCCGCCTTGAACATCATGTACCCGGAGACTCGGAGCGGATGAACCTCACCAAGGAACAGCTCAAACACAAGCAACACTGAGTTTCACGGCGTGGTTCCGGTAAGAAGGCGAATTCCCTCAGCAAGCATCACACTTCCCGTGGCTTTCGGCGATGTTCACAATTTCCGCGAAGAAAAGATCACGTTTGAAGTTGTGCCCTTCAAGAGCTCCTACCATGTCATCTTCGGCAGGCCCACCTACCACAAGTTCCATGCAAGAGCGTGCTATATCTACAACAAGCTCAAGATTCCGGGTCCTAATGGTATGATCACCATAACCGGAGACTACAAAAAGGCTCACGAGTGCGAGTTAGGCGAAGCCGCCTTCGCAGAGTCTGTCATATCCGGAGAAGAGCCGAAAGGCTGCAGAGCCGCGGTGGATCCGACTGAAATGCAGACCACCAAGAAGCAGATCTCCGAACACAAAAACTCCTTCAGGGCCACGATAGAGACCAAGAAAGTCAACTTCAAGGAAGGCGACGATTCCAAGCAGTCTCAGCCGAGCCAACATGGACCCCAAATAGGAAGACGCGCTCGTCGAGTTCCTCCGCGCTAACATGGATATCTTCGCATGGCAACCTTCTCGACATGTCCGGAGTACCAAGGGAACTCGCCGAGCACTACCTCAACATAAACCCGGGGCTAAACCGGTGAAGCAAGCTATGCGACGCTTTGGAGATAAGAAACGCCGCGCCATAGGAATGGAATTAGCAAAGTTACTAGAGGCAGGTTTTGTAATAGAAGTAATCCATACCGATTGGGTCGCAAATCCCGTCCTTGTACCCAAAAAGAACACCGAAATACTAAGAATGTGCATCAATTACTCGGCTTGAACAAACATTGCCCGAAAGATCCGTTTCCCCTGCCGCGCATTGACCAAGTCATTGATTCGACGGCAGGGGCGGAACTTCTGTGTTTTCTTGATGCGTATTCCGGTATCATCGATCCGGATGAAGGAGTCCGACCAAAAGGCGACCTCATTCATCACCCCATTTGGCACTTACCGCTATGTTACTATGCCCTTTGGCTTGAAAAACGCAGGTGCCCCCTACCAACGTACGATGCAGCGGTGCTTGAAGGACCAGATTGGCCGGAACGTACACGCCTACGTCGACGACATCGCGGTCATGACTCGGAAAGGATCCGACTTGATCAGCGACCTCACGTAAACCTTTGAGAATCTCCGTCGGTACAAGATGATGTTGAATCCGCTGAAGTGCGTCTTTGGCGTACCAGCCGGAAAACTCCTTGGCTTCATTGTCTCCAACAGGGGCATTGAAGTAAACCCGGAAAAAATCAGGGCAATTTTGTGCATAAAAAGGCCAACTTGTCTCAAAGATGTGCAACGGCTCACCGGTTGTGTCGCAGCAATCAGCAGGTTTGTTAGCCGTCTTGGCGAGAAGGCACTTCCCCTGTACAAGCTATTGAAGAAAACAGACAAGTTTGTTCTGGGACGAGGCAGCGGATGCAGCACTACAAGGGTTGAAGGAGATACTTACCTCCCCACCTATCTTAGCAGCTCCAGGAGAGTCAGAGCCTATGCTCCTTTACCTGGCAGCCACCAATAGGGTCATCAGCCTCGTCATCGTGGTGGAACGACATGAAGAAGGTCACGAATATGGAGTCCAAAGGCCAGTTTACTATATCAGCGAGGTCCTTACGGAATCCAAACAACGCTACCCTCACTTTCAAAAGCTTGCCTACGGAGTATTCCCGGGCAGCAGAAGCCGAGACATTACTTCCAAGAACATCCAAGAATCAGCCGTGAGCAAAGCTCCGCCGTCAACGATTCTCAACAACGCCGATGCAACAGGACGCACAAGCAAAATGGGGCATTGAATTATCCGCCTTCGATATCAGCCTACAAAGCCAGGACTCGCGGTTAAATCACAGTGTCTTGGCGGATTTCGTAGCAGTATTGGACGAAGCTCCGGATGCTAATCTAGAGCCGGAACCGTAGACATGGGTTATGCACTTCGATGGATCCAAGCAAGATCAAGGCTCAGGAGCCGGAGTCACCCCGAAGTCCCTCACCGGAGAAGAACCGCAAGACGCTCGCGCATCCACTTCGAAGCTACAAACAACATGGCGGAGTACGAGGCTCTACTACACCTGATCGCGCATCGCTAAGGAAATAGGGATCAAGCACATCATCTCGCGTGAGATTCCGACCTTGTGGCACGTGCAAGTAGCCGGAACCCGGAACGCCGTAAATTCCGTCATGGCGGCTTACAGAGACGAAGTTGACGAGATCGCCAAGTGCTTTCTAGGATACGAAGTCAAGTATGTCCGGAGAGACGACAATACAACTGGCTGATATGCTATCCAAGCTCGGATCCTGCAGAAGCCAATTCCGCCTCGGAATTTTCCCGGAGCACCTCCGATACCCTCGTGAAGGGCGCTAACCCGAAAACCCGTAGGTGGCAGTGTCTCCGGCCAAAGAGGTGTTGGCTACCATTCCGGCTTGGACACAGCCTTTTCCCGGACTACCTCATCGATCGAAGTTGCCGGAGGACGAGGTCCTCGCGCGCTGCATCATCGACGAGCAAGATCCTACACAATTGTTGATGGATAGCTCTACAAACGAAGCGCAACAGGGGTGTTTCTCAAATGCGTCTCTAATCAAGATGGCATTGAAATCCTCAGAGAGATCCACGCAGGGGATTGCGGGCACCATGCCGCTCCTGTGTCACTCGTTGCAAAAGCTTTTTGGCTAGGCTTTTACCGGCTCACAGCCTAAAGAAGATGCCGACAAGATAGTCAAGACCTGCCGAGGTTGTCAAGCACTACGCTACTCAACCAAACGCTCCAGCCCAAGAGCTGAAGACCATACCTATCACCCGGCCATTTGCGGTCCGGGGGCTCGATATGGTTGGTAAGTTAAAAAGATCATCTCCCGGCGGTTTTGAATACCTATTGGTCGCCGTTGACAAATTCAAGCAAGTGGATCGAGGCAAAGCGAGTGAGAAAAGCCGACGGTGCTACGGCACTAAAATTTGTCCGCAGCCTCGTGATGAGATTCGGCATCCCACACAAAGATAATCACGTATAATGGCACAAACTTCGCTCAGTGGAGAATTGAAGGATTATTGTGAGACAATGGGGATTCGATTGGACCTCGCATCCGTGGCTCACCCATAATCCAATGGTCAAGTTGAAAGGGCTAACGGTCTAATATTATCGTGAATCAAGCCACGCTCGAGGAACCGCCGCGACGAGCAGCCGGAGCTTGGGCCGACGAGCCGGACGCCGTCTTGTAGAGTTTGCGAACTACGCCCTAACAGGTCAACAGTGGTTTACCCCATTTTTCCCGGTATACGGATCCGAAGCCGTGATTCCTCCGACATCATCGACGATTCGCCGCGAGTTTCCGCCTATAATGAAGACACAACTCGACGAGGCCGGACAGCCTATCTCGTGGACCTGATCGAAGAAGCTCGGAATTTAGCTGACCAGCGCTCCGCCATATACCAGCAGAAGCTCCGACGATATCACATTTGTCGAGTCCGGAATCGCTCGTTCATGGCCGGAGACCTGGTTCTCCGTCTTCGCCAGGTGAAAGATCACAAGTTGCAATCTCCATGGGAAGGACCCTTCGTCGTTAGCAAAGTGCTTCACAACGGATCGTACTACCTTGTTGATTTCCGAGAGCTGAGGGACAGACCTGCTAATTGGCGCCGAAACGCAAGCGTGAGGATCCGGAGGACATCTACGACGAAACAGATCGCCCTTGGAACATTGCACAGCCTACGTCCTTTCCACACTTAGCATAGAATTGCATACCTTGTAACAATATTATACATGATCAATGAAATAAAGCTTTTGGTTCACTCTATGAGTCATTTACCTCCTTTACTTGTTCATTTTTAGATCGTGTATGTTTTCCGACTAAAACCGCAGAGCTGGATATTTTCCGCCTAGGCGTGTATGAAAGTTGTGATTTTTCAAAAATCGTCCCTCGTGACGTAAGCTTAAGTTTTCTGATTAAATTGTTATCTGTTGCGAACTCGTGGATTCCTAGTAGCGATTTCCGGCATCTATGCTTGGGGGCTTGTTTCCGTGGTTATTGACGGATTACCATTAGGTTTCGTCGCCGCTGGCGAGCGTTTCCGGCTAAGGTTTTCCGGCTCGCGGAAGGTCAAGCGAGCAAGCCGGAAAACAACGACATCAGCACTTGCTTTTTGACATAAAACGAAACATGCAGAATAATATTAAAGGATAGCAGGATCAGTTGTTTCCGCCCATACATAGTTGTTTCGTCCCTAGCTGCTTAAGAATTTAAAGTCTTATTACAAACCCTCGCTGGGGCCAAAATGATGCATTGTTTTTCCGCAGGACTAAGTTTTTACTTCTCCTTAGCCGGAGAAGTTTTCACATTGGCATCAGCTCCTTCGGCATCAGTTGGAGTTTCCTTCTCCGCGTCTTTGGCGGGTGAAGAGACATCTTCATCTTCTTCCGCTCCAGTTGCAGCCGGAGAAGTAGCGCCACCTTGGTTCTTTGAGCCCGTCCAAGTATACTGGCTTCCGGATTGGGCAGGCCTGGTTTCCGCTTCGAGATCCTTCAAAAGTTCAGCTTCGAGAGGCTCGTCAGCAGGAAGAACCACCTTCTCATAAAATTCATCGTGGCGGATCCTCCGGCGATGCGTGTATCATAGCCGCTAACCGCGTCAAGCAAGCTGCATTGACATCAGCCTTCCGGAGGAACGCCGTAAGTCACCCGGCCTAGGTCCAAACTCGGATTATGCGCTAAGCACATAGCCAAGGACATGGCGGCTGCGCCCGTGCCGAAGAAGATTGCAGATCCACAACCAGCTCCTGAAGCAAATCCATCCTCTTGATGAGCTTACGCACTTCGCAGTTCGGCTCTTTTTGATGTTGAGGTTGTGACAGATTTTCCCGGAGGCGGAGATGAGATCCTTGCAGTCTTCTCCGGCCAGCTGTAGCAGGTCATCGCGCGGGAACTGGCTCCGACGTTCCTCATCATATCCAAGCGGATCTGGAAAATACAAGTTTTGTTAAAAATAGCAAGTTACACATCTGCATCCATATGAATTTCGAGGACGTACCCATGACGTCGGAATTGAGCAAGTCCCAGACAGCCTCTCGTCGTTTTCATATATTTGCGAAGACCTCCAATTTCTTTTTGCCGCTTCTGGATGATGTCGCCGTCGCTCTGTCTTTTCAGCTCAAACTCACCAGCTTTACGAGCAAGCTCCGAGTTCTTCTCGTAAATTTTCTGTTCTCGCCTCCGCGAGCTTCGCTTCAAGATTTTCTCGTGAAGCACGTAGGGTTTCCAACTCGGAGGAAGCTGCAGCGAGAGAAGAGGAGGCACCTGCTCATAGTTACATGAAGTATCAAGTCCGGAAAAATGCGGAACAACCCACAATCGTCGCGAATCGGAAACCAACCTTGGGCTTCTGATAGCTGTTTCTTCAAATCCGCATTCTCTGCTTGGAAGCGCTGGATCTTCTCCGCCTGGCTAATGGTCACACGACGTTGCAGCGCAATATTTTTATGCAACTCGTAGTGCAAAGCTTTTTGCTCCTGTAAACACAGCCTGAAAGCGGAGTAAGTTCCGCCATCATGGTTTAAGTCTTTCTAAAGCATGGCGGCTGGAAATTTTTTCCGCCATCATGCTTGGGGGCTACCACGACTTTTAAAATTTCCTTTCAGATTGTTTTCTAAAAGTATTCAGACGCTAACTAATAAAGTTTCCGCCTAAATACTTGGGGGCTACTGGGGAGTTACCTTTTGCTTGCAAACAAGCTTGTCGAAGAACTGGCCAATGTTTTTCTTGGCGTCCTGGATCTCCGATGTTTCAACGTCCGGTTTGCCCCAGGCGTTGTTCAGCATATCATTGAGCAAATCTTGCTCCAGCTCCCACTTCTCTGCCTCCGTTAGTTTGTTAAAAAACTTTGTGGCATAGGCTTTTGGGGTGGAGGTAAGGTCAGCCGGATCTCCAAAGTTCTTGGGAAAAACAACCATATCGCCCGTGGTGGCTTCAGCTTTGCCGGAGGAGATTTCTTCTGCTTCCCCTTGGCTTCGTCCTTCAAATTCATCATTGATGGGACCCTTGCCGCCGGAATCATCTCCGCCCGCTCTGTCGCTGCTAACCGGAATTACTTCCGGTGGAGTGGGAGCGACAGGAGCTGGAGACTGGTCCGCGGGAGGAGGAGAAGGCTGCAGGGGGGCTTGTGGAGCGCTCGGCGGAGTTGGCGTCAAAGGACCAACGGCGGGAGACTTCTTCTGCATATACTTAGTGATATGCTCCTGAACGTTGGTCCGCGTGGTGGTAGGGTTCGGATTCCCGTGAGCAAGTAAAAGGAAAATAAGCATAACACAGCTCACCAATATAGATAACGCACATTGCTCTGAAACTTACGTTGCACCCGGAATGCGGGGCGTGAAGGTTTTCCTCGCCGTTGAAAGCATCTTCAGCGCTGGCGTTCCGCCTTCCTGGAATCAAGCGGAGGTGGTTTAACCACTCGGGTTTCTTGGCGGAAGCCTCGCCGCTGCCTCCATCGTCGGAGCCGGAGACTTTGGCGCGGGAACGCTTTGTAGGTCGAGGAGCAGCCTTTCGAGGTGCTTGTTCCTCTTCCTCTTCAGGGTCCTCCGGATCCTCTTCCGCCGAATCACCGCTAACGGGAACTCGGAGTATGGCGCGCAGGTTTTCCTCCGCCAAAGAGTCAAGCTGCGAAAAGAGTGAGCAGAACAAGTTAAACACTTAGAAAGTTGTGAGAGGATAAAGGAATGCGAAGGTATAAGCGCTTACCGGAGGGCATTTATCATGTGTGCTGATATCCTTGACCAGTTCCGGGACCTGTTGGCCTCTAGCAATCTTCACCAACGTTTTGAACCTCCTCTTGAGGGAGTCAGCCGGAGATCGTGGCGGGTGACTCTGAGGAGATCGTCAGCTCCAAAGGTACGCGCACATCGACGTGCGTTGTAGCGCAAAGGTTGGATCCTCCGCGTGAACCAGCCGAGGGTGAGCTGGGCTCCGGTTAGTCCATCATGAACTAACCAGGAAATCCTCCGCGCGGCCTTCTCCAATATGGGTGTATGGGCAAGTGTGGGGATGAAGCTCCAACTCGCCAATTCTTCCGGAGGCGTGTTGCTGAAGGGCGGGAGTCCATCGTGGACGCCTGGAACTGGCGCGTTCTTCACATAAAACCATCCGGCGTTCCAATACCGGACGGATTCGTGGGAGTCGTGAGGAGGATACATCCGACCAGTAGCGAAGCATGAACGTCATACTTCCGCAGCTTAGCATGGCCTTGTCTTTCGTCTCCTTCTTCACGCGGAAAAAGAATTGCCATAGTTTGATGTCGGGACGAATTCCGAGATGCCCCTCGCAAAGAGTTGCGAAGTTTGAGAGCAGAAGGTAGGAGTTGGGGCAGATGTTGTGGGGTTGAAGCCCGTATGTGTCGAGGACGGAAAGGAAGAATTCCGAGCAGGGGAGCGATAATCCGCGCTCGACCCACGCCTTTGTCATGACACGTTCATCCGCGTCGGGCTTGGGGATGTCGGAGTCGCGCGTGAAACTCCAATGTTTGGAGATCATGCCCTCATTTTGGAGTTCCCGGAGCTCCGTCTCGTTGTCTCGCAGGGCCACCATTGACCCCGCACCCCTTCACGGCTCCGGGCCTTGGAAGCCTTTTTGTTTTCCACCTCTTGTACCTTGGCTGCCATTCTAGCTTGGCCTTGTAGTTCCTCTTCGAGCTCTTGGGCTGTTGGGATCCGGCCTAGTAAAGTACTGGAAGAGGCGGAGAACGGTTGAGCAAGTCTAACGTCGGAAACATATGGTGGTAGGTACGCAATGGGATCCGGGCAAATCGGTTCCACGCACCGGGATCCGGGTTACTCGGAGAACTACCAAGTAAAGTGAGGAGAACCGTGAGGCATGCTTCCGGCTGCACCCATGCGAGCTAAGTTGAGTAACCGGAAAATCTACACTACAGCTACTTCTTCTTCTACAAGTCCGGTGCACGTACCGGCAATGGCGCGACGGTCCGGCGAAGTTCCGGCGAAGTAGAGGTCAACAAACTGGCGGCTTTGAGCCTCCGATGACCACGAATCGGCGGCGGAGTTGATTTCTTGGTCAACCGTAGCGATCTTGGTTGGAGGAGAGGCTTGAGGCGGCGGTGCGTGAAGCTCCCGCGCGGAAGGCTCGCCGGAGTTAAGATCTGTCGGGCGGCGCGGCGCGAGGAAGAAGACGAAGTGGTGAGATGCGGTAAAAGAATGAGGAATTACCGAGTCGCGGGGGTATTTATAGGCCACGCGCGGAGATTCGGGATTCGGATCCGACGGTGGAAACGGAACGGTCGCACCGTTGGATGGATGACACGTGTCTTAGGTCAAGTGCGGTAAAACGACGTGGAGGTAACTTAACCATGCACTCCCGAAATTTCCGGCTAAAGATTTGCATCTCGCGAAAATTTAGCGCGGGAATAAAGGAGGTTGTGCGCGGGAAAAGCGGAATCTCCGTTGCGATACCTAATCCGAAGACGAAGGAGTTCCGAGTGAATGAACCCGGAATCAAGTAGAAGTTTTTGAAGCTCTTCAAGATTCTCTTCGGATCCGAACTGAATGAAGCCGGAGGAATGATGAATCTCGGAGAACTTCGGGCTACTGTTGTGGGTATACTTTATGGGTATATCAACGGCATGGCCTAGATCCGGCAAGCCCGGTGGCCCATAGACGGTGGTGAGGCGTGTGGCCCATCGGGCGGCCCAGCTTGCCGTAGATCCCGAAGGATGAAGTCCAGCCCAGAACAGAAGCCGGATCTCTACCGACCTACGAAGGAGGCCGGATCCGTGATGGCCCATGAAGTATCCGGATCCAAGACGTACTTGGAGGAAGGCGGATCCTTGACGTACACGGCAAGACATTGAACCGTAGTTAGGCAACTTGTATTCCGGCTAGGACTCTCCATGTAAACCTTAGATCCGTGCGCCTTTATAAGCCGGATCCTGGGAGCCCTAGAGACACAACCACAACTCATTGTAACAACGCGAAGCCGCCCGCATAATTCCGCATAAGCAGCAAGTAGGCCCTGTCAACGTGCAGGTGTTCCGAAGCTGGGTAAATCGCGTACCACCGTCCCGTGAGCACTCCGCCCTATGGCCCCTACTTCTTCTCCCCCTCGCGAGGATCCCTCCTCCGAGGTACCGTTGATTAGGCAACGACACTCACTGTTACGTTGGGGCAAAGTACTTTAATTGTGTTGTACAGGTTCCACGTTGGCGCCCGAATCCCTGGTGTTGCGCCGCACTACACTCCGCCGCCATCAACCTTCAACGTGCTTCTTGGCTCCTACTTGTTCGATAAACCTTGGTTTCTTACTGAGGGAAACTTGCTGTTGTACGCATCACACCTTCCTCTTGGGGTTCCCAACGGACGTGTGTCTCACGCGCCATCAGTGCCCCATTGCTATCTGGCTTAGCAGTGGTGCACCAGGTAGTGTGCCACTACTAGCTTCATGGTGCGCCACTGCTAAACGTGTGAGGTGCGCCACTGGACAAAACAAGGTGCGCCACTGCTATAATTTGAAATTTCTGGATCTAGATCTAGCACATTTTGTTTCGAATTTTTTTGGCTCGTTATTTTTTCTCGTTTTTGTTGCCAAAATTATTTGTCCAATGTTCATTCTCATTTTTCTTAGCCTAGCCGCCGGTGAGGATGGATGAGAGAGGTAGGAGAGGTGAGGATGGAGGATGGAGGAGAGGATGAAGGAGAGGAAGGCCAGAGCTAATGGAGGTCGGAGGGTCGCCAGAGAGGAGGAGGGATGCCGGAGGGTCATCGGAGAGTAGGGTCACCGGAGTTCGTCAGAGAATAGGGTCACCGGAGGTCGCCGGAGTGGAGGTCATCGAAGTGAATGAAGAAGTAGAAGGAAAGGATGAAAAGAGAGGAGGAGGAGTGATACGTCTCAAACGTATCTATAATTTCTTATGTTTCATGCTACTTTTATGATGATACTCACATGTTTTATACACACTTTATGTCATTATTATGCATTTTCCGGCACTAACCTATTGACGAGATGCCGAAGAGCCACTTGCTGTTTTCTGCTGTTTTTGGTTTTAGAAATCCTACAAAGGAAATATTCTCGGAATTGGACGAAATCAACGCCCAGGGTCTTATTTTTCCACGGAGTTTCCAGAAGACCAAAGGGGATACGAAGTGGGGCGACGAGGCGCCCAGACCACAGGGCCGCGCGGCCAGGGTGGGGCCCGCGCCGCCCTATGGTGTGGGGCCCTCGTGCCTCCCCCGACTCTGCCCTTCCGCCTACATATACTCTCCGTCGCGAAAACCCTATTACCGAGAGCCACGATATGGAAAACCTTCCAGAGACGCCGCCGCCAATCCCATCTCGGGGGATTCAGGAGATCACCTCCGGCACCCTGCCGGAGAGGGGAATCATCTCCCGGAGGACTCTTCATCACCATGATCGCCTCCGGATTGATGTGTGAGTAGTTCACCCCTGGACTATGGGTCCATAGCAGTAGCTAGATGGTTTTCTTCTCCTCTTGTGCTATCATGTTAGATCTTGTGAGCTGCCTATCATGATCAAGATCGTCTATTTGTAATGCTACATGTTGTGTTTGTTGGGATCCGATGAATATGGAATACTATGTCAAGTTGGTTATCAATCTATCATATATGTGTTGTTTATGTTCTTGCATGCTCTCCGTTGCTAGTAGAGGCTCGGCCAAGTTGATACTTGTAACTCCAAGAGAGAGTATTTATGCTCGATAGTGGGTTCATGCCTCCATTGAATCCGGGACCAGTGACAGAAAGTTCTAAGGTTGTGGATGTGCTGTTGCCACTAGGGATAAAACATCAATGCTTTGTCTAAGGATATTTGTGATGATTACATTACGCACCATACTTAATGCAATCGTCTGTTGTTTGCAACTTCATACTGGAAGGGGTGCGGATGCTAACCTGAAGGTGGACTTTTTAGGCATAGATGCATGCTGGATAGCGGTCTATGTACTTTGTCGTAATGCCCCGATTAAATCTCATAGTAGTCATCGTGATATGTATGTGCATTGTTATGCCCTCTCTATTTGTCAATTGCCCAACCGTAATTTGTTCACCCAACATGCTATTTCTTATCTGGAGAGACACCACTAGTGAACTGTGGACCCCGGTCCATTCTTTTACATCTGAAATACAATCTACCGCAATACTTGTTCTTTATCGTTCTTTGCAAACAAACATCATCTTCCACACTATACATTTAATCCTTTGTTTACATCAAGCCGGTGAGATTGACAACCTCACTGGTACGTTGGGGCAAAGTACTTTGATTGTGTTGTGCAGGTTCCACGTTGGCGCCAGAATCCCTGGTGTTGCGCCGCACTACACTCCATCACCAACGATCTTCACGTGATCCTTGACTCCTACTGGTTCGATAACCTTGGTTTCTTACTGAGGGAAAACTTGCTGCTCGTACGCATCACACCTTCCTCTTGGGGTTCCCAACGGACGTGTGCTTCACGCGTATCAAGCTCTTTTTCTGACGCCGTTGCTGGGGAGATCAAGACACGCTGCAAGGGGAGTCTCCCACATCCAATCTCTTTATTTTGTTTTTGTCTTGCTTTACTTTATTTTATTTACTGCTTTGTTTGGTCTCTATATCAAAAATACAAAAAAATTAGTTACTTGCTTTACTTTATTTACTGTCTTGTTTGCATTCTCTATATTGAAAACACAAAAAATTAGTTACTTGCATTTACTTTATTTAGTTTGCTTTATTTACTACTGCTAAAAATGAGTAATCCTGAAGTTGAAGTTCGTTCGTTTAAGCAACAAGGGGGAGAAAGTTTTAAAGATGCTTGGTATAGAATTAGTGATGCTCATCATAGGTGCACTAAGAAACACTCCACTATTATCCTACTTAGGAACTTTTATGTTGGTATCTCTAGTTGGAATAGGTATGTTCTTGATACTCCTGCGGGAGGTAATTTCCTAGGCACCCCTGCTTTAGAAGCTAGTTGCATTATTGAGAGTCTAGTTGGAATACCACATGTTAATGAAGCTAAAATTGAAATTTCTCTTGAAGATGTCATGAAAAAGTTGGAGACCATAGAGCAAAATCTTCCAAGTATTAAGACTAAATTGGGAATATTATTTAATAGCACTGATAAACTTGATAAATCTCTAGATGGAATTAATGAGAGAATTGCCGTCTTAGAAACTTGTGCTACTCATGATAATCAAACCCATAAGATTAGTGAACTTGAAGAAGCTATGGGAACCTTGGGTTTAACTTTTTCTTCTCTTAAGTTTAAGGAGAAAGCTTATGTGGGTAAGGAGCAAAAGTTCATGTATGTCTCTAAGGTGCATAAGCCAAAAAATTATTATAGGCCTAAAATTGACAAAGCCCTTAGTACCACTATGGATAATGGAGCATCTAAGATACCTAATGTGACAAATTGTGAAAGTTACGATGTTAATGCTTCATCTCTTGATAATACTTGATTCACACTTTCTGCGCCTAGCTGAAAGGCGTTAAAGAAAAGCGCTTATGGGAGACAACCCATTATTTTACTTCTACACTTTTGTTTTATATTTGAGTCTTGGAAGTTGTTACTACTGTAGCAACCTCTCCTTATCTTTATTTTATTGCATTGTTGTGCCAAGTAAAGTCTTTGATAGTAGGGTTGATACTAGATTTGGATTACTGCACAGAAACAGATTTCTTACTGTCACGAAATTGAGAAGCCCCGTCTGTACGTAACTCAGAAAAATCTGCCAATTTACGTGCGTGATCCTTAGACATGTACGCAACTTTCATTCAATTTGAGCTTTTTCATCTGAGCAAGTTAAGTGACCCAGAAAAATTCGTCTTTACGGACTGTTCTGTTTTGATAGATTCTGCCTTTTATTTCGCATTGCCTGTTTTGCTATGTTTGATGGATTTCTTTGTTCCATTAACTTTCAGTAGCTTTGTGCAATGTCCAGAAGTGTTAATAATGATTATGTCACCTCTGAATATGTGAATTTTTGATTATGCACTAACCCTCTAATGAGTTTGTTTTGAGTTTGGTGTGGAGGAAGTTTTCAAGGGTCAAGAGAGGAGGATGATACAATATGATCAAGAAGAGTGAAAAGTCTAAGCTTGGGGATGCCCCCGTGGTTCATCCCTGCATATTTTAAGAAGACCCAAGCATCTAAGCTTGGGGATGCCCAAGGCATCCCTTCTTCATCGACAACTTATCATGTCACCTCTAGTGAAACTATATTTTTATTCCGTCACATCTTATGTGCTTTACTTGGAGCGTCTGTATGTTTTTGTTTTTTTTTGTGTTTGAATAAAATCGGATCCTAGCATTCTTTTTTTGGGAGAGAGACACGCTCCGCTGTTGCATATGAACACTGGTGTTCTTAGCTTTACTTTTAATGTTCATGGCGAAGGTTGAAACTGCTTCGTTCATTGTTATATGGTTGGAAACAGAAAATGCTTCATGTGGCAATTGGTATAATGTCTTGAATAATTTGATCCTTGGCAATTGTTGTGCTCAAATAGATCATGTTTAAGCTCTTGCATCATGTACTTTGCACCTATTAATGAAGAACTATATAGAGCTTGTTAAAATTTGGTTTGCATGATTGGTCTTTCTAGAGTCTAGATATTTTCTGGTGAGGTGTTTGAACAACAAAGAAGACAGTGTAGAGTCTTATAATGCTTGCAATATATTCTTATGTAAATTTTGCTGTACCGATTCATACTTGTGTTTGCTTCAAACAACCTTGCTAGCCTAAGCCTTGTATTGAGAGGGATTACTTCTCGTGCATCCAAATCCTTGAGCCAAAAACTATGCCATTTGTGTCCATCATACCTACCTACTACATGGTATTTCTCTGCCATTCCAAAGTAAATTACTTGAGTGCTACCTTTAAAATTATATTCTTTGTCTTTGCAATATATAGCTCATGGGAAAATAGCCTTAAAAACTATTGTGGTATTGAATATGTTACTTATGTATCTTATTTCTTATAAGTTGCTTGTTGAGCGATAACCATGTTTCTGGGGACGCCATCAACTATTACACCTTTGTTGAATATCATGTGAGTTGCTATGCATGTTCGTCTTGTCTCGAAGTAAGGGTGATTTATCATGATCAAATGGTTTGAGTATGCATATTGTTAGAGAAGAACATTGGGCCGCTAACTAAAACCATGAATCATGGTGGAAGTTTCAGTTTGGACATCAATCCTCAATCTCTTATGAGAATATTATCTCGTTGTTGAATGCTTATGCATTAAAGAGGAGTCCATTACCTCGTTGTCTATGTTGTCCCGGTATGGATGTCTAAGTTGAGAATAATCAAAAGCGAGAAATCCAATGCGAACTTTCTCCTTAGACCTTTGTACGAGCGACATAGAGGTACCCCTTTGTGACACTTGGTTGAAACATATGTTATGCAATGATAATCCATGTAAATCCAAGCTAATTAGGACAAGGTGCGAGCACTATTGGTAATCTATGCATGAGGCTTGCAACTTATAAGATGTCTTATACATAACACATATGATTTATTACTACCTTTGACAAAATTGTTTCTATGTTTTCAAAATAAAAGCTCTAGCACAAAAATAGTAATCCATGCTTCCCTCCGCGAAGGGCCTATCTTTTGCTTTATGTTGAGTCAGTTTACCTACTTCTTTATATCTTAGAAGCAAACACTTGTGTCAATTGTGTGCATTGATTCCTACATACTTGCTTACTTGCATTCATCATATTACTTTGTGTTGACAATTATCCATGAGATATACATGTTGAAGTTGAAAGCAACTGCTGAAACTTATATCTTCCTTTGTGTTGCTTCAAAGCTTTTTACTAAGAATCTATTGCTTTATGAGTCAACTCTTATGCAAGTCTTATTGATGCTTGTCTTGAAAGTACTATTCATGAAAAGTCTTTGCTATATGATTCAGTTGTTTAATCATTGTCTTTACCATTGCTTCGAATCACCGCATTCATCTCATATGCTTTACAATAGTATTGATCAAGATTATGATAGCATGTCACTTCAGAAATTATCTTTGTTATCGTTTACCTACTCGAGGGCGAGTAGGAACTAAGCTTGGGGATGCTTGATACGTCTCAAACGTATCTATAATTTCTTATGTTCCATGCTACTTTTATGATGATACTCACATGTTTTATACACACTTTATGTCATTATTATGCATTTTCCGGCACTAACCTATTGACGAGATGCCGAAGAGCCGATTCTTGTTTTCTGCTGTTTTTGGTTTCAGAAATCCTACAAAGGAAATATTCTCGGAATTGGACAAAATCAACGCCCAGGGTCTTATTTTTCCACGGAGCTTCCAGAAGACCGAAGGGGATACGAAGTGGGGCGACGAGGCGCCCAGACCACAGGGCCGCGCGGCCAGGGTGGGGCCCGCGCCGCCCTATGGTGTGGGGCCCTCGTCGCCCCCCCGACTCTGCCCTTCCGCCTACATATACTCTCCGTCGCGAAAACCCTATTACCGTGAGCCACGATACGGAAAACCTTCCAGCAGACGCCGCCGCCACCAATCCCATCTCGGGGATTCGGAAGATCGCCTCCGGCACCTCTGCCGGAGAGGGGAATCATCTCCTGGAGGACTCTTCATCACCATGATCGCCTCCGGATTGATGTGTGAGTAGTTCACCCCTGGACTATGGGTCCATAGCAGTAGCTAGATGGTTGTCTTCTCCTCATTGTGCTATCATGTTAGATCTTGTGAGCTGCCTATCATGATCAAGATCGTCTATTTGTAATGCTACATGTTGTGTTTGTTGGGATCCGATGAATATGGAATACTATGTCAAGTTGATTATCAATCTATCATATATGTGTTGTTTATGTTCTTGCATGCTCTCCGTTGCTAGTAGAGGCTCTGGCCAAGTTGATACTTGTAACTCCAAGAGCGGAGTATTTATGCTCGATAGTGGGTTCATGCCTCCATTGAATCTCGGGACGATGGACGTAAAGTTCTAAGGTTGTGGATGTGTCGTTGCCACTAGGGATAAAACATCAATGCTTTGTCTAATGATATTTGTGTTGATTACATTACGCACCATTGATACGTCTCCGACGTATCAATAATTTCTTATGTTCCATGCCACATTATTGATGATATCTACATGTTTTATACACATTATATGTCGTATTTATGCATTTTCTGGCACTAACCTATTAACGAGATGTCGAAGAGCCGCTTGTCGTTTTCTCGCTGTTTTTGGTTTCGGAAATCCTAGTAAGGAAATATTCTCGGAATTGGACGAAATCAACGCCTGTGGTCCTATTTTTGCACGAAGCTTCCGTAAGACCGAGGGGAAAGGAAGTGGGGCCACGAGGCGCCGCCACAACAGGGCGGCGCGGCCCGGCCCCGGCCGCGCGGCCCTAGCGTGTGGGGCCCTCGTGTGGCCCCCGCGTTGCCCTTCCGCCTACTTAAAGCCTTCGTCGCGAAACCCCCAAGCATCGAGAGCCACGATACGGAAAATCTTACCGAGATGCCGCCGCCGCCAATCCCATCTCTGGGGATTCTCGGAGATCACCTCCGGCACCCTGCCGGAGAGGGGAATCATCTCCCGGAGGACTCTTCACCGCCATGGTCGCCTCCGGAGTGATGAGTGAGTAGTTCACCCCTGGACTATGGGTCCATAGCAGTAGCTAGATGGTTGTCTTCTCCTCATGTGCTTCATTGTCGGATCTTGTGAGCTGCCTAACATGATCAAGATCATCTATCTCGTAATTCTATATGTTGTGTTTGTCGGGATCCGATGGATAGAGAATACTATGTTATGTTGATTATCAATCTATTACCTATGTGTTGTTTATGATCTTGCATGCTCTCCGTTATTAGTAGAGGCTCGGCCAAGTTTTTGCTCTTAACTCCAAGAGGGAGTATTTATGCTCGATAGTGGGTTCATGCCTCCATTAAATCTGGGACGATGACGCAACGTTCTAAGGTTGTGGATGTGCTGTTGCCACTAGGGATAAAACATTGATGCTATGTCCGAGGATGTAGTTATTGATTACATTACGCACCATACTTAATGCAATTGTCTGTTGTTTTGCAACTTAATACCTGGAAGGGGTTCGGATGATAACCCGAAGGTGGACTTTTTAGGCATAGATGCATGCCTGGATAGCGGTCTATGTACTTTGTCGTAATGCCCAATTAAATCTCACAATATTCATCATATCATGTATGTGCATTGTCATGCCCTCTCTATTTGTCAATTGCCCGACCGTAATTTGTTCACCCAACATGCTATTTATCTTATGGGAGAGACACCTCTAGTGAACTGTGGACCCCGGTCCATTCTTTACATCGAATACAATCTACTCGCAATAATTGTTCTTACCGTTTTCTGCAAACAATCATCATCCACACTATACATCTAATCCTTTGTTACAGCAAGCTCGGTGAGATTGACAACCTCACTGTTTCGTTGGGGCAAAGTACTTTGGTTGTGTTGTGCAGGTTCCACGTTGGCGCCGGAATCTCTGGTGTTGCGCCGCACTACATTCCGCCGCCATCAACCTTCAACGTGCTTCTTGGCTCCTCCTGGTTCGATAAACCTTGGTTTCTTTCTGAGGGAAAACTTGTCGCTGTGCGCATCATACCTTCCTCTTGGGGTTCCCAACGGACGGTGTGAGTTACACGCCATCAAGCTCTTTTTCCGGCGCTGCTGCGGGGAGATCAACACACGCCGCAAGGGGAGTCTCCACAATCCAATCTCTTTACTTTGTTTTTGTCTTGCTTTATTTACTTACTTTGTTTGCTGCATTATATTAAAACACAAAAAAAATTAGTTGCTAGCTTTACTTTATTTACTCTGTCTTGCACTCTATATCAAAAACACAAAAAAATTAGTTTACTTGCATTTACTTTATCTAGTTTTCTTTATTTACTACTGCTAAAATGGCCACTCCTGAAAATACTAAGTTGTGTGACTTCACAACCACAAATAATAATGATTTCTTATGCACACCTATTGCTCCACTCGCTACTACAAGCAGAATTCTTTGAAATTAAACCTGCTTTCTGAATCTTGTTATGAGAGAGCAATTTTCTGGGTGTTAGTTCGATGATGTCGCCGCCCATCTCAATAACTTTGTTGAATTGTGTGAAATGAAAAAGTATAAAGATGTAGATGGTGACATTATAAAATTAAAATTGTTTCCTTTCTCATTAAGAGGAAGAGCTAAAGATTGGTTGCTATCTCTCGCCTAAGAATAGTATTGATTCATGGACTAAATGCAAGGATGCTTTCATTGGTAGATATTATCCCCCCGCTAAAATTATATCTTTGAGAAGTAGCATAATGAATTTCAAGCAATTAGATAATGAATATGTTGCTCAAGCTTGGGAAAGAATGAAATCTTTGGTTAAAAATTGCCCAACCCATGGATCGACTACTTGGATGATCATCCAAACCTTTTATGCAGGACTGAACTTTTCTTCGCGGAACCTATTGGATGCAGCTGCTGGAGGTACCTTTATGTCCATCACTCTTGGTGAAGCAACAAAGCTCCTTGATAATATGATGATTAATTACTCTGAATGGCACACTGGAAAGAGCTCCACAAGGTAAGAAG
>NC_061513.1:285997490-286095345 GCF_022539505.1 Lolium rigidum
CTAAACAACCTAAACACTAAACCCTAAACCCTAAACACTACACCCTAAACCCTAAACCCTAAACACTAAACCCTAAACCCTAACCCTAGACCCTAAACACTAAACCCCAAACCCTAAACCCTAAACCCTAGACCCTAAACCGTAATTAACCCTAACCCTAACCCTAAAACCCTAACTAGATAACCCTAAACCCTAAACCCTAATTAAACCCTACATATATATATAGGCCAACGACACTTCATTGCGCATCGAGCAGGCGACAAACTAATTGGCGCTGATAAATTAATTAACTTGAATTTTGACAAGTTCTCTCGAATGAAAACACATTTGATTAAGTTGCCTCATAATATATATACAATTAGTGTGCATGCGCGCATGTCATGCCTTGCACATATCATTCGTGCATATATTTCAATATATATCTGAACATATTCTTGGGGATATATATATATTTCTCTCTCTCTCGATCTATATATCGTTGGTGGCCAAAAAACACACTTATATATGCATGCACTTTATGCGCAAAGGCGCGGGTGCCTCTAATAATGTGTGTGTGCACTCGATCGATGATCCCTAAACCTTAAACCCTAAAACCCTAATCCCCAATCCCTAATTATACCCTAAACGTACACCCTAAACACCCTAAACACTAAACACTAAACCCTAAACCCTAAACCCTAAACACTACACCCTAAACCCTAAACCCTAAACACTAAACCCTAAACCCTAACCCTAGACCCTAAACCCTAAACACTAAACCCCAAACCCTAAACCCTAAACCCTAATTAACCCTAACCCTAAAACCCTAGCTAGATAACCCTAACCCTAAACCCTAATTAAACCCTACATATATATATAGGCCAACGACACTTCATTGCGCATCAAGCAGGCGACTGATACGTCCCAAACGTATCTATAATTTCTTATGTTCCATGCTACTTTTATGATGATACTCACATGTTTTATACACATTATATGTCGTTATTATGCATTTTCCGGCACTAACCTATTGACGAGATGCCGAAGAGCCAGTTGTCGTTTTCTGCTGTTTTTGGTTTCAGAAATCCTAGTAAGGAACTATTCTCGGAATTGGACGAAATCAACGCCCAGGGGCCTATTTTTCCACGAAGCTTCCGGAAGTCCGAAGAGGAAACGAAGTGGGGCCACGAGGCGACGACACGCTAGGCGGCGCGGCCCGGCCCACGGCCGCGCGGCCCCGTTGTGTGGCCACCTCGTGACGCCCCCGACCTACCCTTCCGCCTACTTAAAGCCTCCATCGCGAAACCCCCGATACCGAGAGCCACGATACGGAAAACCTTCCGCAGACGCAGCCGCCGCCAATCCCATCTCGGGGGATTCAGGAGATCGCCTCCGGCACCCTGCCGGAGAGGGAATCATCTCCCGGAGGACTCTTCATCGCCATGATCGCCTCCGGATAGATGTGTGAGTAGTTCACCCCCGGACCATGGGTCCATAGCAGTAGCTAGATGGTCGTCTTCTCCTAATTGTGCTATCATGCTCGATCTTGTGAGCTGCCTATCATGATCAAGATCGTTTCTTTGTAATCCTACATGTTGTGTTTGTTGGTATCCGATGGATATTGAATACTATGTCAAGTTGATTATCAATCTATCATATATGTTGTTTATGTTCTTGCATGCTCTCCGTTGCTAGTAGAGGCTCTGGCCAAGTTGATACTTGTGACTCCAAGAGGGAGTATTTATGCTCGATAGTGGGTTCATGCCTCCATTAAATCCGGGACAAGTGACGTGAAAGTTCTAAGGTTGTGGATGTGCTCGTTGCCACTAGGGATAAAACATCGATGCTTTGTCTAAGGATATTTGTGTTGATTACATTACGCACCATACTTAATGCAATTGTCTCGTTGCTTGCAACTTAATACCGGAAGGGTTTCGGATGATAACCTCGAAAGTGGACTTTTTAGGCATAGATGCATGCTTGGATGGCGGTCTATGTACTTTGTCGTAATGCCCTGATTAAATCTCATAGTACTCATCATGATATTTGTATGTGCATTGTTATGCCTTCTTTATTTGTCAATTGCCCATCTGTAATTTGTTCACCCAACATGCTATTTATCTTATGGTAGTGAACTGTGGACCCCGGTCTATTCTTTACATCTGAAATACAATTTACTGCAATACTTGTTCTTTACTGTTCTTCACAAACAATCATCTTCCACACAATATGGTTAATCCTTTGTTCACAGCAAGCCGGTGAGATTGACAACCTCACTGTTACGTTGGGGCAAAGTACTTTGGTTGTGTTGTGCAGGTTCCACGTTAGTGCCGGAATCCCTGGTGTTGCGCCGCATTACATTCCGCCACCATCAACCTTCAACGTGCTTCTTGACTCCTACTGGTCCGATTAAACCTTGGTTTCTTACTGAGGGAAACTTCCTACTGTGCGCATCACACCTTCCTCTTGGGGTTCCCAACGGACGTGTCAACTACACGCATCAAGCAAATTTCTGGCACCGTTGCTCGGGGAGATCAAGACACGCTGCAAGGGGAGTCTCCACTTCCAATCTCTTTACTTTGTTTTTGTCTTGCTTTACTTTATTTACTACTTTGTTTGCTGCACTTAAACAAAACACAAAAAAATTAGTTACTAGCTTTACTTTATTTACTGTCTTGCTCTCCATATTAAAAACACAAAAAAATTAGTTACTTGCATTTACTTTATCTAGTTTGATTTACTGCTAAAATGAGTAATCCTGAAGTTGAAGTTCGTTCGTTTAAACAACAAGGTGGAGAAAGTTTTAAAGATGCTTGGTATAGAATTAGTGATGCTCATCATAGGTGCACTAAGAAACACTCCACTATTATCCTACTTAGGAACTTTTATGTTGGTATATCTAGTTGGAATAGGTATGTTCTTGATACTCTTTCGGGGGTAATTTCCTAGGTACTCTCGCTTTAGAAGCTAGTTGCATCATTGAGAGTCTAGTTGGAATACCACCTCGTTAATGAAACTAAAATTGAAATCTCTCTTGAGGACGTCATGAAAAAGTTGGAAACCATAGAGAAAATTTTTCCAAGTGTTGAAACTAAATTGGAAATGTTACTTGATAAAACTCGATGAACTTGATAAATCCTTAGGAGGAATTGATGAAAGGATTAGTGTCCTAGGAACTTGTGTTGTCCATGATAATCAAATCAATAGGATTGGCGAACTTGAAAAAGCTATGGGAACCTTGGGTTCAACTTTTTCTTCTCTTAAATATAAGGAGAAAGCTTATGTGGGTAAAGAGCAAAAATTCATGTATGTCTCTAAGGTGCCTAAACCAAAGAATTATTATAGGCCTAAAATTGATAAAGCTCCCAACATCCCTGGTAATAATGTCGATGCTTCATCTCTTGATAATACTTGATTCACACTTTCTGCGCCTAGCTGAAAGGCGTTAAAGAAAAGCGCTTATGGGAGACAACCCATCATTTTACTACAGTACTTTGTTTTATATTTGAGTCTTGGAAGTTGTTACTACTGTAGCAACCTCTCCTTATCTTTATTTTATTGCATTGTTGTGCCAAGTAAAGTCTTTGATAGTAAAGTCAATACTAGATTTGGATTACTCGCGCGGAAACAGATTTCTTGCTGTCACGAATCTGGGCAGAATTCTCTGTAGGTAACTCAGAAAAATCTGCAAATTTACGTGCGTGGTCCTCAGATATGTACACAACTTTCATTAAATTTGAGCATTTTCATCTGAGTAAGTTAAGTGCCCCTGTAAAATTCGTCTTTACGGACTGTTCTGTTTTGACAGATTCTGCCTTTTATTTCGCATTGCCTCGTTTTGCTATGTTCGATGGATTTCTTTGTTCCATTAACTTTCAGTAGCTTTGTGCAATGTCCAGAAGTACTAAGAATGATTATGTCACCTCTGAATGCATGAATTTTCAAATATGCACTAACCCTCTAATGAGTTTGTTTCGAGTTTGGTGTGGAGGAAGTTTTCAAGGGTCAAGAGAGGAGGATGATACAATATGATCAAGAAGAGTGAAAAGTCTAAGCTTGGGGATGCTCCCGTGGTTCATCCCTGCATATTTCAAGAAGACTCAAGCATCTAAGCTTGGGGATGCCCAAGGCATCCCCTTCTTCATCGACAACATTATCACGTTCCTCTAATGAAACTATATTTTTATTCAGTCACATCTTATGTGCTTTGCTTGGAGCGTCTGTTTGCTTTAGTTTTTGTTTTGTTTGAATAAAGTCGGATCCTAGCATTCTTTATATTGGAGATATTACGCTCCTCTGTTTCGTATGAACACATGTGTTCTTAGCTTTATCTTTAATGTTCATGGCGAAAGTTGAACTACCTCATTCATTGATATATGGTTGGAAACGGAAAATGCCGCATGTGGTAATTGGTATAATGTCTTGAATAATGTGATACTTGGCAATTGTTGTGCTCATATAGATCATGTTTAAGCTCTTGCATCATGTACTTTGCACCTATTAATGAATAACTACATAGAGCTTGTTAAAATTTGGTTTGCATAATTGTTCTCTCTAACTCTAGATATTTTCTCGGTTGAGGTGTTTGAACAACAAGGAGACGATGTAAAGTCTTATAATGCTTACAATATGTTTATATGTGAGTCTTGCTGCACCGTTTTATACTTGAGTTTGCTTCAAACAACCTTGCTAGCCTAGCCTTGTATTGAGAGGGATTCTTCTCATGCATCCAAATCCTTGAGCCAAAATCCATGCCATTTGTGTCCACCATACCTACCTACCACATGGTATTTCTCCGCCATTCCAAAGTACATTACTTGAGTGCTACCTTTAAAATTCCATTCTTTACCTTTGCAATATATAGCTCATGGGACAAATAGCCTTAAAAACTATTGTGGTGAAGAATATGTACTTATGTGTCTTATTTCTTAATAAGTTGCTTGTTGAGCGGTAACCATGTTTCTGGGGACGCCATCAACTCTTTTACCTTTGTTGAATATCATGTGAGTTGCTATGCATGTTCGTCTTGTCTGAAGTAAGGGCGGTTTTCACAATCAAATGGTTTGAGTATGCATACTGTTAGAGAAGAACATTGGGCCGCTAACTAAAGCCATGAATCATGGTGGAAGTTTTAGTTTGGACATAAAACCTCAATCTCTTATGAGAATATTAATCGTTGTTGAATGCTTAAGCATTAAAAGAGGAGTCCATTATCTCGTTGTCTATGTTGTCCCGGTATGGGTGTCTAAGTTGAGAATGATCAAAAGCGAGAAATCCAATGCGAACTTTCTCCTTAGACCCTTGTACAGGGGGCATAGAGGTACCCCTTTGTGACACTTGGTTGAAACATATGTTATGCAATGATAATCCGTGTTAACCCAAGCTAATTAGGACAAGGTGCGGGCACTATTAGTATACTATGCATGAGGCTTGCAACTTATAGGATATCTTATACATAACACATATGCTTTATTACTACCGTTGACAAAATTGTTTCTTGTTTTCAAAATAAAAGCTCTAGCACAAAAATAGTAATCAATGCTCCCTCTGCGAAGGGTCTATCTTCTACTTTATTGTTGAGTCAGTCTACCTACTTCTTTCTATCTTAGAAGCAAACACTTGTGTAAACTGTGTGCATTGATTCTTACATGTTTACCTATTGCACTTGTTATATTACTTTGTGTTGACAATTATCCATGAGATATACATGTTGAAGTTGAAAGCAACCGCTGAAACTTATATCTTCCTTTGTGTTGCTTCAACGCCTTTACTTTGAACTTATTGCTTATGAGTTAACTCTTATGCAAGACTTATTGATGCTTGTCTTGAAAGTACTATTCATGAAAAGTCTTTGTTATATGATTCATTTGTTTACTCATTATCTTCATCATTGCTTCGAATCGCTGCATTCATCTCATGTGCTTTACAATAGTATTGATCAAGATTATGATAGCATGTCACTTCAGAAATTATCTTTGTTATCGTTTACCTACTCGAGGGCGAGTAGGAACTAAGCTTGGGGATGCTTGATACGTCCCAAACGTATCTATAATTTCTTATATTCCATGCTACTTTTATGATGATACTCACATGTTTTATACACATTATATGTCGTTATTATGCATTTTCCGGCACTAACCTATTGACGAGATGCCGAAGAGCCAGTTGCTCGTTTTCTGCTGTTTTTGGTTTCAGAAATCCTAGTAAGGAAATATTCTCGGAATTGGACGAAATCAACGCCCAGGGGCCTATTTTTCCACGAAGCTTCCAGAAGTCCGAAGAGGAAACGAAGTGGGGCCACGAGGCGACGACACGCTAGGGCGGCGCGGCCCAGCCCCTGGCCGCGCGGCCCTGTTGTGTGGCCACCTCGTGACGCCCCCTGACCTACCCTTCCGCCTACTTAAAGCCTCCGTCGCGAAACCCCCAGTACCGAGAGCCACGATACGGAAAACCTTCCAGAGACGCAGCCGCCGCCAATCCCATCTCGGGGGATTCAGGAGATCGCCTTCGGCACCCTGCCGGAGAGGGGAATCATCTCCCGGAGGACTCTTCATCGCCATGATCGCCTCCGGGTTGATGTGTGAGTAGTTCACCCCTGGACCATGGGTCCATAGCAGTAGCTAGATGGTCGTCTTCTCCTAATTGTGCTATCATGCTCGATCTTGTGAGCTGCCTATCATGATCAAGATCGTTTCTTTGTAATCCTACATGTTGTGTTTGTTGGGATCCGATGGATATTGAATACTATGTCAAGTTGATTATCAATCTATCATATATGTTGTTTATGTTCTTGCATGCTCTCCGTTGCTAGTAGAGGCTCTGGCCAAGTTGATACTTGTGACTCCAAGAGGGAGTATTTATGCTCGATAGTGGGTTCATGCCTCCATTAAATCTGGGACGAGTGACAGAAAGTTCTAAGGTTGTGGATGTGTTGTTGCCACTAGGGATAAAACATCGATGCTTTGTCTAAGGATATTTGTGTTGATTACATTACGCACCATACTTAATGCAATTGTCTCGTTGCTTGCAACTTAATACCGGAAGGGGTTCGGATGATAACCTCGAAAGTGGACTTTTTAGGCATAGATGCATGTTGGATGGCGGTCTATGTACTTTGTCGTAATGCCCCGATTAAATCTCATAGTACTCATCATGATATATGTATGTGCATTGTTATGCCTTCTTTATTTGTCAATTGCCCAACTGTAATTTGTTCACCCAACATGCTATTTATCTTATGGGAGAGACACCGCTAGTGAACTGTGGACCCCGGTCTATTCTTTACATCTGAAATACAATCTACCGCAATACTTGTTCTTTACTGTTCTTCGCAAACAATCATCTTCCACACAATACGGTTAATCCTTTGTTCACAGCAAGCCGGTGAGATTGACAACCTCACTGTTACGTTGGGGCAAAGTACTTTGGTTGTGTTGTGCAGGTTCCACGTTAGCGCCGAAATCCCTGGTGTTGCGCCGCATTACATTCCGCCACCATCAACCTTCAACGTGCTTCTTGACTCCTACTGGTCCGATTAAACCTTGGTTTCTTACTGAGGGAAACTTGCTACTGTGCGCATCACACCTTCCTCTTGGGGTTCCCAACGGACGTGTCAACTACACGCATCGGCGACCAACTAATTAGCGCTGATAAATTAATTAACTTGAATTTTGACAAGTTCTCTCGAATGAAAACACATTTGATTAAGTTGCCTCATAATATATATACAATTAGTGTGCATGCGCGCATGTCATACCTTGCACATATCATTTGTGCATATATTTCAATATAATATATATCTGAACATATTCTTGGGGATATATATATTTCAATCTCTCTCTCGATCTATATATCGTTGGTGGCCAAAAAACACACTTATATACGCATGCACTTTATGCGCAAAGGCACGGGTGCCTCTAATAATGTGTGTGTGCACTCGATCGATGATCCCTAAACCTTAAACCCTAAAACCCTAATCCCTAATCCCTAATTATACCCTAAACGTACACCCTAAACACCCTAAACACTAAACCCTAAACCCTAGACCCTAAACCCTAAACCCTAAACCCTAAACCCTAAACCCTAAACCCTAAACCCTAAACCCTAAACACTAAACCCTAAACCCTAACCCTAGACCCTAAACCCTAAACACTAAACCCCAAACCCTAAACCCTAAACCCTAGACCCTAAACCCTAATTAACCCTAACCCTAACCCTAAAACCCTAGCTAGATAACCCTAAACCCTAAACCCTAATTAAACCCTACATATATATATAGGCCAACGACACTTCATTGCGCATCAAGCAGGCGACCAATTAATTAGTGCTGATAAATTAAATAACTTGAATTTTGACAAGTTCTCTCGAATATATGAAAACACATTTGATTAATTTGCCTCATAATATATATACAATTAGTGTGCATGCGCGCATGTCATACCTTGCACATATCATTCGTGCATATATTTCAATATATATCTGAACATATTCTTGGGGATATATATATATTTCAATCTCTCTCTCGATCTATATATCGTTGGTGGCCAAAACACACACTTATATACGCATGCACTTTATGCGCAAAGGCGCGGGTGCCTCTAATAATGTGTGTGTGCACTCGATCGATGATCCCTAAACCTTAAACCCTAAAACCCTAATCCATAATCCCTAATTATACCCTAAACGTAAACACCCTAAACACTAAACCCTAGACCCTAAACCCTAAACACTACACCCTAAACCCTAAACCCTAAACACTAAACCCTAAACCCTAACCCTAGACCCTAAACCCTAAACACTAAACCCCAAACCCTAAACCCTAAACCCTAGACCCTAAACCCTAATTAACCCTAACCCTAACCCTAAAACCCTAGCTAGATAACCCTAAACCCTAAACCTTAATTAAACCCTACATATATATATATAGGCCAACGACACTTCATTGCGCATCAAGCAGGCGACCAACTAATTAGCGCTGATAAATTAATTAAGTTGAATTTTGACAAGTTCTCCCGAATATATAAAAACACATTTGATTAAGTTGCCTCATAATATATCTACAATTAGTGTGCATGCGCGCATGGCATACCTTGCACATATCATTCGTGCATATATTTCAATATATATTTGAACATATTCTTGGGGATATATATATATATATATTTCAATCTCTCTCTCTCTCGATCTATGTATCGTTGGTGGCCAAAAAACACACTTATATACGCATGCACTTTATGCGCAAAGGCGCGGGTGCCTCTAATAATGTGTGTGTGCACTCGATCGATGATCCCTAAACCTTAAACCCTAAAAACCTAATCCCTAATCCCTAATTAAACCCTAAACATACACCCTAAACACGCTAAACACTAAACCCTAGACCCTAAACCCTCACAATATAGTATATATATAATTAGTGTGCATGCATGGCCTACCATATGCATGCATTCATGCATATAGATATTTTAATATATATTTGAACATATTCTTGGGGATTTCAATCTCTCTCTGTCTCTCTCTCTCTCTCTCTCTCTCTCTCGATCTATATATCGTTTGTGGCCAAAAACACAGACTTACGCATGCACTTTAAATTTATGCGTAAAAGGCGCGTGTGCCTCTAATATATAATGTGTGTGCGCACTCGATCGATATATGATCCCTAAACCTTAAACCCTAAAACCCTAATCCCTAAACCCTAGCTAAACACCCTAATTAAACATCCTAGACCCTAAACCCTAACCCTAACCCATACTTAAAACACATAACCCCTAGACCCTAAACACTAAACACTAAACCCTAAACCATAACTGATGTGGGCATTACCCTTCGGGTAACCAATGTTGCTCTACCCTACACGGTCCAACTGGAGGCCCATGAAGGTACCCGATGGCAAGATGGGCCACTAGGGCGGTGCGACGGAAGATTACTTGGAATACAAGACACGGAAGAAGCCGAACAAGGAAAGATTGGAGATAGATCTATTGTAAACCTACTCGTACTCGATTAGACCTCTCGGGACCTGGCCACCTATATAAAGGCCGGGAGAGGGGCTATCGAGGGACACGATCAATCTTAGCAATACTAGCCAACGAAGCTTAGAACTAGGTTACCCTAGCAACTAGCATCTCGACGAGATCACAGCCGAACTATTCGGCACCCCATTGTAACCTGTTTCCATCATAATCAAAGAACAGACAGGCAAGACGTAAGGGTTTTACCTCATCGAGGGCCCCGAACCTGGGTAAATCGCTCTCCCCGCTTGTCTGTGAACCGATGTCTCGTGTCAGCTTGCAGGATTCCATCAACCCTAAGCCCCTATCGGAGGGCATTGCCGAGGAGCACCCTCGACAATTGGCGCCGTCTGTGGGAAGCCTGTCGGCACAAGGCAAGGCATCGGCAGTACCAGTCACATCTGCAGCGTTCGTGCTCGAGTCACCAACACCTCCAGGTCCAAAAGATCCGATTCGTTGCGGATCCTACGAGTTCGCACCTCACCTCAAGACGTCGCACTCGATTCCTGCGGAATCGTGTGATGACATGACCACCACTTTTGGAGGGGTCCACTTCATCATCGACTCCGGAGGCTTTCTTCGCCTCCCTAGGACGGATACGTCCGGTACGGGCCCCTCGGTTTCGGCAGAGGATACCTTGGCAGTAACCTTGGGAATTCCACCCAGAAGCACGCATGGAGGCAGCCGAGGAAGTTTCGATCCCGCAGCAGGGCGAAAGAAAAGACGAAGGGAATTATACCATGGAGAAGAAGAACGTGCAGCGCCTCACCCTCGACAGTCCGAACGGGAACAGGAGGGCGTGCAATCGATCCATGGCCACGCTCGTTCACCGCACTTATCGGCCACGGAGCAACTCGATGCACCATGCTATCTCCACTCCTATATCGACCCAAAGGACGGTCGGGAGAAATCCAGTCACCTATTGAGGAACTGCCGACACTTCTTGGAGATTCGACAGTTCTGCGATGACCTCAGGAGCGAAGCTATATCAAGAGTCCACATGATGGAGAAGAGGGCAAGATCCTACAGCTATCGGGCAGAGCCGTACGTGCCGGAGCCATACGAACCAATGGAGAAGGACGAGTATGTACCAGCCGAGGTATTCCCAGAACCATGCGGGCAGGTCAGCATAATCCATAAAACCAGCTTTTCAAAAAGGGAAATCAAAAATTCTCGCGAGAAGTGAAGTACGCAGAAGTCGCTATTGTCGACACACCCGAATTCATCGACTGGTCGGAACAAAGTATCTCCTTCGACAGGACAGATCACCCGAAAGCCATCCCTAGACCAGGCCATGCAACTCTAGTCCTCGAGGCGCAGATCGGAGGGTACAACATGAGCAAAGTATTCATGGACGGAGGAAGCGGCTTAAACCTACTATTCGCCAACACAATGAGAGCAATGGGTTTAACAGTCGATATGCTGAGGGAATCCGACACAGGATTCCATGGCATTATACCGACTCGACCCGCTTATTCTCTTGGAAAAACGTCGTTGGATGTGGTCTTCGGCACGCCCACCAATTTCAGGAGAGAGAAGATCGAGTTCGAAGTTGTCGACTGGGAGTCTCAGTATCATGCCATCCTCGGCAGGCCGGCGTTTGCCAAGTTTATGGCCGTGCCTCATTATGCGTACCTAAAACTGAAGATGCCAGGCAACAACGGAACCCCAATAACCGTTCACGGGAGTTTTGCTCGATCAGACACCTGTGACAGGGAGTTCCAGAAGATCGCCTCGAAATTCGGCGCTAAGGAGGAACTCAATGCGATCGACGCAGCCGTGGATCATACGCAACCACCAGCCGACAATCGAAACGTAAGATCCGACGAGTTTGATGCTACAAAGGAAGCCAAGAAGCTGCAGGTGCACCCCACTGACCCGAAGAAAACGGTCAATATATCGGCTGACCTTACGGTCGCATAGGAAGGCGCGCTCATCGAGTTCCTCCGTGAGCGCTGGGAGATATTTGCATGGGAACCATCCGACATGCCAGGTATCCCCAGGGAACTCGCTGAGCACGCCCTTAATGTTGACCCGACAGCCAAACCAGTGCAGCAGTCGATGCGTCGATTCTCTGAACCCAAGAGGAGAGCAATTGGTGAGGAAATCAATCGACTTCGTAAAGCGGGATTCATCCGAGAGCTCAAGGAATCAGAGTGGGTGGCTAACCCTGTCATGGTACCCAAGAAGGACACCACCGCTCTGCGTATGTGTATCGACTACACCGGCCTCAACAAGCACTGTCCGAAAGACCACTTCCCGCTGCCTAGAATTGACCAGATAGTTGATTCCACAGCCGGATGCGACCGCCTCTCCTTTCTCGATGCCTACTCTGGGTATAACCAGATCAAATTGAAGAAGGAAGATCAGGAGCTAACCGCGTTCATCACCCCACACGGCGTTTTACGCTACAACGTCATGACCTTCGGGTTGAAAAATGCGGGAGCAACTTACCAACGTTGCATGCAAGCTTGCCTTGGAGAGCAGATCGGGCGAAACATCGAAGTCTATATTGACGATATCGTGGTAAAAACGAAGCACATTGCCACCCTCGTCGACGATTTGCGGGAGACCTTCGATAACCTAGACAGGTACAAGATCAAGTTAAACCCCAAAAAATGCTTCTTCGGAGTACCAGGGGGGCAAGTACTAGGATACTTCATCTCGGCCAGGGGAATCGAAGCTAACCCTTTGAAAATCAAAGCTATTCTCGACATGGAGCCGCCAAAGAATCTGCATCAAGTGCAGCAGTTGGCAGGACGTTTGGCAGCACTCAGCAGGTTCATCGCCAAGCTAGGAGAAAAAGCTTTGCCTTTCTACAATTTGATGAAAAAATCGGAAAAGTTCGAGTGGACAAAGGAGGCGCAGGAATCCTTCGACAATCTGAAGAAGATCTTGTCGACATCTCCAGTCCTTGTAACCCCCCGCGAGAAGGAAATGCTGCTCATGTACATAGCTGCAACAACCCAAGTCTTCAGCAGCGTCTTGGTCGTCGAACGAGAAGAAGCAGGAAGCGTTCATGGCGTGCAAAGGCCCGTTTACTATCTCAGCGAAGTACTCACACCCGCAAGACAGAGGTACCCTCATCATCAGAATCTGGCAATTGCAGTATGGAGGTCAGCCCGCAAGCTACGGCACTACTTCGCAGAGCATCCGATCGTCGTCGTGAGCGAAGCGCCGTTGAAAAATATAATGACCAATCCAGAGGCCACAGGTCGAGTGTCTCAATGGGCTATCGAGATAGCACCTCGCGACATAACTTACGTTAACCGGACGGCTATAAAATCCCAAATCCTCCCAGACTTTGTGGCAGACTGGATTCAATCCCAGACACCGGCGGCACCCGACATGTCGGGATCGTGGATAATGTATTTCGACGGGTCAAAGCGAAGCACAGGCGCTGCAGCAGGAGTAGTGCTGATATCACCACAAGGAGATAAGATGAAGTACATACTACGTATGAACTTCTCTCTGCCGACAAACAATGAAGCAGAATACGAAGCACTGCTGCACGGAATGAAGATGGCAAAGGCGTGTGGGGCGACCCGCCTGGAAATCTACGGGGACTCAAACTTGGTAGTACAACAGTCGATGAATCTGTGCGACGCAGTTAGCGACAACATGATCGCCTATCGGCAACTGTATCAAAATATGGAAGCCAAGTTCGAGGGGTGTGAGCTCAAACATATCGGCAGAGCCAGCAACGAGGAAGCCGACACCTTAGCAAACATTGGCTCCATGTGCTCTCCCATCCCAGACGGAGTATTTTACGAGGTGATCACTCAGCGATCAATAAAAGAGAAGGCGCCGACACCTTTAAAACCATCGATTGAGGATGTAGAGGCAAACCCGCAACAAGTTATCGACGAAGCTCCAACTCTCCCAGCCGAACAAGTCCTCCTCCTTGAGACATTATGGACTAAACCGTTCCTGGCGTACCTTACAAGGCAGGAACTACCGGTGGATCCAGTAGAAGCGAAATGAATCGTCAGGCGATCGAAAGCTTTCACCATAGTAAACGGTGAACTCTACAAGCGTAGCATATCCGGTATCTTCCAAAGGTGCATTGCCATCGACGACGGAAGAGCACTGCTGCGCGAGATACACGAGGGAACTTGCGGGCATCATGCGGGAAGTAGGGCTCTCGTCGCAAAAGCCTTCAGGGCAGGATTTTACTGGCCAACGGCGGCGGCGGACGCTCGAGATCTGGTCATGAAGTGCGACCCTTGCCAACGGTTTTCCCCAAAACTGCACGCCCCTGCAACAGACCTAATGACGATACCCTTGGCGTGGCCGTTCGCCCAATGGGGACTCGATCAAGTTGGGCCACTGCCAAGATCATCGCCTGGAGGACGCACGTACTTATTAGTCGCAGTCGATAAATTCACAAAATGGATCGAGGCAGTACCAGTACGAAACCAGAAGGCAAAAACAGCAGTCCAATTCTTCAAGGAAATAACATGTCGATTCGGCGTGCCTCACAGTATCGTCACAGATAATGGGACTAACTTCGACTCCAAGGAGTTCCGAGAATTTTGTGGTGACAGGGGAATAAAACTGAAATTCGCATCAGTGGCTCACCCACAAACAAACGGTCAGGTGGAAAGGATCAACGGTCTAATAGGGGACGGTCTCAAGAAACGCCTTGCAGGCGCAGAAGGAGCTTGGGTCGAAGAGTTACCATCAGTACTTTGGAGTTTGCGTACCACGCCTAACAGGTCGACTCAGTACACCCCATTCTTTCTGGTACATGGGGCCGAAGCAGTCCTGCCAGCTGATGTTCGATTCGAAGCACCTCGAGTGACGGCATACACAGAACCCTCTTCCAACATCGCACTGCAAGATGCTGTAGACCTACTAGATGAAGCCCGAGACATTGCTTTAGCCAGAACCACGGTATACCAGCAGGCGCTGAGGAACTACCACAGTCGACGAATACGCAACCGATGCTTTAGCGTTGGAGATATGGTACTTCGGCTGAAGCAAAAAAAGCCCTCGAAACTCGAGTCTTCATGGGAGGGACCCTACATCATCACCGAAGTGATACCAGGAGGAGTGTACAGGCTAAAAAATCCAACTTCGGGAAAAGATGTCGGAAATCCATGGAATGTCGCACACCTGCGACGGTTCTATACATAGGGCGCGATTGTTTTTTATTTTTATAGCCCTTAAGAGGTTGCTTTTCCTTATGAATAAAAGTTTTAATCAGGTTTTCTGCCTCCTTTCTTCAATTTAGGCCCCACCACCTGAACAGGTCGACTGCGGCCCCTACCTCCGGCTCTTACTCCCATCGGGAGCGTTGGCCCAGAAAACACGCAGTGTCATTAATTAAATACTCTCAACGAGAGCTAAGATTAGTGACACACAAAAAGAAAACAACCAATCCAAGCCTCGAGAAAATACGCGAGTGCTGCAGTCGATGGTTACATTATCACAATGTAAGGCTCAAACCGGTGCACCGCGTGACGATGCCAAGCGTCTAATTCCCTCGACTAAGTCGATGGGTCTCGCTCTTACAAAACTTACACAAAGGCTTCGCAATAACATTGCATAATCCAACGAAATCGTCGGGAGAGCAGGTTGAACTGATCACTCAGCCGCCCCCGACAAATAAAATATCAATCGAATTAACATAGCGTACAACGTACGCAATAAATTTATACAAAGTAATCTTATGCAGGCAATAAGGCTATTACATTCATAGTCGAGCTCCCCGGTCCCAATGGGCCTTCAGATCCTTCTCAAGACACGACTCCATCCGGGAAACAATGGTGTAAGAAGGACCTCTAGCGGCATCATAATACTGGCCTAAGCTCCTCTCGGTGTTCGCTACGGCTCCCAAGTCTAGAGATGGATGACATGCCAATATTGAAGCAAAAGCAAGCTCCGCACCAGCCAGGAGTTCCTTCCGCACCAACTGCCGAATCCTTTCGGGAGACTTGAATCGGGTGAACAAGGCAGATAAGGTTTCGGGTGCTTGGTCCAGAGGAAACAAGGTGTTCCAAACCATCGTGAGATGAGCATGAAACTTATCAAAATAATAATGCGCCTTCCCCACCCGATACTTAAACTTCGCCATGACGATAGCCTTCGAACGATGCAGCCACAAACCATGGTTCGGGTGCGCAACGTCAGTCATTGCCTCAACCTCTTCATGGATCTTCTTGTTCTCCTCAGCCGCATCTGAAACTACAACTGGAAAGGAATAAGAACCAGTTAAGGGAATACTCAAAACTATTGCAGAGAGCAGAACATGGGTTAATACTTACAGCCTAAACTTTCGGTAGCAACATGGAGAACATCAAGAGCGTACTGTTCGATAGCTGTCGCTATCTCGCCCTTTTTCTTCACCAAGGCCGCCATCGCACGAAGGGAAGTGATATCTTTGTCTAAACTAGACACTTGGTCACGCAAGCGGCGAACGAGGCTTGACTCATCGTTACTTGAAGGATTCGGAAAAAGCTCAGCGCGAGAAGAAGACGGAGGAATCTGCAGTGCAATCCTTAATTCAGACCAACATCAAAGTAAAACTCCCATCGGGAGCGCTGGGAATATGTGATGCATTCAAAAGCGTGGTCAAATTGGCAACAGAGCCCAAATAAAATTGGACTACGACAAAGTTACGACTGATCTTATTTACAACAAGTTGAATGAAAAAGTTCAAGGATTCGCTGATGACGAGCTAGGGGCAGATTCGGGAGCAGGCTTGGCTTGAGCTTCATCCACCAGCTTCAGAAGTTGTTATCACCAGATTTTGGCTAAATCAGGAGGTGGGCCGCGAATAAGATGGGCTTGGAAGATTACACATGGAAGATCTGTGAAGCGGCCTTGCTCGGTGAAGTTGGGCCAGATTGCCCATGTATCTTTAATTATAGTAGATTGTATCTAGATTAAAAGTTAGAGTTTATCTCGTGCACGGTTTAGTGCACGCCCACATTAGAAAGTCCGCTGGACTATAAATATGTACCTAGGGTTTATGGAATAAACAACAACCAACATTCAACCACAAACAAATCTCGGCGCATCGCCAACTCCTTCGTCTCGAGGGTTTCTACCGGTAGCGTCATGCTGCCTAGATCGCATCTTGCGATCTAGGCAGCACAAGCCTGCCTACGTTGTTCACGCGTTGCTCGTATCGAAGCCTTTTTGATGGCGAGCAACGTAGTTATCTTAGACATGTTAGGGTTAGCATTGTTCTTCATATTACATGCTTTCGTAGTGCAACCCTCGCATGTCTAGCCGCCCTTACACCTATCTTAGGTGTAGGGGCGGCACCCCGCTTGATCATAGTTTATTAGATCTGATCCGTTACGATTGCTCCTTGTTCTACAAGGATTAGTTTAATATCTCGCAATAGTTAGGCCTTACAAAGGGGGAGGATCCAGCGGCACGTAGGGTGTCGTTCGTTGGCCCTAAGCAGGATGTTCCGAGGATCAACCTCGTGTTGGTTTTTAGGCCTTGTTTAGGATCGGCTTACGATCACCGTGCGTGGCCGCGAGGCCCAACCTGGAGTAGGACGATCCGATTATGCGGTGAAAACCCCACATCGTCGTAGATCTCATTAGCTTTACCTTGATCAAGCAGGACCACCATATATTCGGACACCCCGTCCGAATCATGGGTGGATCGGCTCTTTGAGCCGATTCACAGGATAACCCGAGAGCCGATCGAGGCTCGTATTTAACGTTTACGTGTGTGCCCCTGCAGAAACTAAGCGAGGCATCATCCACACCTTCCTGACCAGGTATAGGTCAGGTGGCACGCCCTTGTGATAAACATCGGTGCGTGCGACCAGGAGGCTTTGCGGGCTGTCGCTCTGAGGGACTAGGGCCAGCCGCAGCCCTAGTTGTTCCCGGCTCTACCGTGTTGCCCGTCTCTGCCCGCCAGGGGGTTTCTGACGTCAACACATTCTGGCACGCCCGGTGGGACCGCCTTCGACATCAACAACCTCGCCATCTACATCCGAGATGGCGGAAAGTACTCCGGTCAAGTACGAGGACCTGCCTGATGACCTCAAGAAGAAGCATGACGAAATCAAGGCGGTCCTCGAAGCCGAGCTCATCGGCTCCTTCCACCGAACCCGCTCCCATAGCGTCAGGTGGAAGGGTTTCACACCTGAAGGCGCGCTCGATGGAGTGGACCTGTCCGCCCCGTCAGAAGAACGCACCAGGTCGCTGAAGTACGAGGATCCGCCCGAGGAGCTCAAAAGGAAACATGACGAGATCAAGGCAACCCTCAAAGCCGAACTCATCGGCTCCTCTGAGAAGACCCGGCCGCACGATATCAAGCTCGCTAGAGACTCAAGTCCGTCGCCTGGCGTCAACATGGTGGATCTCAGCCACTCCATAGGCTAGCCGAAGTCCTCCTTTGGTGTCAACATGGCAGGGCTTGCAAGCCGCCATGGCAAAGATGAAGCAGAAGGCAGCCACTCCCGTGGCAACGATGAAGAGGAGGCCGATCCACGCGACCGGCCCCGAGATGATGACAGAGCGGTACCCGACGGGGGAGGGAATAAGACGCGTGCGGTATCAGCGTCCACTCTCCGAGCGCCTCCTCCACAAATATGAGCAGCAGCACGACCGACGTCGGCACTACGACGAAGATGATGAAAGGAATTGTCGGTCTGATGCAGAGGTCAGGAGGTACCGTCAGCACGATAGGAGCGACGACGGATACAATCGTCGCGCTGAAGGAAGGTCAAGGGGGCAGGATAACATGGATAGGCACTGGGACTGTCCGTTCTTCAAACATTGCTGGGGACTCAGGAATGAGCCGATTGCCAACAATCGAGAACCGCCCGTAATGCAAACAAAGGAAGAAGGACGCCGCTAACGTGTCCGTGTTCGAGCGTCTAGGGCCTCTCCCACCTCGGAGCAAGCATGCCGAGCCCGCTCGGGTGGAAGATCTCGAGGAACTAGAGGACGATGATGAAGAAAATAAATATCATCGGCCCGTGTGGTGCCCCGATGGGCTCAGCCGTTCCCGGAAGCGAAGGGTTCAGCGTCCGCGTGGGTTGGAAGAAGCCGAAAGGATGTACCCGCACACGCTAAGGAAGGCACGGCCCGATCCGGCCGCCAAAATCCGGCAAACCCCGGACGAAGAAGGTCAGCCACAAAGAAAAGAGTGGCGCCCCAGCAGGGGAAAGCCGATGATGATACATCGGCCGGCACAAACATGGTCTTCATTCTTCCAACGGAGTTTAGCGCTCCAAGATTGTATGAAGCACCCGTGGCACAATTAGACTGCGGCCCACGGCCGGTCATCTTTGAGAAGCCAAAGGAAAGAAGTTACAGGCATCTGAAGGCCCTGTACGTGCGAGGCTACATCAATGGGCAGCCTGTCAACAAGATGTTGGTAGACACCGGAGCGGCAGTCAACATTATGCCATACTCCATGCTACGTCGGTTGGGACGCTCCAGCTCGGATCTGATCAAGACCAACGTAACACTGAGCGATTTCAACGGCCAAGCATCTGACGCGCAAGGTGTTCTGAATGTGGATCTGACCGTAGGAAGAAAAACTGTCCCTACGACGTTCTTTATCGTCGACGAAGCAAGAGTACCTACGCTGTCCTACTAGGGAGGGATTGGATCCACGCCAATCTGTTGCATTCCATCCACGATGCACCAATGCCCGATACAATGGGATGGAGATGAAGTAGAAGTCGTCCGTGCGGATGATTCAGTCGAGGTTTCAACAGCCGGCATGGACATTTGGGAGACATCAGTGCCAAGAGCCACTCTCGTGCATCAATTTGGACGACTGCGAGCGCATCGACGTGACAAAGAACGGGGTCAGACTGGTTTTATCCACAGGCCTGACTGTGTAACATGGCAAACGTCGATAAACAAACGTGGCGAGACCGATCCTGGTAATCGGCTCCAAAAAGTTGTGAAGGGACATCACAAAGCCTTCACCAAGCAAGCAAACGTGGAGGCCGATTCCAGCAATCGGCCAAAATTATCCTCACCATCCATCCTGCCTGGGTTCAACACATGATCCAACAGAGCCGATACCATCAATTCTCTTGACAGAATCGGCTCGGGGGGGCACATAGAAGGATAAAACACGAGGGAAAGCAGTCTCATCCTTTGATGATGGATATTGGAGTATGGGGGCCGATTCACAAATCGGCCGAAAATTCAAAAATTCAAATTTTTTTACGCATAGCCGATGTGCAGACATCGACTTAAGGATCAATGGAGCAGACTAAACGGCAAGGGCAGCATAAACGTACCAGTCAAGGGGATGTTGCGCCCAGGGGTGGAGGGCGTCAGAAATGCGGGGACATCTTCACCGGAAGATTGCTGCAGCCTGCCGAAGTTAATGAGCCGATCTGATCAGCAAGGCGCAAGGTTTGAACTGAAGAAGCTCGGGGGAGGGCGATTCGCCCTGAAATTGCATTACGAATGGGAAACCGAGGATGATCAACGTGGTCGGCTCACTGCTATTCTCGCCCCGGTTGAGGCCCGGGGGGCAACTCACCTTGAAGGTTCTATGTTCTGGGGAGCCGATTTCGTTGGAATCGGCTAACTCTGCATCACAACTTGCCTGAAGAATGGTGCTGATGTTGCAAAGTTATCAGTTTCAGGGTTGAGGGCACCTACTCAGCGCCAGATTACTAGCCTGCTGAATCGACTGTATAAACTGTCAACGGATGAAGGGTGATCAATTGATTGGCCACGCACGATAGCACTCTCGGACATGGTCGAGCCCAGGCCTGTTTGCCTGAATTACGGGTCCTCATCATTTCCACCCCGGCTGAGGCTCGGGGGGCAACTTGCTACGAGAGGTCCGTTGCTATAGGAAAGCCGATTTTGCTAAAATCGGTTGGCTTTGCATCTCAATTTGATTTGAGCAATGGTTGCTGAAAGGGAACAGAGCAGGATTATAAAACGTCACCGCAGAAGTGATGCCTGTCCTGCAGAAGTGGCAACTTCGGCGTTTAAATTGATCCAGCAACAGTCCTAGGGCTCTTCTGAAGGCAAAGAGGATCTGGAAGGAAAGGATACGGCAGAAGAATGTCTGAAAGGCCTAGGGTTTACACGATTATGGCTTGGCCTTGTTTGGCCAAGAGTTTGGGCCCGGATGGATCTATCTCGAAATTTACCGTGAGAGACCGATGCGATGCTATCGGCTTATTGGGTATCGACCAGTTTGGCAATCGGCAGAACTAGTACAAAAGACAATCGGCTAAATTATAATAAAGGGAATCGGCAAAATCAAAGTTGGGGAATTTCTTCATTGATAAACCGGATTTCTTACATAGAAGAGCTGATTGCTCTCAAAAGAAAATGCTAGGGGATACATTGCCCCGTCTGCTACTGCTGGCCCTATGCTAAGATCCTATCTAGGGGCCGCTGCTGCCCTCGTCGTCGTCGTCGCCGTCATCGCCACTGTCGGCGCTGCTCCCTACCGGCTCGTCATCGCTGCTCCAGCGGCCGCCGGCAGGACCCTCGTCGTCTTCATCCTCTTCGTCGCCGTCGTCGCCGCCGTCAACGTCGCCGAGGTTCCCGGGCCGCAGGTGGCGGCGTTTGGCCGGCGGCTCGTCGGAGGAGCCGTCTTCGCCCTCCTCCTCCTCCTCCTCCTTCACCTCCTCGGAGGAGGTGAAGTCGTCCCAGGAGAAGCGATCGTCATCGCTCTCCTCCTCCGATTCCCCGTCGGCGAGGAAGCGGAGGTCGCTCTCCCCACTGGTCAAGGATTTATCGTCCTCGGACCGGATGGAGGAGGCGTGGTCCTCCGAGTCCCATTCTTCTGGTGCGCAAATGTCCGGCGGCGTCTCACGGGAGGAGGAGGACCCGAGGGAGAGTTCCGAGGAGGTGGAGGAAGAGGAAGACATGGTGCGCAGAGGGGTTTTTGGGAGTACTAATGTGGGGAGGACGAAGAGGAGAACTGTTCGATGCAGTTAGATAAAGGGGATGGAGATTTAATTTGCGAATAGTTTTCGAGGGCGTGGTGCCAAAACTGTCAAATCGTGCAGAGGAGTTGGGAAGGCAAGTCGTCATGATGAAACATACTGCGGCGGTTCTCCTCTGCCACGACATGACCCTTCGAGGAAAAAACAGAGTGGTTTTGAAATTATCATTACCAAAACCAGGGGGGCATGTGTTATCACCAGATTTTGGCTAAATCAGGAGGTGGGCCGCGAACAAGATGGGCTTGGAAGATTACACATGGAAGATCTGTGAAGCGGCCTTGCTCGGTGAAGTTGGGCCAGATTGCCCATGTATCTTTAATTATAGTAGATTGTATCTAGATTAAAAGTTAGAGTTTATCTCGTGCACGATTTAGTGCACGCCCACATTAGAAAGTCCGCTGGACTATAAATATGTACCTAGGGTTTATGGAATAAACAACAACCAACGTTCAACCACAAACAAATCTCGGCGCATCTCCAACTCCTTCGTCTCGAGGGTTTCTACCGGTAGCGTCATGCTGCCTAGATCGCATCTTGCGATCTAGGCAGCACAAGCCTCGCCTACGTTGTTCACGCGTTGCTCGTACTGAAGCCTTTTTGATGGCGAGCAACGTAGTTATCTTAGACATGTTAGGGTTAGCATTGTTCTTCATATTACATGCTTTCGTAGTGCAACCCTCGCATGTCTAGCCGCCCTTACACCTATCTTAGGTGTAGGGGCGGCACCCCGCTTGATCATAGTTTAGTAGATCTGATCCATTACGATTGCTCCTTGTTCTACAAGGATTAGTTTAATATCCGCAATAGTTAGGCCTTACAAGGGGGGGAGGATCCAGCGGCACGTAGGGTGTCGTTCGTTGGCCCTAAGCAGGATGTTCCGAGGATCAACCTCGTGTTGGTTTTTAGGCCGTGTTTAGGATCGGCTTACGATCACCGTGCGTGGCCGCGAGGCCCAACCTGGAGTAGGACGATCCGATTATGCGGTGAAAACCCCACATCGTCGTAGATCTCATTAGCTTTACCTTGATCAAGCAGGACCACCATATATTCGGACACCCCGTCCGACTCATGGGTGGATCGGCTCTTTGATCCGATTCACAGGATAACCCGAGAGCCGATCGAGGCTCGTATTTAACGTTTACGTGTGTGCCCCGCGAGAAACTAAGCGAGGCATCATCCACACCTTCCCCGACCGGTATAGGTCGGTGGCACGCCCTTGTGATAAACATCGGTGCGTGCGACCAGGAGGCTTTGCGGGCCGTCGCTCTGAGGGACTAGGGCCAGCCGCAGCCCTAGTTGTTCCCGGCTCTACCGTGTTGCCCGTCTCTGCCCGCCAGGGGGTTTCTGACGTCAACAGAAGTCGGTTGGCACAAGTAACTGCCGATCGCTTGTAAGGTTCAAGGTCGACTAAATGATTGTCGTCATCGACAGGCAACGCCTTGGACAACTCCTCCAAGTCTGACCCCATCCCATGGCCCATGAGCAATTGGAAAGCAAGAACCGCCCCAAATAAACGGCTACGACGTTTCAATACCTCCACGAGCTCTGAAGGGTCAACAAGGAAAGAAGTCGCCATCTCGTCGAGAGTCTTGTCCTCCTTCATCTTCGGGAAGATCATCGAGTATAACCTCGACAGCGCTCCTTTGGCCTTTTTCAAAAGATTAAGCACTTGGACATTAGACTCGGCAGCAAGCGACAAGGCGTCAGCTATAGAGTCCTCTCAAAGCTGATGACGACGGGTGACGGTTAAATCGGCAGCATCTGAAAAGAAGACAGATCAATAACCAATAATAGAAACACCAAGATGAAAAACGGCGAACTACGGATTTTACCTAATAAATCCTTGATGGATTCGCGGAGAACGCCTTCCTTTTTGTCGATCGCGGCCGCCGCTGCAAGCTCCGGCATCCTCGCTCATCCTTCGACCTGCTGCTTCAATTTCTTCACCTCCTCCTTCAGCAAGACGTTCTCGTTCTTGGCATCGGTGGCAAGCCTGTTGGCCTCAAGCACCTGATCAGCCGAAGATCTGATTGTCTTTCGAAGTTGGGAGTTTTCGGTCTCCAATCTGGTGAACTCTTCGGCGAACTCCACCACAGCGTCGACTGTGGAATAGATTGGCTGCGACAAGATAGGATCATAAGGATCCAGTCGATAAAAAGAAACTCAGCAAGGTGGAGCAGGTTGAATACTTACATGGTCACGACCAGTCGATGAAAGGTCATCGTGTACCTGCTTCCGACGCCTACTCCTGATGAAGGCGTCGTCTTCAGTAGCCTCTTCCTCTTGGACATCGCTATCCTCAAGGGCGTGCGGGGCCTCCTCGGTTCCGTCAGAATCCTCGTCGTCATCCTCTAGTACCACACCGCTTTCGGGTGTAGGAGGATAGCATCGGGCAGCAGCGAGCGCCTGCCGAAGGAAAAGAAGTTTGTGAGACGCAACGGATAAAGGAATAATAACAGAAGAAGAAAAGAAACAAGACAAAAGATTACCTCAGTCGGAGGGTGATCAGAATCATAAGGAGGACGAGCCGATGTTAGGACGATGTTGTCCCTCATACTAAGGCACGTTAAGCGGCGGACTTCATCCCGGAGTTCTTCAGCCGAAAGTTCGGCAGAGCTAACTCTGGACTCATCCTCCTTGCCCGTGTAAAGCCATAGCTGGTGGGAGCGAGACATCAACGGTTGCACTCGACGTTGAAGGAACACCGAGACAACCTCGGTACCGCACATTGTCAAGCCTCCCGTGTTCTTCAGAATGACTATTTGGTCGAACAGCCTATCGGCTGTCAATCTCTCTTCGGGAGAAAGAGTGTTTTGCCAAGATTTTTTCGGCTTAGCTATCATCCTATCTTCGAAGGGAGGAAGGTTTAGGCGTCGCCCAGGCACCAACGGGTCTCGCAGGTAAAACCACTTGTTGCGCTAGCCTTGGACGGACTCCTTCATTGGATAATCGAAGTAGTCGACTTCCTTCCTAACAACAAAGCCAACGCCACCGACGACGGGGGGGCCGTTGCTGTCATTGTGGCGCTTCACGTAGAAGATCTTCCTCCAGAGACCCCAGTGAGGATCAATGCCAAGGAAGGCTTCGCAGACAGTAATAAAGATAGAAAGGTGGAGGATGGAGTTTGGGGTCAGCTGCCAGAGCTGAATCCCATAGAAGAAAAGAAGAGAACGGAGGAATTCGTGCGTTGGAAGAGAAAGGCCGCGGAATAAAAAAGCAGAGAACATGACGGTGAAGCCGTTTGGGGGCTTTGGGCGAGAAACTGCACCTGGAAGGCGAATATCGTCTTCAGATGCAGAGATGAATCCAAGGGTTCGCAGTCTGTTGATGTCGCGGCTGGAAATGGCGGAGGCACTCCAGTCACGGCTAACTTTGGCCGCCTCCGAGGCACTAGCACCCTTCTTTTTACCCATGGCGCTTGAAGCTTCTGAGGGAAGGATGTAGGAAGAAGAAGAGGATGCGCGAAGGAGATGAGCAGTAGGAGGTGTAAAAAAGTAAAAATGAGGAAGTCCTCTATTTATACCTTAAGGATTAACATGAGATCGTGGCCATAACTCCGTGGGCGTCGTGGGAGGTGGAGCGAATCCAGCTGTACACGTGGCGCTAGAAAACAGGATGGAACCGGCGGCCCATTATTCCCACGTCGCGCGAAAATCAAGGAAACGCATCGGTCGCTGCGCGTGCCCTGGTCAAAACCTAAAAACTGCTTGCGCAGAACTAGGGTGGCCCCGGGGGGTCAAGTCTTGTCAATCAGGTCACAACAGCAGCGTGTCATCAGTGACGTCATGGGCACTGTTGATTGCATACGAAGAGATAAGAAAAGTATCGGGTGATCAGCTTGAGCCTACGCCGGATTGCGAGCATCCGCACCTAGGCTCGGGGGCTACTCCCATCGGGAGCGCTGACGCGCACCCGATAAAATAAAGACTCGAAGGAAAAAACTTGACTCAAGTCTGCATCCGGACGTAAACGCCCGTGCCCAGACTCGGGGGCTACTCCCATCGGGAGCGCTGAATGCGCACCCGATAAAACTTTTTTTCGCACTCAAGGATCATGCCCGGGGACTTGATTCTGTGTAGGATAACGTTGTTTTGCCATCGGCAGTTAACCAACAAAAGTTGGGCACGTTATTCGTTATCCCTTGCATAAAGAAAATGTATCGGATAGACTACAGAGACTTGCAGGAAAAAGCTTCGGCAGAAGAAAATGTTCGAGTGGTACAACATGAGTCTACGCACGGATTGCAAGCATCCGTACCTAGACTCGGGGGCTACTCCCATCGGGAGCGCTGACGCGCACCCTATAGAAAATAAAAGATAGAAGAAACGCAAGAGTGATCGAGGAGAAGGACTTCGGAAGAAGACATGCTCTAGTCTCTACCCGAACTATGTTCGGCTAGACACTCGGGGGCTACTGACGTGGGCATTACCCTTCGGGTAACCAATGTTGCTCTACCCTACACGGTCCAACTGGAGGCCCATGAAGGTACCCGATGGCAAGATGGGCCATTAGGGCGGTGCGACGGAAGATTACTTGGAGTGCAAGACACGGAAGAAGCCGAACACGGAAAGATTGGAGATAGATCTATTGTAAACCTACTCGTACTCAATTAGACCTCTCGGGACCTGGCCACCTATATAAAGGCCAGGAGAGGGGCTATCGAGGGACACAATCAATCCTAGCAATACTAGCCAGCAGAAGCTTAGAACTAGGTTACCCTAGCAACTAGCATCTCGACGAGAACACAGCCGAACTATTCGGCACCCCATTGTAACCTGTTTTCATCATAATCAAAGAACAGACAGGCAGGACGTAAGGGTTTTACCTCATCGAGGGCCCCGAACCTGGGTAAATCGCTCTCCCCACTTGTCTGTGAACCGATGTCTCGTGTCAGCTTGCAGGATTCCATCAACCCTAAGCCCCTATCGGAGGGCATTGCAGAGGAGCACCCTCGACAACGGAAATGTAATATTCCGTAGTTAGGCAACTTGTATTCTGGGTAGGACTCTCCGTAGAAACCCTAGATCCGGGCGCCTTTATAAGCCGGATCCCGGACTCCCTAGAGACAGCTCTTGAACTAGAAACGAGACAACCACAACTCATTATAACAACGCGAAAGTGCCCAGATAATTCCAGACAAGCAGCAGTAGGCCCTGCCGTCGTGCAGCGTGTTCCGAAGCTGGGTAAATCGCGTACCACCATCTCGTTAGCACTCCGCCCAATGGCCCCTACTTCTTCCCCCCTTCGTGAGGATCCCTCCTCCGGGGTACCGTCGAATAGGCAACGACACCGATCATCTATCATCTCTAGGAACAGAATCACGACACTAAAATCAGTAGCTGCCACTTCTCCATGGAAAATGCATCCTCGATCAAATGAATAAAAGAAATAGTTACAACAAACTAATAAAGATGAGAACTACAAAATTGTCAATGTCGCTTCCTGAAAAACATCATCATCTCGTCCGCCGCCTCCATGATTGCCTTCGGCAAACGAAATGCGACTATAAAAGCGGTAACTGCAATAACTCATCTGGAAAACAACCAGCCTGATTAACTGGATCAAACTGCTAACCACAACAACTGAGAACTACAAAAAATGACAATGTTGATTTCTCCAAAACCTCGTTATTTCGTCTCGTCTTCCATATCTTCTCTGGTAACCAAAATGCGACAACTCACACGACTCGCTGTTTGCGGAAACCATCTCCCCAGTCGAACAGATCAAATCGCAAATCTCAACAATAAAATTGATATGAGATCTACACAAATTGACACTACCTCTTGCTCAAAAACCTCGCCATCTCCTCCACCGCTTCCTATGTCGTCGCCTCCAACTCTACATGAAATAGCCATGAATAAATCTCCCCAAATCCTGAAATCATGGGACATACACTACCTCTCGATGATCCAAAACAACACATTTTATGCCTTTGTTTTATTTGAAATTATCTCATTTTCCCGAGGTTATATTATAGTTAAGTCTAGTCGATCTGCGTATGGGATGATGGCAGTTGCGATTGGTATCAAAGATATTTTTGTTCCATTCCTGTAATAAAATAGGCTCTGTTCCTCTATCAAAATAGGTATGACTATAAGTAGTGTTGAACTAGTACCCAACTAGGTGATTCCCCGTGCGTTGCTGCGGGAACACGTAGAGGCATTTAGCCAATAATACCGTGAAACTTCATTGTTTTAGGTAATCTAATGATATTACATACGTATTATGTCAAGAAACAAATTGCATACGGATTTATGAGTATCATATAGATCAAACTAAAAAAATGACTTCACGTTGGCTGACATAAGAGCTTACATTTCATTGACCATTAGGTCAGAATCCTGCAAATTAAGACAATTGCATAAATATTAGAAGGAATTTGACAGACCAAAATAATTTTTAGCAACTCATGCACAGAATAATAAAGTTAGATATGAAGTCACTATTGGTGACATGATGAATGTGAGCGATTTTTTTTAAATTTCTGTACATAAAGAGTCAAAATTTTGTGATTACTGAACTGCAAGCAAGTGTAGCCTCCATCATGAGGTCTGCTGGAAAAATCTTGTGGAGGGTCTCACACTCAGCAACTTAAACATGTTGATCGCAAGAGGTCGTAGCGTTCATCCATGCAGTCCAGAATCATTCTCTCGCAAAAAAGACCACTTGAAACTATATTTACACAATTCGTATTAAAATATTTGGATCAAACCTCAAACATCTGCTGGAAGAAATCATCCCTAGCTAGTCAGCAAAATATTTGGAGAAAGGGAAACACAACAAACTCGAATATATCAACAGTGAATGGGCGTGCTGACCTGAGAGATCGATGGCCACTATCTCACAGACGCAACAAAACTTGCCATCAACGTGGCATTTGACTAATTTATGTCCAATGGTCCTGATGCTGAGTTCGGCTGGCCGGCCGGCCGGCCATCTCTCCATGTATGTCACAAGCACACGGCTACCTGCAAGCAAGGAGAGCTTAAGGCATTATCAATCCCGATCTCAAGCCACCCTAGAGGATGTTGGAAATTTGACGCGTGTGATGCAAATGACATGCCAGCAGTGGCAAGCAGATGATATGGAGGAGATAAATGGTGGAGGTGTGGAGGAGAGAAAGGGATTTGATCGACTTATGGATGAAGCATTGCCTAAGGAGAGAACTACAGCAGTTGGAAGTGGGTCGTCAATGTTATAATAGTCGGGGGAGAGGTAAGGTTTTGGTTTCTCGGAGTGATCTCACGGCAGGCTAAGGGGACCCGTGATCTCTTAGAAAATCCAGTGCATCTAAAATTGATCAAACGACTCTAATTATTTTAGGTGATATGGCTTATTGTGGAGGCAGCTTCCAAACATTAAATGCACATAGTGGGGATCAACTTTATAAATATTATAGATATGTACTCATGAGATTGTATCATCTTCATTGCCCTCCTTAGCGCAACATCTTCACTTGTAAAATCAGCTCATGACATTATGTAAAAGTTAGCCGTGGAAATAGATATGTGAAAAGGAAATGATATTCAACTTGCATTGAAAGAAATTCAAAGAAGGTAAGCTCAATCGTAAGTGGAAGTAGTTACATTGTTCATAAGAACATAATTAAAAAATGTCTACGTCCAATAAAACACAAGCCGATAGAAATATAAATCATCACTCAGAGTACATATTGATGTAAAACATAACTCAAAAAGCATATTAAATCTTTCAGAACCAATACCACGCATTGAAACAACCCATGTTCATCAAGCCAAGCCTTACAAAACTACAAACATACATTGTACGGGGGTTCTATAGAAACCCAATCTGTAAGATGCATCATGAAAACACCCCTATTGTAGACAAACGTAATAATGATAAGCATACACACAATGATGTAAAGCTCATCTGTCAACTCCTCATAGTTCTAGACTGATGTGTATTTATACTAAACTTTTGTACTTCTTTACGACTACTTATATCAAACTACATTCTACGTGGTATGTATTTTTAGCCACCGTGATGAGCCACATAACAAAGTATCTTTACACCAATGATGTGTTATATTTAAACATTATCTCATAATAAAAAATATATTAGACTTCTATTTATTTGAAATTGTCCATAAGATGTTGCTTGCACATAGTCCCCTTAAATTTGAAAAAAACAAAATCAAATGTGTTACGGGATTAAATTGTGACACTTGCACGATATATAGTGCATATTATTTACGTGTTCACTTATATATTGATATCCTTAAATATCTTGGTAGAAGTATCTAATGTATGCATTCTAACAAACATGTCTATAGTTGTATATGTTTTTGTTTATAATTATAGGGTGTGAACAGAAATAAGAAAAAAAATGTTACAAGACCATTCAAGCGTACAAGAAGAACCAGAAGGTCCACGAAAACACCATGTTGAGTATATCCAAAAAGGAAATATCACATTCTGCACAAACCTAAATTACCACGCCATGTGATGGGTGCAACTGTCAAGCAATAGGGGATTTACTTGATACAAGGCTTTCTTCACATACCCCCCATCTATTCCACTTTACTAAGCGTATAACTTTTGTCCAAAGTAAATTGTGTAAATTTGACCAAGTGTATAAAAAATATTAATCTTGTATGATACTAAAGAGATACAATATATTTCGTGATGTATCTACTGATATTAGTTTCATATTGTAGAATTAGATAGTTTTGTTTGACAGTGGGCAAACTAATAGCAACATGTAAACAAAAACCACGCCTATGCACCGAGTGGGCCCACATGTTCAGATATACCGCCTTTGTTGGTCTACTCCATCCGCCCACGTTGCTAAGGCTAGCCATAGTGCTAGTATCATAACTAGTATTATGCATCCTAGCCCCACCAAAAATGCTGATGTGGCAGGTAATTATGGATGAGAGTGGAGATTAGAGTATCATAGGTCGATACTGTATTATAGCGCACATCACAAGAAAAGTTAGTATCAAATAAATCTTGTACACAAATTTGTATTAGGATTCTACAAATCAACTAATATAACAAAACTATGATACTAGTGTATGATAATATGCATTATGGATCTAGTATCATACAAAAGTATCATATACATGATACTACTATATGATACTATCTACTGTGACCAGCCTAATTAACGCCAGTAACCACACCCCAGTCCAGAGGAGCGCTATAGGTGAAGACACATCAAGGCCGGTTACCGAAAAGTCCGTGATGAACCTAGCGGCAGAAAGTGACTAAACCGGTATTAAAAAACGTTTCGTCCCTGGGCTCCCGCGAGTCCCAGGGCGAAACCCTAAATCGCCGCCGCCGCCAGAGCTCTTCTCCCCCTCCCCCGCTTCGCCGCCGCCAGGAGGGCGCCGCCGGGCGAAGCTCGGGGGCGCCGGCGGCAGCGGGGCACCTCTCCCCTCCTCGCGGTGTCGCCGGCGCGGGCGGTCTCGTCGCGAAGGGACGCGACGCTGGCAGGGGGCATGGCGGCGCGGCTGCACCTGCGGCGGCATGGTGGCTCTGTGTGCTGGGCGCACTCAGGGCGGCGGCGGCTCCAGCGGAGGCGTCTTCGGCGCTGGGCGGCGCGAGCTCGGCCGGCGGCGGGATCAGGGCATCGAGCACGGCGGCGCGAGCTTCGGCGGCCACGGCCGGGCGGGCCGGCGGTGGCGAGGCCTTCAGGGATGGAGCAGGGCGAGGCGTGAGCTGGGTGGCCTCCCAGGCCTCCCTGGCCGCCCTGCGTGCGGGTTGGGGCAGGGGTCCCGGGCCCTGCCAGGCCCAGTTCGCCCCCATATCTGGTACCCGGCGGCCATGGTGGCCGGCGGCTGCCTCTCTGGCCTTCTTTGGGGTCTGTAGGTCGAACCTCGCGGCGGTGTTTCTTGTTTCCCTCGGTGCTGCAGCGGGCAGGGTTGGGATGCCGGGGCGGCGGCCCTGGAAGGGGGGAGCTATTTGGTTGGCGGGCGAGCCAGTAGCTCTGGTGCTGGTCGGTGCCATGGTCGTGGGGGCGACGTGGTAATCGGCGAGTCGAGTGGTGTGGGCAGTAGATGGCGGTGAGGTTGCCAAGGGGAAACCTTTGCCCCTCGGGCCACGGCGGCGGCGGCCGCGGACGGCGTTCCCTTGTTGAAGGCGCCGTGAGGCCAACCTCCGTCCCTCTACTTCGTCCGGGTGAAAACCCAAGATCCTCGGATCGGGCGGTGGCGGCACTCCGGTGTCGTGCTCTTCTTGAAGACACCGTCTTGGAGCCCACAGCGCGAGGCTCGCCGAAGGTTGTGACGGAGGTGATTCTTCGGCGATCTTCGGCAAGGCTTGCTCCGTACCCTTCCCTAGTCGAGCTTCCTTGGCGCCGCTCCTCGGTTTGCGAGCAATGTGGGTCGGTCCCTGGTGGTGGTCGGCTTCCGGTGGTGTCTCTGCGACGGAGGAGTTTTGTTGAGGCGCGCGTGCAAAATGGCTCGCTCTCGAATGAGCTCCGGCCCGACACTATAGACTCCAGTTCTTCTCCGAGTCCTCGTAGGCGCTTTGGTTGAACCTGTTGGTCGCGCTTCCGGTTGTAGCTTCTTCGGTAGTTCGTGTGGGTGTGTGGTGTCATTCTGTAAGCTGGGTTCAGCACTTTGTATCGTTCTCGCCGTTGGTGGCTTTGTTAATTCAAAGTTGGACACTTTAGTGCCTTTTATCTAAAAAAAAAACCTAGCGGCACGTGAGCCGGCCGCATCGACGGCCGTCAGAGATTCGAGATTCATGCAGTGAGTAGCAGGTCTCAGCGTATTCGCACACGGAAATGAACATCAAGTTCGTATCTCTGAAATTGAACAGGACGCGCGACCGGATAATGGCAGGATTGTACTGACGGCACGGAAGAACACGGAAGAGCCAGTGTCTAAGGCTCGTTGTACGTAATGTTTCGCACTGTATAACGTTCGATTAATGAGATTTTTACCGCAGCCCCCTTCTTAAGGAGTGGACAAGGGATCACAAGGCACTCCTCTCCCCATTCCACACTATTCCTGCAATCTGCAGACACGCAAAAGATCATTTTTTTCGGCAGCTAGGCCTAGAAAACTAAGCTAATTGTTGTTCGACGTGGTCCCAAAGCTGCAAAGCAATGTCTCAGTCATCTTCTTCACCGAGGCGCCACCGAGTTCCTCCAGGACCGCTCCCGCTGATCATCTGCTCCAACTGCGGCAACATCAGGTTGCGCTACTGGGTGTCGAGCACAGAAGCCAACCATGGGCTACGATTACACAAATGCCCCAACCAGCGGGTAAGAACATAACTGTCGATCAGATTTTGCATTCTGATTCTTGCATACTCAGCAGGCATCATTGTCTGAGATCTCCCGATATTTGGTGTGCCAGGTGTTGCCCAGCCTGGCCTCGTCGCTTGTGATTCCTGGTGGTGGGAAGACGAGTATGCCGGTGGTAGCTTCACGTTAGGATGCTCATCGGCGTTTCGCGAGCTGCTGTAAACCTCTTCATCCACGTGGTACGCCTGCGTCATCCTCTTGGTCGCTCACGCGCTGAGGATGGTGCAGGACAGGTTCTGCACGAGGCTCTCAAATTATGTTTTAGGCAGCGTTGTACTAGGTAGCGGCTACGTAATTTTCGCTAGGTCAAGAAGTAATAAGACTCATTGTTAGTTACTCCATGCAGTTTTAAAATTTGTAGGCACCTGTCATGAAAGGCTGCCGTAGTGTATTATGGAATTTCGTGAAGTTCGTTCTGCCGTAGCGAGTATGTTTTAAGGCTTGCTTGAGCCATTCATCCGATGAGTGCTACCACGATGCCAAAATTGGACAAGCCATTAAGCACACCAGCAATAAGTAAAGACTTATGGAGGAGGCTGTCTGGCTGTGGCCGACCACGCAACCTTTAATGCAATGGCAGTAAGATACCCCAGTTGGCGGCGTGGGCTGACACGAGAGTTACACACGACGATGGTACGAGCAGGTGTCATCGGCTGCAGCGATGGAAGGATCCGCGCTCGTGCACCTTTTTTTACGATACGCTTGCACTCTCTCACCGTGGGAGGAAACACGCAGTAAATCCATGTCTTCTTACCAAGGGGCTACCACGTCGTCCCACCCGCCGGCCGTGCAGCCAGTACTTTACCTGGAATTTCTCCCGACGTCCCTTTTCAATAAAGAGAATATATTAATATCAAAAGATACCAATTACACCTAGCCTCTGCAACAACACCCTACCCTAATAGCAGTACGGATGCACACAGCCAAAAAAGAGAAAAGAAATCTAAGAAATAAAAGTCCCGCTATAGCCTTTTAGACCTAGCAACAGCAATACAACCACCACCGTGACAACACCTGAAGTACAGACTCTCCAAAAGCGACGCCTCCAAGAAGGAAACAGTGCACCAGCGCCGTCGTCGCCTGACCAAAGGTCTTAGGATTTCTCCCTGAAGATAGTCCCCACTCTCAAAACAAAGCCTCCAACAAGAACAATGCCAGGCACAACCAGTTAAGGCCAGACCTTGGGTTTTCATCCTGAGAGGTAAGACTCCGAACTTCCCCTGTGCTGCCGCCCCCACATGCATACCACTGCTGCAAGCCCGGAACGCCAGCAGCATCCCTCAAGCATCACGTTGACCGGAACCTCCTTTAGTCAGTCCACCAATCCGGCCTTCATGATATTCCTTCTTCCGACTTCACCATGGACCAAAAAGTCACCAGATGTCAACACGAATATAGCTTCGCGGCGCTCCCTCCGAAACCAAACGGTCGGAATAAAAACATGGGTGCGCGCAACCGAATACCACCCGATCCAGCAAACTGCTGGCAAAATATGAACTGTTCCATTCGCCAGCGGAGCTTTCCGGAACTCATCTCTCCAGCCAGATCAAAGCAAACTGATCTCTGGTAGATCTTCATCTTCGCTTGCGAGAAACCCGAGGACTACCACCAAAAACAAAGCAAGACCAGCAGCCCCCACGCCGCTAGTCCCTCCTGCCGGATCACCAGGGAAGAAGACGGCGGCGCGGATCATGCGTACCACCGCTGAACCGTCACCGGGGTCGGAGGCCGCCACCGCTCTACCGAATCCTCCATGGCTACCGACGGAGAGCATCAGGCCCCGGCCAAGTAGCCGTGCCGCCCGGCTTCCTCCACCGGCGCTTCATCACTGTAAGGGTATTTTACCCTTATCCATTATTTTGGTAACAATGACACCGTGCTAGTGTATTTGGACTAATACATGACTACAAGATGATTCCCATGTATTAGCCAAAGAGGTATAAAGGTGTATCAATGGAAGAAGAAGGCAATGGAGACCCCCCCAATTCGACGAAAGAATCAACAGGATTTTCCTGTGTCTGGCCGGTCACTGGCCCGGTCGGACCGGCCCTGGCACCGGCCAGCCCGGCCGGGACCGGCTCCGGCGCTTGTGCCATCCGGGCAGGATCCGAGAAAGGAGGGAAGCCCTCCGGTCGCCGCCCGGTCTCCAGCCCGGCTAGGGACCGGCGCATCCGGTCACCGGCCCGGCCGGACCGGGCTACCGACCGGCTGCCTCGGCGCCAACCGGATTCCGCGCTTGTGCCATCCGGGCGCATTCCGAGCAAGCCCGAAGCTCCTCCGGCCAAGCTCCGGTCCCTCGCTCCGGCTGAAACCGGCCGGCCCGGCCGAGAGCCCGGTCTCGACCGGACCGTGCGCCGGACGGCCCGGCGCCAAACCCGGTCAACCGGCTTCCTCGAAGAAAATCTGATGTGGCAAGTTGACCAACGGCCAGATTTTGAAGAACACTATAAATACCACTTCTTCTACCTTGGAAGGGTTAGGCACTACACTACAAGCTGTTCTTGAGCTCTCTCTCTCTTACTCCATTGCTAGAAACACCAAAAGCCTCGCATCTACCTCCTCCTCCACCCAAACTCAAATCCCTCCGGGGAATCATTAGAGGAGGACCCGATCTACCGTTCTACCAAGCCAAATCTCATTCCCCCTTGTATTCATTGAGAAGCTTGCTTCCTAGGGTTCCTTGGAAACCCTAGGTAGGCAAGAGGAGTCCGGAAGCATCCGGGCCGTGGATTTGCTCCGGCAAGATTGTGAAGGTTTGGAGGCTACCTCAAAGTCTACCACAAGTGAGTGAGCTATTCCTTCGTGGGATAGGCTCCGGAGAATAGGGTGAGCCTTCGTGGCGCGGGGAATCCTTCGTGGGACCTCCACTCCTCCAAACGTGACGTACCTTGTTGCAAAGCAAGGGAACACGGGAATACATCCTCGTCTCCGCGTGCTATCGGTTATCTCTAACCGAACTCCTTACTTGTGATTTAATCGCCCGTGAGAGCCTTCGTGCTCGAGTTAGTTGTATCCTCATATAGGTTGCTTCACCTAGTTTGCATTAGGCTCATCTTTATATTCCACAAAGCCTAATATTGCAAAGAAAGAATTAAAATTTGTAGAAACCTATTCACCCCCCCCCTCTAGGTTTACCATCTCTATACTTTCAATTGGTATCAGAGCCTGGACTCTTATTAAGGGCTTCACCGCCTTAAGAGTGAGATGGATAAACTCTTCGAGGGTCTAGATGACGACTCTAACCTTTCGGTTAAAGAGATGAAATCTAGATTCTTGGCATATGATGCCGAGAAGAAGAAAAAGGAGGATGAGCTACAAAACCAAATGACGTAAATGACTCGCCATGCTTAAGAACCTAACTCGCGGGTGGAACTCCTAGTGGGGCTTCGGCCTCTAAGGAAACCTACCATGATGTTAACCATGACTATCCCGTAAACACTTCACCCATGCCTCATATAAACCATAGTGGGACCGTTCCCCATTACGATGGAACTCACTTTCCACATTGGAAATCTGCTATGGAATCTCATATTCGCAACTGCAAGCGTGGAGCTATGGGAGCTCATTGTTCATGGACATCGGGAGCCACAAGATCCTACTCGGTTGACCTCCACCGAGTTCTACAACCGTCAACTCAATGCATCCGCACGTGACAAGATTAGAAGTGGCATCAACCGCAAGCTTCTTGATCAAGTCGATGACATTGTCTCCGCTAAAGAGTTGTGGGATCGGATCGTAGTACTCCAAGAGGGAACCGATTTGATCCAATCAGCTCTTTATGAGACCGCAAAGCAAGAGGCCCACCAGTTCATGGTTCGAGATGGAGAATCCGTATCCGATGCCTATGCTAGGCTTGGTGCTCTGAAAGTAAGGGTCAAGGGACTTGGTGCTGAGAAGTACAATGACGGCTTCGAGATGAACGAAGCCTTCATAAAATCCAAGGTCATTGCTATGATTGCCATCAAACAAGAAGACACCAACCTTGCACTCAACTTGCAAATCATGACCAAGAGTGCCGATCTCAACTCCGATGATCTAGTCTCCTATGTGGCCGCCAATGAAAGCATGGCCAAAGCCGGAAAGAGGCTCAAGGCAATGAACCGTGTTGATGAAGCCTCACACAACCATGAAGCGCCACACAACCTTGCTCTCAAAGCTAGAGCCGACCATGGAAGCAAAGAAGACTATGAAATTGAAGAAGATGAAGAGATGACTTCAACTAGTGACATCACTACCGACTTTGCTTTCTTTGCCAAGAAGTACAAGGCAAAGTTCCCAATGTTCCTCAATGACAAGAAGAAGAAGAGAACTTGCTACAATTGTGATGAAGATAACCACTTTGCAAATGAGTGCCCTTATGAGAAAAGGGTAGACAAGCCAAAGTTCATCAAAGGGGTCAAGCCAAGATTGAAGCCGAACCCAATCAACGATCGGTACAAGAAGAACAAGGGAAGAGCGTTTGTTGGGGCCGAGTACTTGTCCGATGAAGAAGAGAAATATGAGGAGAAGGAGGCCGGAGTGGCCGGTTTAGCTTATTCTAAGCCCGGGTCACTCTTCACATATGACTACTCCAAAGATTACTCCACGGAGAATGATGTTGGCTCTTCCTTCATGGCAAGAACAACTCAAGATGATGACTCCGATGACTCTCCCTCCTCTCCAATCATTGGCTCTTGTCTTATGGCAAGGGAAACCAAGGTAATGGAACCTCCACCTTCCCTATCTAGTGTTCTTGATGATGAAAACGAAGATCAAGAAGAATTAATTATGCTTAAGGAACTCTATGATGTTAGATGCACCCTTCGTGGTGAAGCTCTTGTCAAGTTTGATTTCTTGATGGACTCACTCAAAGAAAAGGATGAGTCCATTGAGGAATTAGAATATCAATTGAATGAGAAGGAATGGAGATTCAATCTCCTAAGACAAGAGCTAAAAACCTAAAGGTGCATATCTCAAGGCCTTAAGCAACAAATTGAAACTTATGAACTTGATAAAGTTAAGGACCTAGAAACTATTGATAGGGCTCAATTATTGACCCAAGAGCTCAATGCCTCAAAGGAGGAACTTGAAGTTGCTCATGCTTCTCTCACTAGGGATCTTGACCACCTTGAAAGAGCTAACAAGCTTGTCAAGGATGAGCTCAAGAAACTTGGAGAGAACCATGATCTACTTCAAGAATCCTACAAAAGGGCTCTTGGATCAATGAAGGATCCCATTGATGTTGAAAAGCTTGCTTGTTCCTCCATTTCCTTTACTAGTGAGCATGCTAAACTTGTTGAGGAACATATTCGTTTACAAGAGGAACTTTCTTTGCATGTTGAGACCAATGCATATCTTGAGTCCTTGGTGACCAAATATGGTCTTGACTACCATCCTAATGAATCTTCTTGTGAGCAAGCATCTATTCTTGAGGAAAATGTTAGGCTAACAAAGGAACTTGCAAAGTTCACCACCGCCAAGAACAAGATGGGATTGGATGACCTCTTGAGTAAGCAAAGGTCAAACAATCAAAAGTATGGACTTGGATATGTCCCCAAGTCCCACAAGAAGAACAACTACAAGAAGGAGAAACCCGCTCAAGATAAGAACAAGAAGGTCACTAACAATGGCAAAGCCTCAAAGGGCAAAGCCACTAGTGGTGACCGCACGGGGCCAAACGATCACTATGCATTATTTGTTGATTATTATGGTGATGTCTATGCTAAATATGTTGGCCCTCCTAATGGCTATGCTTATAGAGAGTACTCAATTTGGGTACCAAAAGATATTGTTGCCATTGCAAAGTAACCCATTAATCGATGGGTTCCTAAATCCTCTACTTGATTTTGTAGGGGTATTCCTCCGGTGGTCCAAAATGGGTGTTTGATAGTGGATGCACCAATCATATGACCGGAGGAAAAGGTGTGCTTGATCAATTCATTGAAGATATCAACAAGAAGTCAAGCATTACCTTTGGTGAAAACTCAAAGGGAAAGGTACTTGGGTATGGCAAGGTAGCAATCTCTAAGGACTTGTGCCTTGAGACGGTTATGCTTGTTGAACACCTTGGTTATAACTTACTTTCTATATATCATCTTGCCGATGCCGGTTACAATTCATATTTCACTAAATATTATGTGCAAGTCTTTAGGAGTGACAATCTCAAATTGGTCCTTGTTGGATATGTGGAGAACAACCTTTACGTGGTTGACCTCTCGAAAGAGAGCCCCTCCTTCTCCACATGTCTAATGGCGGCCAAGCATGACGAAGGATGGTTGTGGCATCGCCGCCTTGGTCATGTTAACATGAGGAATCTTAAACAACTCCTAAAGGGTGAGCATATTGTGGGACTAACCGGCGTTTCTTTTGAGAAAGATCGTGTTTGTAGTGCATGTGTAGCCGGAAAGCAACTCAAGAAGAAGCATCCCATCAAGAGTATTGTTACCACATCTAGGCCTTTGGAGCTCCTTCATTTGGACCTCTTTGGGCCATCACATTATGATACTCTTGGTGGGAGCAAGTATGGACTTGTCATTGTTGATGATTACTCAAGATACTCTTGGGTCTTTCTCCTTAAGTCTAAGGACGAGACCCATAGAGAGTTCATCACCTTCGCCAAGAAAGCTCAACGTATGTATGAATCCGAGATCAAGGCAATTAGGACCGACAATGGCACCGAGTTCAAGAACTACACCATGCAAGAGTTTGTTGATGATGAGGGCATCAAGCATGAGTTTTCGGCGCCATACACTCCTCAACAAAACGGTGTTGTTGAAAGGAAGAACCGGACTATCATTGAGATGGCAAGAACCATGTTGAGTGAATTCAACTCACCCCACAACTTTTGGGGAGAAGCCATCTCTACGGCCGTCCACTACTCCAACCGGCTCTTCCTCCGTCCCCTCCACAACAAAACCCCATACGAGCTCCTTACCGGTAACAAGCCTAATGTCATGTATATTCGTGTCTTTGGATGCAAATGTCTTGTTAAGAACAACAAAGGAAAGCTCGGTAAATTTGAAACTAGAACCATAGAGGGTATATTTGTTGGATATGCGGAGAACTCTCACGCCTATAGATACTACAACCGGTCCTCCGGGACCATTGAAGTATCTTGTGACGTGGTGTTCTTGGAGGATAATGGCTCCCAAGTGGAGCAAGTTGTTCCATGTGTTGCAGGTAATGATGATGATCCATCTAGTGCCATCAAGCATATGGGCATTGGACACATCCGGCCCATGGAGGTTCATAATGATGATCAAGATGATGGAGTAGATGTTTCAAGCACGCCACAAGTGGAGCCTAGCTCAACTCAAGACGAACCATCAAGTGCAACTCAAGAACCATCCTCTACTCAAGATGAGTCTCAATCCGAAGAACAAGAAGAAGATCCTCATTCCATGGAGCAAGATCATGATGACGATCACGAAACATCCTCAACTCATGATCAAGCTCAAGTGGTCCCTCATGATCAAGTATTAGCAAGAGATGAATTCATTGATCATGAAGGAACCGTTCGGAAGATCAAGGCCGCTACAAGGGCAAGTGACATGAAAGTGGATCAAGTCCTTGGTAGCATCTCAAGAGGAGTGGTAACTCGTAGACACCATGCATTACTTATCACTTATTGTCAACATCATGCTTTTGTGTCTAGTTTTGAACCACTTAAGGTACACGAAGCCTTGGTCGATCCGGATTGGGTAATTGCCATGCAAGAAGAATTGGAGTGTTTCACTCGTAATGAAGTATGGTCTCTAGTTGAGAGACCCAAGGATCATCGCATCAATGTCATTGGGACCAAATGGGTATTCAAGAACAAGCAAGATGAGAATGGCATTGTTATACGAAACAAAGCAAGGTTAGTGGCGCAAGGGTTTGCCCAAATAGAAGGTATGGATTTTGAGGATACCTTTGCGCCGGTAGCCCGTCTTGAAGCTATTCGTCTCTTGCTTGCATTTGCATCTTTCCACAATTTCAAATTATATCAAATGGATGTGAAAAGTGCATTTTTGAATGGTCCCCTAAAAGAAACCGCATATGTGGCTCAACCCCGAGCTTCGAAGACCCATGCCGACCCAACCACGTGTATTTACTCCATAAGGCACTCTACGGTCTCAAGCAAGCTCCACGTGCTTGGTATGAGTTCCTTAGGGATTTCTTACTACATGATGGGTTTTCCATGGGTACGGTCGATTCCACCCTTTTCACCAAGCGGGTTAAAGGGGGTGGCCTCTTTATATGTCAAATATATGTTGATGATATTATTTTTGGTGGAACTAACCCCAATCATAACAAAGCTTTTGAGCTATTGATGACTAGGAAATTTGAGATGTCCATGATGGGAGAGTTGAAGTTCTTTCTAGGCTTCCAAGTGAGGCAACTTGCAAAAGGCACCTTCATCTCTCAAGAAAAGTATGTGAAGGACATGCTCAAGAAATTCAACATGACCAATGCAAATCCAATAAAGACACCCATGCCCGTAAAGGGGCAACTTGGTTCATGTGACGGTGAGAAGGATGTGGACATAAAGGTATACCGCTCCATGATAGGATCCTTGCTCTACCTTTGTGCCTCTAGGCCGGATATCATGCTAAGTGTAGGGATGTGTGCTCGTTTTCAATCCGCTCCCAAGGAGAGCCACTTAGTGGCGGTCAAACGGATACTAAGATACCTTGTTCTCACTCCTACTTCGGGCTATGGTATCCAAAGGGGTCAACCTTTGAACTCATTGGCTATTCGGATTCCGATTGGGCCGGTGATAAGGTTGATCGGAAGTCTACCTCCCGGGCTTGCCAATTTATTGGCCGGTCATTGGTGAGTTGGTCATCCAAGAAACAAAACTCCACCGCCCTATCCACCGCCGAAGCCGAATACATATCCGCGGCATCTTGTTGCACTCAATTGTTATGGATGAAGCAAACCTTGAAAGACTATGGTGTGTCTCTTGGTACGGTGCCTCTTCTTTGTGACAATGAAAGTGCAATAAAGATCGCCAACAACCCGGTTCAACATTGTCGCACCAAACATATTGACATTCGCCATCACTTCATACGTGATCATGTTGCCAATAAGGATATTAATCTCACTCATGTGGGAACAACCTACCAATTGGCGGATATTTTCACTAAGCCTTTGGATGAAGCCCGCTTTGTTAACTTGAGAGGAGAACTTGGTATTCTTGATCCTAAAAACTTGGATTGATTAACTTCTTGCACTATATTCTTGCATTTATCTTGCTATCTAGCTTAGAGGCATAGCACATATGGGGATAGTCATCTTACCATGTCTTGGTATGATGCATACCTATGTGTGCAACATAAATAGACCCAATGTCATTATATGGACCCAAGCATGTCTCTTCGCGGTCACATGACATTTGCGCTTTCACATATGGGGAGTAATCCCCCGCCCCTCATTGAGCCTTCATTACAACTTGATTTGACTATATAAGGCCAAAATGATCTTATTGCAAAAACTATTTCAAAATGCTCTTATGATTCTTGATATACTTCGAATCATGCCCATTGTAGCTATTTGTATCTTGTTTGCATTTTCACTCCAATGGGTATGCCTAGAGAACTTTGTGTTTTCCAACCCCATGTCTATGCTCATCTCATCATCGTCTATCTATCTATATGTACATGTCATCATCTGAGCATTCATACACATTTACACAAAGAATAGGGGCAAAAAGAGGCAAAACTAGACAAAACTGGGCAAAAAATACCCTGGCCGGTCTCTGGCCCGGTTGGACCGGCCTTTGCGCCGGGCCAGCCGGCTCCAGGCCCGGCCGACCGGCGCCCGACCGGCCGCGCGGCCTGATATGTGTTTGAGGGGGTTACCCCTTGGGGTCATCTTCCTCATTCTTCCCCAACTCCCACACCACCATGGCCGGCGCCCTCAGCACCTCCACCAAGATCTAGGCACTTCCCACCACAAGAACTTCCCCAAACTCCACCACACCATAGATCGGGGCCCTTGGAACATCTCCACCGAAGGATTTGGTCCCTCTCCAACTAGTTTGGGAATTTTTGGAGTTCTTGGTTCTCAAGCCCTACCTTGTGTTCTTCTTGCTCCCTTGATCAAGGAGGACAATGTCTTCGGGTAATGTACTCTCCTTTCCTCCCTAACCTCTAGTCCTCCTCACACATTGCAAGTTCTTGCCAAAATTTGAGGAAATCTTAGGGTTAGGTTTAGGGTTTGCAAGTCCTCATGCCTTTAGAGTGTCTCTCAACACAAAGCACATACTCCACTCTATTGCTATAGCATGTACTCAAGTTTTTCGAGTTTTTGCATGAATTTGTGGTAGAAAATCTGGGCAAACATCACAAATCATCACCACCCGGTTCACAGCCCGGTCAACCGGCCATTCAACCGGCCGGTCCGGCGCGCGGCCCGGTCAACCGGATTTTCGACCGGCTCGCCCGGTCTGAAGTCCGGTCGGACCGGCCTGTGCGCCGGCCTGCCCAGTTTTTCGCACAATCTCATCAATACACTTGGATATATGCTATGCTTTCTGGTTTCTCCCTCATTGATGACATGTACACTTACCTCTTTGCTATCCTCGCTCTATTTTGCTGATTCACAGGTGATGAATGGAGTGATGAGGACCGTGGCACCGTTGCCAAGCGAGGGAGGCACTCGTGGGTTCCACCACGGCGCTCTACCGGTCGTGCTCCTCGGACTACTGGTGGCAGCTCAGCTCGGAGGCCGCACCAAGCAGCACTGCCCGTAAAAGGAAAGATAAGCACGCCGCACAAGGAGATGATGAGGAATTGCCGTACTTCAATGTTGGCGATGTCCATATTGGTGCATGGAAAAGGCTTCGAGAAACCAATCACTATCGCTTTGAGGCTCCCACTTACACCGGGGCGACAAGTTCTTCCGGGACCCGCAGTCGCGAGAGGATGTGGCATGAGTACTATGACTCCCAAGAGCACATGAAGACTGGCTGCATTGTTATGCCCAAGGCTGTCAAGGATGTTATTGAGATGCATGCAGCCACCACACATCGGTTTGTGGTTGAGACTTTGAAGAACATGGGGCTGTATGAGCTTGTATGTCTGACGCCTTCTGATGGATGCTATTGCCCACTCTTGGTAAGGCAATTCCACTGCACTGTGTACTTCCATGATGATCCAGCCCGTACCATGACATGGATGACAGGCAAAGAGAAGTACTCCTGCAACTATCTTGATTTGTGTGAAGCACTTGGGTTTGGTGGAGGTCGCGCTCACGGTTTCAAGCTTTACTCTCAGCAGAAGTTCAACAAAGGAGATATTGCTTTCTGCTATCCTCGGGAGCCCACCGCTCGTCCTCCCACCATATCTGGCATGTTCTACTCCTACCTCCTCGCTTGCCAAGTTATTCAGAGAGTCTCTCATCAGCAAGTCAGGCGATACAAGTGAATGCCGAGGATATCACTTGAACTTGATGTACTACTGCAACCCTGAGTACCGGCGACGCATTGATGGATGTGATCTCATCTACTCTGAGCTGAGGAGATGTGTTGGCGATAGGATGACCCCGAACTATGCTCAATACATCCAGCTTCTCATCAACAAGGTTGTGCCTGCTCCTCTCAATACGCATGGTGAACGGGTCAAGATGGAAGCATTCAAGGTTCCTGTCCAAGGTGATAGACCGGATGTCCCCGACATGACACCTCCTGAGCGCCGGTCCAAGGAGCGCCATGACCCTACTAGCTCCAGCTTCACTCGGCGCCCGCAGCATGGTATCTCTCGGTTCTTCTCCTCCATGTGGCAGATGTGCAAGAATACTAATGATGTTGCACATCAAAGCCTTGCTATGACCCAAGAGACGAGAAGGCGCCATAATGAGTACATGGCCACTCGGAATATCACTTTTCCTCCTCCTGGCCCTGAGTTGGAGCCTGTTCATGCACCTAACTGGGAGATGCCTCCCCTCACTGATCAGATGTTCCAGAACTTTGATCCTACATGGTACGGCTTTGGTGGTCCTCCTCCTCCTCCTCAGCCTGCTCGTGCCCCTACTGATGATGATGATGAAGAAGATGAAGGTGCTACAGATAAGCGTGATGATGGCGAGAGCTCATACTCCGCTGGGCATGAGATCTTCTCGATGGGTGCGCTAGCATCTCTCCTCTTTTCTTCGCCTTTTTGGTGTTCCGATGCCAAAGGGGGAGAAGAGAGTAGAGTCTAGGATTCACGGGGTGTTGCCACAAGCCATGGGAGTTGCTTTATTTGGATTTTATATGGCTTGTGCTTGTTTACTTTGAGTTTTTCAAGAACCATTTGCTATTTCCAATAATTCATGTATGGATGTGTATGGACGACTATTATGTGTGCTACTCTATGTTAGGATGATTATGTGTGCTATGCTTATATATCTTGATATGCACATCTCCATACCATGCTTGTTTCCTAAAGATATTGGGGGAGCTTCTCATATTTCACAAATGGTGCACTTTGCATTCAAACGCAAATTCTCCAAGTGCACACATTATGGGGGAGCTTTCGTAATATCTTATATGGAATCAAGGTTTAGAGCTTATCATAATATCTATTTGTGACTCTAGCTCGGTTTGTCATCGTATACCAAAAAGGGGAGATTGTAAGGGTATTTTACCCTTATCCATTATTTTGGTAACAATGACACCGTGCTAGTGTATTTGGACTAATACATGACTACAAGATGATTCCCAGTGTACTAGCCAAAGAGGTATAAAGGTGTATCAATGGAAGAAGAAGGCAATGGAGACCCCCCAATTCGACGAAAGAATCAACAGGATTTTCCTGTGTCCGGCCGGTCACTGGCCCGGTCGGACCGGCCCTGGCACCGGCCAGCCCGGTCAGGACCGGCTCCGGCGCTTGTGCCATCCGGGCAGGATCCAAGTAAAGGAGGGAAGCCCTCCGGTCGCCGCCCGGTCTCCAGCCCGGTTAGGACCGGCGCATCCGGTCACCGGCCCGGTCGGACCGGGCTACCGACCGGCTGCCCCGACGCCAACCGGATTCCGCGCTTGTGCCATCCGGGCGCATTCCAGTAAGCCCAGAAGCTCCTCCGGTCAAGCTCCGGTCCCTGCTCCGGTTGAAACCGGCCGGCCCGGTCGAGAGCCCGGTCTCGACCGGGACCGTGCGCCGGACGGCCCGGCGCCAAACCCGGTCAACCGGCTTCCTCGAAGAAAATCTGATGTGGCAAGTTGACCAACGGCCAGATTTTGAAGAACACTATAAATACCACTTCTTCTACCTTGGAAGGGTTAGGCACTACACTACAAGCTGTTCTTGAGCTCTCTCTCTCTTACTCCATTGCTAGAAACACCAAAAGCCTCAGATCTACCTCCTCCTCCACCCAAACTCAAATCCCTCCGGGGAATCATTAGAGGAGGACCCGATCTACCGTTCTACCAAGCCAAATCTCATTCCCCCTTGTATTTATTGAGAAGCTTGCTTCCTAGGGTTCCTTGGAAACCCTAGGTAGGCAAGAGGAGTCCGGAAGCATCCGGGCCGTGGATTTGCTCCGGGCAAGATTGTGAAGGTTTGGAGGCTACCTCAAAGTCTACCACAAGTGAGTGAGCTATTCCTTCGTGGGATAGGCTCCGGAGAATAGGGTGAGCCTTCGTGGCGCGGGGAATCCTTCGTGGGACCTCCACTCCTCCAAACGTGACGTACCTTGTTGCAAAGCAAGGGAACACGGGAATACATCCTCGTCTCCGCGTGCTATCGGTTATCTCTAACCGAACTCCTTACTTGTGATTTAACTGCCTGTGAGAACCTTCGTGCTCGAGTTAGTTGTATCCTCATATAGGTTGCTTCACCTAGTTTGCATTAGGCTCATCTTTATATTCCGCAAAGCCTAATATTGCAAAGAAAGAATTAAAATTTGTAGAAACCTATTCACCTCCTCTCTAGGTTTACCATCTCTATACTTTCAATCACCTCCCATGGAACGCGACTGTGGAAACCCTCTCCTCCCCTCGTCGTTCGATGGAAGGGGCGTCGCCACCGCCGCCGTGGCCGAGGCTGGGGCCGGGCCGGGGTCGGGGCCGGGGCTGTGGCGGCGGCTGAGGTACGGCGATCCGGGGGCGGCTGCTCGGGCGGGGCGGGTAGATCCTCCGCCGCCGTCCGGGAGGGGGGCGGGAGAGGAGGAGGCGGCGGCTAGGGTAGAAACCTGGAAGCGAAACCTGTCAGCGTATGTGCTACGTATTAGGACTTTCCTGTCAAAAGAACTGCATAACAACTATCTTTACGCGCGGATGGCGAGGGACAGCGAGCGGGCAGATATCAGCCTCGCTCACATGCCACCCGGTCCTATATATGCAGTCTCGGCCGGTTACGCCATCAACAATTACTTCCGCATGTGGAAGATCGACCATACAGCCACATCGGCCATCACCACAACCGTCAACACATTGGCCGATTCTACGTCTCTTCGATGCTCACCGTTGACCGCTGTTGATCGTCCTCGGCGTAGGAAAACGACACCATTAAACTATTAAAGTTGCTCCGTTGAACCCGTCTAGGTGAGCAGCAGCAATGCCGCCGCCTCCATTGTAGGCCGATGCATCCACCCCCACTACATTGCCATCGGGGCGGAGGTCTAGCTTCTAAGGCGTGGGCACCGGCGAACTATGTATTGGAATTAATGGGTCTACACTCAGTTTAGGCCCAATGAAATTTCAGAAAATTGGAGAGAAGTCAAGGGGTGGACAGCCACGTGGGAAGTTTAGTCTCACATGGCTAAGGGGGAAGGATTTTGAGCAGCTTATAAGGGGGCCTCTGATGGTCCCCTTGAGTGAGAAGACTAGGGAGAGATATGCTAAGTGTACACCACACGTGCACACACGCGCGCTCGCTCGCATTTGGCATTATTCGCGTTCTATTACGTATGACTTGGGCGTTGGCGAGGCGAGTGCGGTCGCGGTGTACTTAAGTTGTATCTCTTTTTATTCTTTTTGTCGAGCGCCTTTATCTTTATCCACCCGCGTCTGTCTCACGCACGAACCGAGGATAGACTTGCACGTTTGCGTGCAGTTCAATGTTCGTTCGTGATGGAGATATCCCTGGGGGCGGATCCTGGGAAATATGCAGAACATGCTGCCCCGTGGGTTATCGAACCGAGTCTATAAGAGGGAGACGTCCCTCTCGGCAAAAGACATCAGATACACAACCCAACTGTTCTCTTCTGCGCCGCTGCCACCGATCTTCGCCGATCCTCTTCCTGCCATGCAGTAGGGCAAGGAAAGCAATGGTCTCCGAACTTTCCCCGGCGATTGGTGTCCTGCACGAGGGAGCTGGGCGATAAAGTTTCTGGGCAGTGCATCCGCACGACTGCTTCATCTTCTTCATCTACATCAACGATCTTCTTCATCGACTCTCCGTCAACTACGTCCGTCTGCACTGCGATCTTGTCATCATCAATCCCTGCTGTAAGAGTTCATTCATCTAGTCTATTATTGTATGCAATCCGTGGTATAGATCTAAGTAGATCATGTGTGCCATGATAGAGTTATGTTTCGTGGTCGCATGTTCGTTCTTGTTAGATCTATCTCTGTCATCTAGTGTGAAATATCAATTCGGAATTGTATTAATGTTAGCCCATAGTTTATTTTCCAACACTACGTGCATCTGTCATTCGGAGCAAGGTCATAGAGAAGTGGTCTGAGTTGGTTCGTACGGCTAGGTGAGCAAGTTGGTCGCGGGAAGAAGGTTTCTTTAAAGGAAAACGCTGCTCTTCCCCCGGGAACAACGCTCCGATCCCCGGATGCGCAGCCGTTCGATGCGCCTCGCCCACAACGCGTTGGAAGAGAGCGATCGTGGTAGGCCCCACCCCAACCTTATCCTTTTGCGTCGTCTCCTCCATCCGCTCTGCCGTCTCCCGTGGAACTGCCGCGCTGCCCCCGAATCCCCCATGGGTGCTCCTCCACCGCCGGGTAAGAGGCCTGCTGCTGCTCCCATCTCGCTCGACGCCGGCGCTCCTCTCTCGTCTGTCCGGAATCCGCCGTGCGTCCTCCGCTCCTTGCTCGCCGCTGGTGCCTCGCGGAGGCGCTCGATGCCATGAAGCTTCCACGCCGGAATCCACCACACTGCCGCTCCACGCATCTCCGGCGAGGTCGCGCCGCACCGCCGAGGTCAGGCCTCACCGCCGCCACGAGTTCCCCCATCGACGCCACAGGAGAGTACACCTCTACACCAGCGACCTCCTCCCTTCTCCGGCGAGCCCCAGGCGACCTCCTCAGACCTCGTGCACCGCTTGGTGCCATGGACTACGGCTGCAGCCATCGACCCCCGCGCGTAGGTGTGACAATCCGCCTTGCGCGCCACGTCGACGCAGCGTCCATGCCGGCCCCATGCGTCTGGCACCGCACAATACCACAACAGAACAGGAGTTGAGCGCTGCTATATTATGAATTCTTTGCTACAATGTCTTCAGCAAAATCAGTTTTGATACACTATTATTTTCATCAATACTACAGTTTGCTGCAATAGCAAAAAAAATAAATATTGCTACCATATTTGTGTTTTGTTGCTACTTTAGCATATTCTTCTTGCTACCAAATCTCCGGCGAGGTTTCTGACGAGGTTACCGGTGACATCTACAGTTTGCTACTTTTAACGAAAAAGATTGCTACAATATTTGTGGTTTCTTGTTACTATAGCATATAATTTTTGCTACCAATTCTCCGGCGAGGTTTCCGGTGAGGTCTCCGGCGAGGTTTCCAGCGACATCTCTGGTGATGTCTTTGGTTTTGCTACAATATCAGTCTTTTTTTTTCTACAATAGCATAACTTCTTTGCTACGATGTCTCCGGCGAGGTCTTCGGCGAGGTCTTCGGCGAGTCTCCGGCAAGGTCGGTGAAAATAGATTTTGCTACAATTGAACCGTTTTTTGCTACTTTGGTACATCATGGTAGCAAAAGTGGGAGAGAGAGGTGGGTGGTTTGATCGGACGGCCGAAAATGTCCCAGATCGCTTGATCCAACGGTTGGGAACCCAGGGGGTTAGATTTCTAATCCCCGGGGGACGCCCAGCACTACCCTTCTTTAAACCATGGTAAACTTGTAAAGTATGGTAAAATTAGCGAAGTTGCCAAACCAGGATACTCCACCATTGCTAGACAAATAAGTATACATGTACTTTAACGTGAACTTCTAAGTTTTTGTTCATTTTGGATGGAAAAATTAGCGAAGGTGCCAAACCAGGATACTTCACCATTGCTAGACAAATGAGTATACATGGACTTTAACGTGAACTTCTCAGTTTTTGTCCATTTTGGCTGGTAAAATTAGCGAAGTTGCCAAACCAGGATACTCCACCATTGCTAGACAAATGAGTACACATGGATTTTAATGTGAACTTCTTAGTTTTTGTCCATATTGGCAGGCGTGCCATTTTCCCCGTCAAGCGCTACCCCATTAACATATTTTTGCATCTTTTCTTTTATATAGAAGGCTCACGGAAAGTCTAACTTTGAATTAACAAAGCCCTCAACGGCCAGCAGTTGCAATTATAGAGGCACAGTGTTACTAGCTTATACAAATAAAGCACAGAAGAGAAAAAACAATGCCAAATAAAGAGGAAGACCACACAAAGCATTGACGGGAACACTGGTAGAAAAATGGCCTTTAGTCGCGGTTCGCAACTGCCATTAGTCGCGGTTGCGCAACCGCGACCAATTAAGCGCGACTAAAGGCCCCCCCTTTAGTCGCGGTTGCTTACGAACCGCGACTAAAGGTCCGTCCACGTGGGCGGCTAGCGTGCGCCTGGGCGAAGGACCTTTAGTCGCGGTTGGTGTCCCCAACCGGGACTAAAGCCTATTTTGTTAAATTTTTTTAAATTCATTTGGGTTTCTAATTTTTTTTCACTCCATTTTTTTTCTATTTTTTCAGAATTTCTATTATTTCAGTTATTTGCATAGCTTAGTCTCCATCTCTAACTACACTTATCTCTAGTCAAATTACTTACTCGTGGTCAAACTTCCCGCTCGGTCACCCATCCTCCCACTACTCCACCTCTAGCACGTTTAACTTCCGAGTTCCTTTCCGTCCCGCATCCAAGTGCTACGCGAGCCACATGTATGTGATACTAGTATCATATCAATCCTATTAACATGTTGGTCGATGTCACATTTTTTTATTGTTTGAATTTCAAATAATTTTTTTCATAAACAAAAATAATGATGTAATAATAATCGTGAATAAATAAATGAACATTAATTTTTTAATTTTCATTATTTTTAATTTTTTTAATTTTTTAAATATTTTTTTTGCCAAACCTAAAACCTAAAAATTTGAAAATCTAAAAATTGGGTAAAAGTATTAATAATCTTTATGCTGGATGCAATTATTAATTTTATTTTTTTGAAAAGTTTAAAAAATATAAAATCCATAATTTATAGCAAAAACTAAAATCTTCCTGCTTTCGTATTTTCATTTGGAATTTTGAGAATCTAAAAATTAGCTAACCGGGTAAATCTTCCTGCTTTTTCCCAGGATTTTTTTGATATATTATACGTTTTTTTCCGACGTCGTATGCAAAAGTTATTGCGGTTTTACCATTTTTTTAACTTTTTTTGCAAAAAAATTGAAAATTCGAATTTCTTAATTTCTCCGAATAGTAGGTTGCATAACAAACAAGAATCTGAAAACAATTTTCTTTTCTGAATTTTCTATCATTTTCTTTTGTATTTTACAAACCAAAAAAAGGCGATCCACGGGGGTGGTGGGGGGGGGGGGGGGGTGCAGGGTGCGTGGGAGTAAAAAAACTCGAAAAAACTTTTAGTCGCGGTTGGGGACACCAACCGGGACTAAAGGGGCCCTTTAGTCCCGGTTGGTGTCCCCAACCGCGACTAAAGGTTTTCCGCCGGCCGCATCCCTCCATCGCCCTTTTAGTCGCGGTTGGTGGGTACCCTTTCGTCTCGGATGGAGCATTAGTCGCGGGTTGCCTTCCGAACCGCGATTAAAGCCCCCTTTAGTCGCGGTTCGAATATTTCCGGGACTAATGGGGGTGGACGGAAGCCTCTTTTTCTACTAGTGGAAGGAAAATCTATTGTCCTAGGCCTGAGATCTCCATCCTCTATTGTCCCAGTCTTCTCGAATTCTTACCACTAGCACAAGGAAACCACAAGAAGTGCGAGCATGGGAACCGTCGAGGATCAAGCCCGGTTCTAAAGTGACGCCTCCAAGCACCAGAACGTTGCCCGCCCGAGAGGGACAAAGTTTTCACCTAGAAACACAAGATCAAGAATAAGAGATAAACGAAGGCTCCGTAATGACGCCTCACATAAGGGGAATGGCACACGTGGGTGTCATCGTCATGAAGGAGATATGCCCTAGAGGCAATAATAAAGTGGTTATTATTTATATCTTTATGTTTATGATAAATGTTTATATATCATGCTATAATTGTATTAACCGAAAAATTAGTACATGTGTGATATGTAGACAAACAAAGAGTCCCTAGAATGCCTCTTAACTAGCTTGTTGATTAATGGATGATTAGTTTCATAATCATGAACATTGGATGTTATTAATAACAAGGTTATATCATTGTATGAATGATGTAATGGACACACCCAATTAAGCGTAGCATAAGATCTCGTCATTAAGTTATTTGCTATAAGCTTTCGATACATAGTTACCTAGTCCTTATGACCATGAGATCATGTAAATCACTTATACCGGAAAGGTACTTTGATTACATCAAACGCCCCTGCGTAAATGGGTGGTTATAAAGGTGGGATTAAGTATCCGGAAAGTATGAGTTGAGGCATATGGATCAACAGTGGGATTTGTCCATCCCGATGACGGATAGATATACTCTGGGCCCTCTCGGTGGAATGTCGTCTAATGTCTTGCAAGCATATGAATAAGTTCATAAGAGACCACATACCACGGTACGAGTAAAGAGTACTTGTCGGAGACGAGGATGAACAAGGTATAGAGTGATACCGAAGATCAAACCTCGGACAAGTAAAATATCGCGTGACAAAGGGAATTGGTATCGTATGTGAATGGTTCATTCGATCACTAAAGTCATCGTTGAATATGTGGGAGCCATTATGGATCTCCGGATCCCGCTATTGGTTATTGGTCGGAGTGAGTACTCAACCATGTCCGCATAGTTCACGAACCGTAGGGTGACACACTTAAAGTTGGATGTTGAAATGGTAGTACTTGAATATGGAATGGAGTTCGAATATTTGTTCGAGTCCCGGATGAGATCCCGGACATCACGAGGAGTTCCGGAATGGTCCGGAGAATAAGATTCATATATAGGATGTCATTTTATGTGAATTAAAATGATCCGGAAGGTTATACGGAAGGTTCTAGAAGGTTCTAGAAAAGTCCGGAAGAAATAAGGATGGAAGGTGGAGTCCCAGAGGGACTCCACCCACCTTGGCCGGCCAACCTAAGGGAGGAGGAGTCCCAAGTGGACTCCCCACCATGGTGGCCGGCCACCCCACCAAGGAAAGGGGGGAGTCCCACTCCCCCTAGGTTTGGACACTTGGAAGGTTTTGTTGGGGTCTTATTCGGACTCTTTGACCTAAACCTTGGGGCCTCCACCTATATAAAGAGGGGGAGAGAGGGGCTGGCTGGCCACTCAAGCCACCACCATGACCGCACCCCTCAAGGGTGCCCTAGCCGGCGCCCCTCTCCCCAAACCCTAGCGGTCTCTCTCCTCCACCATATCCCGCACGCTTAAGCGAAGCTCCGCCGGATTTCTCCACCACCACCGACACCACGCCGTCGTGCTGTCGGATTCAAGAGGAGCTACTACTTCCGCTGCCCGCTGGAACGGGGAGGTGTACGTCGTCTTCATCAACAACCGAACGTGTGACCGAGTACGGAGGTGCTGCCTGTCGTGGATGTGACCACGGCAGATGCTACAGGGGGTAGCACTTCGTTGATGCGAGGGGAAGGGAACATCGCCATCTACGGGTCGAGGTGCAAGAGACGCAAGGGTTTTACCCAGGTTCAGCCCCTCCGGAGAGTAAAAGGCCTACGTCCCGCTAGATCTTTATTGCTCGGTGGAGAATTACAATGGGGGGTTCGACTCGAGGCTACGCCGAGAGTTTACAAGGGGAGATTAGATCTTGAATAAGGTGTCCTCTAGGGGTTAAGCCCGGGGGTTTATATAGACACCCCCGATCTAGGGTTACATGGCGATAACTCCGAATCGTATCAGTTGCTACTAATCCGGGATTCGTTAACCCTCTTGCAAGTAATCTTCTAATCCGAGTCGCACGGATCTCCTCCTTAGGATCACGGCCCGGCCGCCTCGGGGGCCCGGGCCGCTGTGGGAGACCGGCGGTCCACCCGGGCCTCCGTCTTCACGGCGAGTGGGACCGGCGACCCACCCCCTATGGGCATATCCCCATCGCAGTCCCCGAGCGCGGTGGTGATGAAGCGTGGATCCGGAGCAAGTCTTGGAAAGACACAGGTGATGGATCGAGATGAATCGCCACCGGGCTCCCGAAGATAAAATTGCGAGCTTGGAGCCAGTCTCCAATCGCCAGAGCTTGGTCAATCAATCGGCGGATGACAGTCGGCGTCAGCCGGTCGTCGTCTGACAGTCGGCATTAGCCAATCGTCGCTTGCCAGACGGTGCGCACTCACCATAAGGACACGTGGAAGAGCCAACGGCTAGATTCACGTTGACCGAGGTATAAACCGTTTGCATGTCGCTGACCGTTGGGCCTGACGTGACCGTTAACGGCTAGTTTAACGGCTATTCAGCCGGAACCGACGCAAATCTTGACCGTTGATTGTGGGGCGGCGATTCCGGGACGAATTAACGAATGGATTTCATTCTTAATCTGGGCGAGTATGGGCGGTATAAAGGGTCGCCCCTGGGATTAGGGTTCAGCACTCTTCCGCATTCTTCTCATATCTTCTCCTCATCTCATCCTCACTCCAAACCCCACACGCATCCATGGCGGCGAAAGGCTGGGGCAAGTCGAAGGTCACGCGGGAGTCTCTCCTCCCGTACGTCGCTTCCGGGGTCATCCCGGAGTTCAAGCAGGAGCGGTGGCGAGTTCCGCCGGCGAACGAGGTGGAACCCCTCCCGCGGCCCGGGGAGTCCGTGATCTTCCTGAGCTTCCTCGATCGCGGGTTTGCTCTCCCCACCTCCGATTTCCTCCGGCAGTTGCTAGCCTTCTACAACATCAAGGTATCCGACCTCGGGCCGCACAGCGTCCAACAGATTTCACTGTTCGTGGCGCTGTGCGAGTGCTACTTGGGCTGCCCGCCCTACTTCCCACTGTGGGTGTCAATCTTCCACGGGCGGGCGACTCGGGCTAGCAAGAGCAGCGAGGCACTCATCCCGAACGGAGGAATCACCTTCCAAGTGAAGTCCGGGGAAAGCTTCATCGACATGGCGCTCCCCAAGAAGGCGCAATCGTAGTGGCGCCGCTTCTGGTTCTACGCCAAGGAGTACACTCCCCCCGGCGAGGTATGCATTCCCCAGTTCAGCCCCGAGCCCAGCATCCCGCGACGCCTCAACGTCCGGTGGCTGCCGCGCGAGCAGGAGGAGGTGGTGACGGAGATGCGCCAAGCGATCCAGGCGCTGAAGGATAGCGGCCTGACGGCGGTCAACATGTATAACTGCTGGCTTGGCCGGCGGTTGATCCCCCTGCGGTGCCGAGCTCACCCCATGTGGGACTACCGGGGGCAAAACGACTGCACCCGGTCAACGGCGACTGAGTGGGACGAGAGCGAGTACCGGAAGGCGCTCGCCAAGATCACCACGGCCACCTTTACCTCCTTCGGGGACGGCCTGCAGCCCTATTCCGAAGAAACCCCGGCGCCCCAGGTAATATTTAGTACAGTGATTCCGCACGGCTTGGCCGCGTCTCTTCTTTTCTGACTCGTTTCCTTGATTCAAATGTAGCGCTGGCAGAAGATCGCTGACCACCTTCCCCCCCTTGCCGGGAAGGAGCCACCAGAAATGACTGAAGGCGAAGAGGAAGAGGTCGACGACGAGGAGGAGCGCACCGAGTCGGACTCCGAGGCGCGAGACTTCATCAGACTCCCGCGCGGGACGAAGAGGAGTGCCGGGTCCTCGTCCCAGGGCGCGGTTGAAGAGGAGGCGACCTCTCGCCCGGAGGGCGAGGCGGAGCCTTCCAAGGAAGGGGCCGAGCCGCTGTCGAAGCGCCTGCGCCCCACTCTCCTGGAGGGTTCCATGAGGCTTCAGCGCCCCTTGAAGGACGCGATCGATGCGGGAGCTCGAGCCGGCCCCGGCGTAAAAGCAATCCCCACAGTGAGGTAAGTGCTCCTTGTCAAACTTGTTCTCCTTGTGGCGGGATTGGGTGTCGACTCACCTTGCCTCCCTGTAGGTCCAAGAAGAAGACCTTGGTGAAGCCGGCCGTGGCTGGGGTGGCGGCCACGAGGGCGGCTGAGGCGAAGAAGAAAGCCGCAGAGAAGAAAGCGGCGCCATCCGACCTTGGGGGCGCGGGGTCGGCTCCGGAAGAGCCCGTCACCGCGAGCCAAGCTGAGAAGGTGGGCGCCAGCCGCGCCGAGCCCACCGCCGAAGTCTTTCCTCTACCCAGCATGGCTCGCGGGGGTATGGCGAGTGCAGCGACGGGACCGGACGTCGTTCCACCCATGGTGGAGAAGGGGTCGGCGGTCGTCGGGTCGACCGAGGGGCAGAAGGCGCCCGAGGTCGAGGAGAACATCGTCGAGAAGGGCGGCCTCTCGGAGCCGCTGAAGGAGCGCCGGTCCAAGGCTGCCAGGGACCGAGCCCCGCCCAATGACGCCGACACGCGGGCGGGCGAGGTGCCGTCGACTGAGGCGGTGACGCAAGCGGGAGAGGCGGCCGAGTCGCGCCATCCACCGCCTTCTACCTTGACCTTCGCTGAGCTCCACACGGCGCTTGGTGAAGCACACGCGGTGAGTGTCTCTGAACTCGTAGTCTATTCGCCCCCAGTCCCCGAGGGTCGACTTGGCCTGAAGGGGCGAGTCGAGTCTCCTTTTGTCCGTCTGGTTTTCCTTTGTTGACCTTTGGCATTGTTTTTGGATTTTTGCAGGCGGAGGTTAAGCGATTGACCGCGCTCGTGGAGGAGGCGGCGCAAAAGAACCGGAAGTTGATTGCTCTGGGGAGTAAGTCATGCCCGCTCGCCTTCCTCTTTCGGTATCACTAGCCCTGACTGAACTTTCGTTCTCACCATCTTCTATTTTTTGCAGCAGAGGCGCAGGCAAAGGCTCTTGCCGAGGCTCGGGAAGGATTCGTCAAGGAATCTCTCTACCGCGAAGCCGACTTCCGGGCGCAGCAAGCTGAAGAGGCCCGGAAAAGGGCGACAGCGGAGGTGGCGGATCTGACGAAGGTCCTGGAGCAGAAGGGCCGGGAACTAGAAGACGTCATCACCGAGTACAAGGGAAAGCTGGAGGCCGCGACTGAAGCACGGGACTCCGCGCGTGGGGCTGCCGCGTCTCTGCGGGAGGATATTGCGGCCTTGAAGCAGCAGCACGCCAAGGAGTTGGCTGCGGAAAAGGAGGCGTCTGAAGGCATCGTCCTGGGCGGTACAGGCCGAGAAGACCAACTTCGAGGCTTTCGTCCGGGAGATGTCGCGGCAGATTCTCGATAAGTTCCTGTCTTTGCGCTTGCTGTTTACTTGCCGGGGCATCGAGTCTCCGAGCGTGGCGACTTGGCTCCGGGGGCCAGTCCCCGGGCATGGCGAGTCGGCTGCGGGGGCCAGTCCCCGAGCATGGCGAGTCGGCCTCGGGGGCCAGTCCCCGAGCATAGCGAGTCGGCTTCGGGGGCCAGTCCCCGAGCATGGCGAGTCGGCTTCGGGGGCCAGTCCCCGAGCATGGCGAGTCGGCTTCGGGGGCCAGTCCCCGAGCATGGCGAGTCGGCTTCGGGGGCCAGTCCCCGAGCATGGCGAGTCGGCTGCGGGGGCCAGTCCCCGAGCATGGCGAGTCGGCTTCGGGGGCCAGTCCCCGAGCATGGCGAGTCGGCTTCGGGGGCCAGTCCCCGAGCATGGCGAGTCGGCTTCGGGGGCCAGTCCCCGAGCATGTAGAGTCGATGACGAAAGCGAGTTCTCACTTTTCTCTTCCTTGTGTTGGTGGTTGTAGGTACGTGCGACTTTGTAGAGACGGCGACTCCGCGGGAATGCTTGTCGACTGCGACCTCGCGTATCATTGCCTGTGCGGGGGAGATATTGGCTGCGCTCCGGCACTCGAGTCCGCGGGAGGTGATTCCGCGGGACACGCCATCCGTCTTCAAGGCCGTGTCCAATATTCCGGCCGTTGTCGATCGGCTTCGCCGCTCCTCCTGCCGTGTTGGCATTACCATGGCTCTGAGCATGGTTCTGGCGCACTACTCCGAGGGGTTCGACGTGGAGGAGGTCACCTCTGGCTTCCCCTCGGAGACTGGCGAGTTCGACGTTGCCGAAGTGCTGCGTTTAATGGATGCGGTGCGCCCCTTTGCCAACCGAGTATTGGCGACTGCGGACTTGGAGACTCACATCTCCAGCCAAGCGGCGCCTGGGGACGCGGGGAAGGAGCCGGGCCCAGTGGACTACCCCGCGGAGCGCCTCTTCCATGCCGCGGCCGCCGGCTCCTTGTCCACGTATCCAGTCGTTCTGTATACGCCGAAGTTTCGTCACGGCGATGATGGCGCCGAACCTGTCGTAGGAGGGGCTTCGGGACCGTCCTCGTAGGTTTCTAAGTCCCTGTGTGAGAAGAACTTGAAGTCCCGCGAGCGGGTGTCAGTTGTAAATAAAGTGATAATTTTTGCTTAATTATAATTCGGTGGTTGCTTTTGAATTTATGTTTTTTGTGGCGGCGATGCTTTGGAGTTGGTTCCGACTATCCATGGCCTTCAGGCCAGTCGCGTTGCGACCCCGATGAAGGCTATCGACTTGACTGTTTTCCTTTTCGAGCTGGGCGTCCCCAGCCGCAGTGACGTAGTCGTTATAGTACGAATAGCAGCCTCATGGGTGGAATAGCGGTAAATTGTAGTTTGCGCTGTTCATATGTAGCGCGCCGCTCGTCGTGGCTCGGGTGAGCCGCCGCTTGGCGACTCCAAAGGGGGTCATTGCGGGCGTATTTTCCTTGGCGAGCCGCGGGTCCGTTTTGCGGGGTCCCTAGTCGAAGTACTTAGCCGCGCAATTTGCCAGCCTAAGGTAGAGGAGGGCAGTGGTGTGCTGTATAGCGTAGCACGAGACGGTCGCCGTGGCCCGTGGGGCTGGCCGAGCATGCGGCCCTGCTGTGGGTTCCAGTCGCCGTTTTCACCCGACGGCGTAAGGGGTGGTGGGTGACCGGACCTGGTGTTGCGTCCGGCCACGCCGCCGTGCCCTTGTTAGCCCGGCTACTTGACCGATCGTGGACTTCGCTCTCCAGCAGCGGCGACCGGAGGTCTCTCAGTACCGAGTCGCTTATCGCGGCGACTGGGCCGGTATGTACCAGGATGAGAGATGGAGATATCTAGCGGATGAAGGAGAGGCAGTCGAAGTTGGAGATCAATGCGGTCGGCGATTTTTATTAACCTCTGAATTTGCGGGCTACATTTTTTCCTTAGGTGTAAAACCGTCGGAGGAGGTTGACGTTCCAGGGGCGCTCTACCTCTTTGGTGAGCGGTTCGCCTTTGTCGTCCTTGCGGACGTCGATGAGGTAGTAAGAGTCGTTGCCGAGTACACGGCTGACGGCGAATGGTCCTTCCCAGGGCGGGGACAGCTTGTGCATGCCTTTCTTGTCTTGGATTAGTCGGAGTACCAGTGTCGCCGATTTGGAAGGAGCGACTCCGAACACGGCGACCGTGGTAGCGACGGAGATCCCGCCGGTAGATGGCGGTTCTGGAGAGTGCGAGATCTCTGGCCTCGTCGAGGAGGTCGATGTCATCCTGGCGAGCTCGCTCGTTGTCTTCTTCGGCGTAGTTGGCGATCCGAGGTGAGTCGTAGGCGATGTCCGTAGGCATAACGGCTTCGGCGCCATACACAAGGAAGAAAGGCGTGAAGCCAGTTGACCTGTTCGGCGTTGTGCGGATGCCCCACAGTACTGAAGAGAGCTCTTCTGCCCAGCAACCGGCTGCGCGCTCCAGGGGCACGACCAGGCGCGGTTTGAGTCCGTGAAGGATGCTTTGGTTCGCTCTTTCTGCTTGGCCGTTCGACTCGGGGTGGGCGACTGAGGCGAGGTCGAGTCGGATGCCCTTCTCTTTGCAGAAGTCAGCCATCTCCCCTTTGGCGAAGTTGGTGCCATTGTCGGTTATGATGCTGTGAGGGTAGCCATAACGATAGATAAGCTCGCGTAGGAACTTTGTGGCTGTCTTCCCATCGCACTTTTTTATGGGCTTTGCTTCTACCCATTTGGTGAACTTGTCCACCGCGACCAGGAGGTGAGTATATCCGCCGGGGGCCGTTTTGAATTTCCCCACCATGTCCATGCCCCAGACGGCGAAGGGACAGGTGAGGGGAATGGTCTTCAATGCCGACCCTGGCATGTGCGACTGGCTTGCATACTTTTGGCACCCGGCGCACGAACGGACGAGCGCGACCGCATCTTCGTGGGCTGTTGGCCAGTAGAAGCCGTGACGAAAGGCCTTGGCGACGATTGAACGCGCGCCTGCGTGGTGGCCGCAGTCCCCTGCGTGGATGTCGCGCAGGATGTTACGTCCTTCTGTGGTAGCGACGCACCGTTGGAACACTCCCGAGACGCTGCGCTTGTATAGTTCATTGTTGATGATGGTGAAGGACTTGCACCTGCGCACGATGGCCCGTGCTTTGGCTTCGTCCATCGGCAGTGTCTGGCGCTCGAGGTAGCTTATGTATGGCTCGGTCCAATCGATGCTGTCGGCGGCGAGTGCGACTAAGGTGGAGTCGGGAGCGGGTGGCTCGACAATGTCCAGCTCGCGGGGTGCGCGCACCGAGGGGTGGCTGAGGATATCCAGGACGACGCCCGGAGGGGGTTGGAGTCGCTTGGACCCGATTCTGGCTAGCGTGTCGGCTTCTTCGTTCTTGCGCCTGTCGACCCATTCGACGATGTGGCCGGCGAATCTAGCGCCGGCTTGGTCGAAGGCGCGCTTGTATGCGATCATGTTGGCGTCGGTGGCGTCGCAGGTGCCGGAAGTCTGGCTGGCGACCAGGTCGGAGTCGCCGAGGCAGCGCAGCCGTGTTGCGCCCATCTCTTTTGCAACTCGCATACCATGTAGAATCGCCTCGTACTCGGCCATGTTGTTGGTGCAGGGCTCGAATCTAAGTTGCAAGACGTACTTCACTGTGTCGCCCTTTGGTGATGTGAGGACGACTCCCGCGCCTGCTCCTTCAAGGTTTTTAGAACCGTCGAAGTGCAGTGTCCAGTGTTTAAGGTCCGCGGGGAGCTTGGCTGCCGGGCCTCTTCCCGGCCGGCGAGGAAGTCGGCGAGTGCCTGAGATTTGATGGCATGGCGCGACTCATAGGTGATGTTGTGGACGCCGAGTTCGACTGCCCACTTGGCGATCCGGCCAGTTGCGTCACGGTTGCGGATGATGTCGGCGAGTGGTGTTGAGGCGACTACCTTAATGGGGTGCTCGTGGAAGTAAGGGGCCAGTCGCCTCTGGGCCCTGAGGACTGCGTACACCAGCTTTTGGTAATGCGGGTACCGCTGCTTGGATTCGATTAGGGCTTCGCTGATGTAGTAGACCGGGCGTTGTACCAGTTGCTCCCTTCCCTCTTCCTTCCGTTCGACAACCATGACCGCGCTTATGGCGCGGTTCGATGCGGCGACGTATAGGAGCATAGTCTCCCCTGGCAGCGGGGCCGCGAGGATAGGGGCATTTGAAAGAGCGTGCTGGAGTTCTTCCAGGGCCTTCTGCGCCTCGTCTGTCCATCTGAATGACTCTGACTTCTTGAGCAAGCGGTAAAGTGGCATGGCCTTGTCGCCGAGCCGGGGTATGAAACGACCGAGGGCGGCGACTCGGCCGGCGAGTTTCGCGCGTCGACTAAGCAGTGTCGGCTGCTTGGTGCGCATGACCGCCGCCGTCTTCTCCGGGTTGGGCTCGATGCCTCGTTTGGAGACGACGTAGCCTAGCGCTTGTCCGCGACGGAACCCCGAAGGTGCACTTTAGAGGGTTGAGCTTTATCTTGTACCGCCGCAAGTTGGCGAATGTTTCGGCGAGGTCATTGATGAGGTCGGTCTGGTGGGTCGATTTTACCACCACATCGTCGATGTAGACATGCACATTGCGGCCGATCCGGCTTTCCGAGCAGCTGTTCATGCACCGCCGGTATGTTGCTCCGGCGTTTTTGAGGCCGAAGGTCATGGACGTGTAGCAGTAGGCGCCCATGGGCGTGATGAATGCTGTCTTCTCTTGGTCTTCCTTGGCCATCTTTATTTGATTGTACCCGGAGTACGCATCAAGGAAGCATAGCGACTCGGACCCGGCGACCGCATCGATAATTTGGTCGATTCGCGGTAGGACGAATGGGTCCTTGGGGCATGCGCTGTTGAGGCTTGTGTAATCGATACACATTCGCCACGTCTTGTTTTTCTTTAGCACCAGGACTGGGTTTGCCAGCCATTTTGGGTGTTTGATTTCGATGATGAAGCCGGCGGCGAGTAGCCGGTTTACTTCTTCGGCGATTGCGCGTCGCCGTTCTTCTCCTACAGGCCGCATTGCCTGTCTAACAGGTCGCGCAGAGGGATCGACGTGTAATTTGTGCTCAGCAAGTTCTCTCGGGACACCTGGCATGTCAGACGGTTTCCATGCAAAGATATCTCGATTCTCACGGAGGAACTTGATGAGCGCGCTTTCCTATTGGGCGGACAGGCCCGTCCCAATGGTAACTTGCTTACTTGGATCGTTTTCTACAAGATCTACTTGGCGAGTGCCTCGTTGCAGGCTTGAAGGTTGCTCGCGGACGAGTCGAGCTCGGCTGGCTTCTCCAGGATGGCGGGGTCGTTGCGATCTACTGGGTACTTGGCGAGTTCGGCGGAGTTGTCTTGTTCGTTGGCGATGACGGCGTCGGCGAGCTTGGCGCTGACGTCCTCGCATTCCAGTGCCATCTCCGGATCCCCGTGGACGGTGATGACGCCCCTAGGCCCTGGCATCTTCATCATGTTGTATGCGTAGTGGGGGGTCGCCATGAAGCGGGCGAACGCCTGTCGGCCGAGTACGCAGTGGTAGGAGTTGCGGAAGTTCACCACCTCGAACGTTATCCGCTCGGTGCGGTAGTTCACGGGCGTGCCGAAGGTGACTGGCAACGTCACCTTGCCGATCGGGAAGGCCTTCCGCCCAGGGACGATGCCGTGGAACGTAACCTTGGTGTTCTCGAGGCGTGAGTCTGGTAGACCAAGCCGCTGGAAGGTTTCGTAGTACATAATGTTGATGGAGCTTCCCCGTCCATCGTGGTTTTTGGTAGCCGTAGTCGGCGACCTTGGGCCCGATGACTAGCGCCACTCGCCCGGGTATTCGATTCGGGGGCGTGATCTTCGCGGCTCCAGGTGATGCTTTGCTCGGACCCGCTAAGCCACCGGGCACGTCGGAAAGTATGACCGCGTGTACCGCCACCGCCCTTGCGAGGACCTTCTCCGTCTCGCCGGCCGCCGACCCCAGTGAAGGTGTGGAGCGAGCCGGCGCTGCGACCGAAGCCTTCCCCTTTGTGCTGGTCTTGGTCTTTAGCGCGGTCCTTGTGCTGATTACCGCCGTCGTTTTCCTTGGCGCGGCGGGCCCTTTCTATTTGCTTCAGGGAGTAGCAATTTCCTGTCGTGTGATTGGCGGGTTTGCCCTCCTTGCTGTGATAGATGCATGGTGCATCTAGGAGGCTGCGGGCGTCGAAGCGCTTGGGCTGAGGCCGATCCTCCCGTGGTGCGCGAGTGTCGCGCCGGAACGACTTTGACTCGCGCTGCTCGTAATCGGTGGTGGCGACCAGCTCGTTGTGTCCTCCCTCTCCGCGGCGCTTGCCGTTGTTAGCTCGGCCGGCGAATCTGTAGTCGCCACGCCGAGGCTCCGTGTGCGTAGGGCGGCGATTGCGTCGCTGACCGTACTCGTCGTCCGAGTCGACTGTAGGGTCTTCGTCGGCGTAGCGGGTGGCGATGTCGAAGAGCTCGGAGATTGAGATGTTGTCCCTGCTAACGCGACGGAGCTTGGCGCTTAGTGGTTCGTACCGGCAGCAGCGTCGGAAGCAATAGATTGCCGTGTCCGTGCCGATGCCGCCGGAGGTCGTCCACATATCCTGCCGGCGCTGCACCCACCGGCGGGTCGACTCGCGCGGGCCTTGGACGCAGCGATCCGGGTCTTCTATGGTTGTGGCACGTGTGTACGCGCCGGCGAAGTGCTGGATGAATGCGGCGCGGGCTTCTTCCCAGTGAGTCAATGCCGTTGACGGTGAGGGTGTTGGAACCAGTGGCGATTGACGCCGTCCATCATGAGGGGTAGGTAGCGTGCCGCGAGTAGCTCGGAGTGGCCCTGGATCCCCATTGCCATGGCGTACGAGTCGATCCAGACCGTAGGGTCGATATGTGTGTCGTACTTCTCGATGTCGCGGGGTCCTTTGAATCCCACAGGGTACGGCTCGCCTCGATCATTGGCCCGAAGCAAGCGGGGCCGACTCGAGTGAACGCGCTCCGCGCGCGGGGCTTCATCGGCATGACGGTCGTTCAACCGATTACGCGCCCGCCATTCTTGGTCGTTGACGATGTGGGTTCGGGCGTCGACTGGTTGTCCGTTGGCGGCGACCATCACCCGCGCGGGGCGCGGCTCGATTCGGTTGTTAGAAGAGTGGGCCGCGCGCAGTGCTGGTGGCGGGTCGTTGTTGGCGTTGACGATTGCGCGGTTTGCCGCGTCCGACGACGCCGCGCGACTGGCGGATGTGCGCGAATAGAGTCGCCCTTGCGAGTCGGCTGCGGCGTGCTGCTGCTCTAATGCCTTGGCTACCAGAGCCTTGGCATGCTGGACAAGGATTGCACCGTCTCCCGTTTCGGGGATTCTTGCGAGAACGGCTTGTGCGGCTGCAACGTTGTCGGCCGGAGACGAGTGCAATGGTAAGCCGTTGGCGTCGACTTCCGCCCGAGGAACTTCGGGTGGTGGCGGTGGGGGTGGCGGAGGTGCTCCGCGCGCCGCTCCATCTGCAGCAGCCCGACTTCCTTCCGGGATGTCAGGGTTCTGGATTCGGGCGACCCGGATTTCTCCGTCTGGGTCGTCGAAGTTAAGGCGCGCGCTGGGGAAGTCGTTTGCGCGGGCGCGCTCCATGCGCCGGCGCACTCCATGCGCCGGCGCTTTCGCTGCTGGCGGTAGTGGGATACGGCCCTCACTTCGTCTTGCTCGAGACGAAATTTCTGCCTTTCGGCGAGCTCCTTTTTCCTCTGCTCTTCGAGGGCCGCCCGGTGGGCCTCGATCTCCGTTGCGGTGGCGGTTGCAGGGAGGGGGTGGTGAAGGCGTCAGCCTGGAAGCTCCCCTCACCCCCGCCATGAAGACCGCGGTCGGGTAGCGGTAGCGTGGGGCCTCGATGGAGTCCGAGTCGGAGTCGCTGCCGAAGAGGGAGAGGATGGAGTCGTCCTCGAAGCCACCTTCAAAGTCGCTTGGGTGGGAGACCAAGGAGATAGAGTCCTTAGCCGACGCCGTGGCGACGGAGCGGGCAGTCGGAGACGCCGCGGTGGACCCAGCAATCGATGTTATAGCGATGATGTCGGTGAAGTCGGTGTCGATCGCGGCGATGACGGAGTCGATGGCTGGGATGATGTCGGCGGAGTCGGCGGCTGTCGAGGCAACAGTGGAGTTGGCGATCGGTGCCAAGACCGCCGACTCGGCATCGTCTTCCAGGGCCGTCTCAGCCTCTGCGTATACCTCGCCGGTGACCGGGCGAGTAGCAGTGAGGAGCTGTCCCGGCGCGAAGGGGTCGTGCGACCGACCGAGGCGAGACTCAGCAGGGTCGCTGACGCCGGCGAGCCCAACGAAGAGGTTGATGGAGCCGATCGGCACCATCCAGGCGTGTTTGAGAGGCGACGAGGCGGGCCGGTAGGTGCTTGGCTGGATGTGGAAGAAATTGCCGGTGGCGATCATCCTGCCGGAAGCAACCGGCCGCCGCACTGGCGAGTAGGGCCTCGCCGTAGCTCGGAGGCTTGATGTCCCATGCCCCACGGTGGGCGCCACTGTCGTGGATGTGACCACGGCAGATGCTACAGGGGGTAGCACTTTGTTGATGCGAGGGGAAGGGAACATCGCCATCTACGGGTCGAGTCGCAAGAGACGCAAGGGTTTTACCCAGGTTCAGCCCCTCCGGAGAGTAAAAGGCCTACGTCCTGCTAGATCTTTATTGCTCAGTGGAGAATTACAATGGGGGGGCTCAGTCGGCGGCTACGCCGAGAGTTTACAAGGGGAGATTAGATCTTGAATAAGGTGTCCTCTAGGGGTTAAGCCCGGGGGTTTATATAGACACCCCCGATCTAGGGTTACATGGCGATAACTCCGAATCGTATCAGTTGCTACTAATCCGGGATTCGTTAACCCTCTTGCAAGTAATCTTCTAATCCAGTCGCACAGATCTCCTCCTTAGGATCACGGCCCAGTCGCCTCAGGGCCCAGTCGCTTGGGCGACTGGCGGTCCACCTGGGCCTCCGTCTTCACGGCGAGTGGGACTGGTGACCCACCCCCTATGGGCATATCCCCATCACTGCCCGTTCGTGGCGCCGGAAGCGATCGTGATCAAGATCTTCTACGCGCTTTTGCAAGCGGCAAGTGAACGTCTACCGCAGCAACAAGAGCCTCATCTTGTAGGCTTTGGAATCTCTTCAAGGGTGAGACTCGATACTCCCTCGTTGCTACCGTCTTCTAGATTGCATCTTGGCTTGGATTGCGTGTTCGCGGTAGGAAATTTTTTGTTTTCTACGCAACGTTATCCTACAGGTGGTATCAGAGCCGTGTCTATGCATAGATGGTTGCACGAGTAGAACACAATGGTTTTGTGGGCGTTGATGCTCTTGTTGTCTTTAGTTTGAGTACTTTGCATCTTTGTGGCATAGTGGGATGAAGCGGCTCGGGCTAACTTTACATGACCACGTTCATGAGACTTGCTCCTCGTTCGACATGCAACTTGTATTGCATAAGAGGCTTTGCGGGTGTCTGTCTCTCCTACTATAGTGAAGATTCAACTTACTCTTCTATTGACAACACTAGTATCACCGTTGTGGTTCATGTTCGTAGGTAGATTAGATCTTACTCGAAAACCCTAAACCACGTAAAATATGCAAACCAAATTAGAGACGTCTAACTTGTTTTTGCGGGGCTTGGTGATGTGATATGGCCATGATGTGATGATGAATATGTATGAGATGATCATTATTGTATTGTGGCAACCGGCAGGAGCCTTATGGTTGTCTTTAAATTTCATGTTGAGTAGTATTTCAAAGTAGTTGTAATAGTTGCTACATGAGGTGAACAACCATGAAGACGGCGCCATGAACCTTGACGCTACGCCGACGATGATGGAGATCATGCCCGTTGATGATGGAGATCATGTCCGTGCTTTGGAGATGAAGATCGAAGGCGCAAAGACTAAAGGGCCATATCATATCACATATGAATTGCATGTGATGTTAATCCTTTATGCATCTTATTTTGCTTAGAACGCGGCGGTAGCATTATAAGATGATCCCTCACATTAATATCAAGATAATAAAGTGTTCTCCCCTCGTATGCACCGTTGTAATAGTTCGTCGTTTCAAAGCATCTCGTGATGATCGGATGTGATAGATTCAACGATTCATATACAACAGGTGTAAGCCATGTTGCACACGCAGAATACTTGGGTTTGCTTGACGAGCCTAGCATGTACAGACATGGCCTCGGGACAACGGAAACCGAAAGGTTGAACACGAGTCATATGGATGATATGATCAACATGTTGATGTTCGCCATTGAAGCTACATCATCTCACGTGATGATCGGTTTTTGGTGTAGTGAATTTGGATCGTGTACCACTTAACAACTATGAGGGATGTTGTATTAAGTGGGAGTTCATTAGTAATTAGATTAAAACATGAACTAATTATCATAAACATAGTCCGGGTAGTATTTTGAATTAATTTTGTAGTATTGGCATCCGTTTACTACTATGCGCTAGTCTTATAATTGAGATAGAAATACTTGTTAAAATCTGACTAGAAACTTTACGGATTGGTACCGTATTGTTAATGAATCAAGAAATGATTAAGTCCTATTGCAAACTTTTAGTGAAACTCACTTTGTTGATTCAGAGAGCTATGGTTTCAATTAATACCTAAAGTTATCTTGTCTCCGTGAAACTTGAAGTTCAAATCTGTTTGAAAAGTAAGGAGCTGAAAATTTAGTTTTCAGAAATAATCAAGGTACGAGATATATGTGATATCTAAGACCTTATTGCAAGATGATAGAATATAAATTTGGTGAGACTACATAAACTCATAAGTTTTATGGGAATGTACGAAGGTTGAAGACGCAAGGCGTCCCAATCCTCCAACTATTGGGGCACTAACGATATTCACATATCCATGAAGTGACCATCCTTAAATATGCACCGGTCCTAAGACTCGTAGTTTCGAAGCATCACGTGATGATCGGGTGTGATAGATTCTACGTGTGCATACAACGGGTGCAAGCCAGATTTGCACATGCAAATACTAAGGTTAAACTTTATGAGCCTAGCATGTACAGACATGGTCTCAAAAAGTTGTCATGAATTGATGGATAAAATTATGAGTGAAATTGTTCATCATAGTTACTAATAAGTGAAATCTAGAACACTTGTCATATGATGATCAAATTCAAAATAAGAACCTCAAGGTTATTGGTATTAGACCAACAAACCTAGAAGTTATTAATGTTGAAGTGTTTTTCTGAATAATGAGGAAAGCTAAAAGAAAAACTGCAAAAGATATTTTGGCAGAAAGAAAGAAAAGACTAGAAAGTCTAGCTCAGGTGTATATAAATGATATACATGTTATGGTTGTATTCCTAGTTAGGTCACACTATGAAATTCTTGGATATTATTACTATATTGGTTGGTATGAAGTGTCATACAAAACAACGCAATACAAGAATACAATGGCCTAAGTGACTGACAAGGAATATGATAGAAATGTACGTCTGGAACAAAATAAAGTGTTATTATGTTCGTCGTTGGCATTCTATCTAGCCCTTAGAATTTATAATAAAGAACTTAATAATTGTTATTTTGCTCTGGTCAAATGAAAACAATGAGTTGTTCAAATTATGACATTACTCCATATACGATGGATAAGTTATTATAAATCTTAATGGTGAAACACACATACATAACACTGACGCTAAAATGCCATAAGGCAAATGATTTGAATTCCACTTATTTGTGGAACCGCCATTTAGGTCATGTTAGAAAGGATCGCATGAAGGATCTCCATGCAAATGGATTTTTGGAGTCATTCGATTTGTTGAATCGTTTGGCACTTGCAAAATCTTTTCTAAAAGGTAATGACTGAAATACCGTTTATAGGCCGAAGAGTTGAACGGGCCAACTTAGTGAAAACATACATAATGATATATGTGGTTCACTGGGCATAGTTGTGTGCGGAAGATTCTTCTATTTCATGAAAACTTTCAAACAATGAATTGAGTATATATGTGGATATATTCAATAAGGAAAAGTTTGAAACATTTGAATAGGATTCAAATAAATTTCAGCATGAAGTGGAAATCATCGTAATAGAAAAATCAAATATCTATGATTGGATCATGGTGGAAATATTTGAATTACGAGTTTTAGCGAACATCTAAGAGAGTTATGAAATTGTTCTACAACTCACATTTCTTGGAGTATCATAATGATGATATAGTATCCGAGATATGTATCCAAACCTTGTTGGATTAATGATGAGATAAAATATTATGACGCCATTATATTTTTGTGGATTATGCTTTAGTGACTACCGCTTTTACACTAAATAGAGCATCATCATGATCCGTTGAAATGACACCATACAAGTTATGGTATGGGTAAAAACCCTAATAGTCTTTTCTTTAAATTTTGGTCTAAGAGTTTACAACCAAAATCGGATGAATGTCTTTGTTGGTTATCCCAGAGATTTAATTGGGAATTCTTCCCACAAGACAAAGACAAAAGTGTTTGTCAATGTTTCTTATTTCCGAGAAATTGTTTCTAGTGAAGTATTTGAGTGGGAGGACAATATAATTTGATAAGGTTTATGAACCCGAGCATAATGATCGGAGTAGCGCAGCATCGGAATTGGTTCCGAAGCGGCCACGACGATCATGGCTCATATGACTACAAAGTGTTTTAGCCATGGAGATCGAAGTACATATTGAACCTTGTAGGTATGGTTTACTTTGTGATCAAATAAATGATTTGTGGACAAATGATTGATTTTGAACAATGATAAACCAACTACAAGCAAAGAAGTTATGATAGGCCCTGACTCCGTTAAAATAGCCATGCACCATGAAATCCATAATAGATGAATACTTTTTGAAAGTAAATGGATCTATAGACTTAGATGAAATATCTTTGAAGAAGCTCGACTTGTTGAAAAATTGTTTACGACAAAGTTCAAAGAGTTGACTACGATAAGATTAGATCTTCCGTAGCAATGCTTATAGTCTATGTGGATTATTCTAGTAATCACTACATATTTCTTTTATGAGATATGCTAGTAGGATGGCAAAATACATTACTTATCAGAAGTATGTATTAAAGGTGTATACAAGATACAACCAAGAGTTTTGCTAATCCGTGGAATACTAGATAGGTATACGAACTTCAATTGGATGAAGTAAGTATTGCGTAGTTGGAATCTTCACCAGATGAAATAGTCAAAGAGTTTTTAATTTCATAAGAGACAATGAAGAAGCTTGCATTTGCAAGAAATTAAGTGGGAGCGCTAAGACACATTTATAGTACTTTATGTAGGTGACATATAGTTGGTTATAAATGATGTAATTATATACTTGATTAAAAAGGTTTCATTGAGAATTAACTTCAATGAAAGGATATGGACTGAAACAAATTTAGTGTCAAGATCTATGAAGATAGATTGAAACACATAAATAAGCTTAAGTCAAAGTACATATGATGGATATTGTAGTAGTTCAATATAGAAATATTAAGAAAATGTTCTTGTCATGTGAAGGTTTAACAAGACTTGAGTGTATCTGACACTCAATGAGTAAAAACACATGAGTGATTATAGATCACGAATAATATGTACACAATCAGATATCATGTGCTATAAAGTGTTATGAGCATATACCAGAATATCCTTGAGTACTTTAGAAGAACTAAGGATATATATATATATTTTTGTATGAAGAAATGACAAACAAATTGCTGTAAGGTGTTACACCGATATTGGTTTTGTCACATATAAAATATAATTTCAATCTCAAATTAGACTAAGTGTTGTTTAAAAGGTAGCACAATGAGCTAGAAGTTGTCTATGCTAGATTTAGAAGAGTTCTAAATATTGTGACGGATTCTACAAAAGAAGGCAGAGTATGTCATTATTTTGAAAATGACAAAGGATGTTAAGTCAAGAGGTTCTTTGAGAACTTGGTGCAGTTCCGACAGAGTCAGAACTTTGAAGCTATATTGTGTGTGACAATATTAGTGACATTTTTCAGACAGCGGAATTAAGGTTCCACCAGAAGATCAAACATATTTAATGCCGACTCATTTGGAAATGAGTGATGCGTTGAGACGCAAATGAATTACAAAATACATACGTTTCGAGCGTGTCGGATCCGTTGACTAAAAACCTCTCCCGTGAGCAATACATGATAAAGCACCATAAGGCCAAGGTGTTATATCTTTACAAATGTAAACTAGATTATTGACTCTAGTGCAAGTGGGAGACTGAAGGAGATATGCCCTAGAGGCAATAATAAAGTGGTTATTATTTATATCTTTATGTTTATGATAAATGTTTATATATCATGCTATAATTGTATTAACCGAAACATTAGTACATGTGTGATATGTAGACAAACAAAGAGTCCCTAGAATGCCTCTTAACTAGCTTGTTGATTAATGGATGATTAGTTTCATAATCATGAACATTGGATGTTATTAATAACAAGGTTATATCATTGTATGAATGATGTAATGGACACACCCAATTAAGCGTAGCATAAGATCTCGTCATTAAGTTATTTGCTATAAGATTTCGATACATAGTTACCTAGTCCTTATGACCATGAGATCATGTAAATCACTTATACCGGAAAGGTACTTTGATTACATCAAACGCCACTGCGTAAATGGGTAGTTATAAAGGTGGGATTAAGTATCCGGAAAGTATGAGTTGAGGCATATGGATCAACAATGGGATTTGTCCATCCCGATGACGGATAGATATACTCTGGGCCCTCTCGGTGGAATGTCGTCTAATGTCTTGCAAGCATATGAATAAGTTCATAAGAGACCACATACCACGGTACGAGTAAAGAGTACTTGTCGGAGACGAGGATGAACAAGGTATAGAGTGATACCGAAGATCAAACCTCGGACAAGTAAAATATCGCGTGACAAAGGGAATTGGTATCGTATGTGAATGGTTCATTCGATCACTAAAGTCATCGTTGAATATGTGGGAGCCATTATGGATCTCCGGATCCCGCTATTGGTTATTGGTCGGAGTGAGTACTCAACCATGTCCGCATAGTTCACGAACCGTAGGGTGACACACTTAAAGTTGGATGTTGAAATGGTAGTACTTGAATATGGAATGGAGTTCGAATATTTGTTCGAAGTCCCGGATGAGATCCCGGACATCACGAGGAGTTCCGGAATGGTCCGGAGAATAAGATTCATATATAGGATGTCATTTTATGTGAATTAAAATGACCCGGAAGGTTCTACGGAAGGTTCTAGAAGGTTCTAGAAAAGTCCGGAAGAAATAAGGATGGAAGGTGGAGTCCCAGAGGGACTCCACCCACCTTGGCCGGCCAACCTAAGGGAGGAGGAGTCCCAAGTGGACTCCCCACCATGGTGGCTGATACGTCTCCAACGTATCGATAATTTCTTGTGTTCCATGCCACATTATTGATGTTATCTACATGTTTTATGCACACTTTATGTCATATTCGTGCATTTTCTGGAACTAACCTATTAACAAGATGCCGAAGTGCCGCTTGTCGTTTTACTGCTGTTTTTGGTTTCGGAAATCCTAGTAAAGAAATATTCTCGGAATTGGACGAAATAAAAGCCCGGAGGCCTATTTTCTCACGAAGCTTCCGAAGACCGAAGACGAGACGAAGAGGGGCCACGGGGAGCCAAACCCTAGGGCGGCGCGGCCCCCCTTGGCCGCGCGGCCCCGTGGTGTGGGCCCCCGTGCCGCCTCTTGACTTGCCCTTCCGCCTACAAATAGCCTCCGTGACGAAACCCCCGCACCGAGAGCCACGATACGGAAAACATTACCGAGACGCCGTCGCCGCCGATCCCATCTCGGGGGATCCCGGAGATCGCCTCCGGCCCCCTGCCGGAGAGGGGAATCATCTCCCGGAGGACTCTACACCGCCATGGTCGCCTCCGGAGTGATGAGTGAGTAGTCTACCCCTGGACTATGGGTCCATAGCAGTAGCTAGATGGTTGTCTTCTCCCCATTGTGCTATCATTGTCGGATCTTGTGAGCTGCCTATCATGATCAAGATCATCTATATGTAATTCTATATGTTGCGTTTGTTGGGATCCGATGAATAGAGAATACTTGTTATGTTGATTATCAAAGTTATGCTTATGTGTTGTTTAAGATCTTGCATGCTCTCCGTTACTAGTAGATGCTCTGGCCAAGTAGATGCTTGTAACTCCAAGAAGGAGTACTTATGCTCGATAGTGGGTTCATGCCTGCATTGACACCTGGGACAGGTGACGGAAAGTTCTAAGGTTGTGTTGTGCTGTTGCCACTAGGGATAAAACATTGATGCTATGTCTAAGGATGTAGTTGTTGATTACATTACGCACCATACTTAATGCAATTGTCCGTTGCTTTGCAACTTAATACTCGGAGGGGTTCGGATGATAACTCGAAGGTGGACTTTTTAGGCATAGATGCGGTTGGATGGCGGTCTATGTACTTTGTCGTAATGCCCAATTAAATCTCACTATACTCATCATGATATGTATGTGCATTGTCATGCTCTCTTTATTTGTCAATTGCCCAATCTGTAATTTGTTCACCCAACATGCTTGTTCGTGTTATGGGAGAGACACCTCTAGTGAACTGTGGACCCCGGTCCATTCTCTTTACTTGAAATACAATCTATCGCAATACTTGTTTTTACTGTTTTCTCTGCAAACAATCATCTTCCACACAATACGGTTAATCCTTTGTTACAGCAAGCCGGTGAGATTGACAACCTCACCTGTTTCGTTGGGGCAAAGTACTTTGGTTGTGTTGTGCAGGTTCCACGTTGGCGCCGGAATCCCCGGTGTTGCGCCGCACTACATCCCGCCGCCATCAACCTTCAACGTGCTTCTTGGCTCCTCCTGGTTCGATAAACCTTGGTTTCTTTCCGAGGGAAAACTTGCTGCTGTGCGCATCATACCTTCCTCTTGGGGTTGCCCAACGAACGTGTGAAATACACGCCATCAAGCACATTTTCACGGCGCCGTTGCCGGGGAGATCAAGACACGCTGCAAGGGGAGTCTCCACTTCTCAATCTCTTTACTTTGTTTTTGTCTTGCTTTATTTTATTTACTACTTTGTTTGCTGCACTAAATCAAAATACAAAAAAATTAGTTGCTAGTTTTACTTTATTTGCTATCTTGTTTGCTATATTGAAAACACAAAAAAATTAGTTTACTTGCATTTACTTTATCTAGTTTGCTTTATTTACTATCGCTAAAATGAGTAATCCTGAAGTTGAAGTTCGTTCATTTAAGCAACAAGGGGAGAATGTTTAAAAGATGCTTGGTATAGAATTAGTGATGCCCATAATAGGTGCACTAAGAAATACTCCACCACTGTCCTACTCAGGAATTTTTATGTTGGTATCTCTAGCTGGAATAGATATGTTCTTGATTGTCTCGCGGGAGGTAACTTTCTAGGAGCTCCCGCTTTAGAAGCTAGCTGCGTTATTGAGAGTTTATTTGGAACACCACCTGTTAATGAAACTAAAAGTGAAACCTCCCTTGAGGATGTTATGAAAAAATTGGAAACCATAGAGAAAAATTGTAGTGTTGAAACTAAATTGGAAATATTACTTGATAATACTGATAAACTTGATAAAATCCTAGGAAGAATTAACGAAAGAATTGCTACTCTAGAAACTTGTGCTATCCATGATAATCAAACCCATAGAATTGGTAAACTTGAAGGAGCTATGGGAAAATTGGGTTCAACTTTTTCTTCTCTTAAATTTAATGAGAAAGCTTATGTGGGTAAGGAGCAAAAATTCATGTATGTCTCTAAGGTGCCTAAACCAAAGAATTACTATAGGCCTAAAATTGATAAAACTCCCAACACCGCTGGTAATGATGTTGATGCTTCATCTCTCGATAATACTTGATTCACACTTTCTGCGCCTAGCTGAAAGGCGTTAAAGAAAAGCGCTTATGGGAGACAACCCATGTTTTTACCTACAGTACTTTGTTTTTATTTTGTGTCTTGGAAGTTGTTTACTACTGTAGCAACCTCTCCTTATCTTAGTTTTGTGTTTTGTTGTGCCAAGTTAAGCCGTTGATAGAGAAGTAAGTACTAGATTTGGATTACTGCGCAGTTCCAGATTTCTTTGCTGTCACGAATCTGAGCCCACTGCCCTGCAGGAAGCTCAGAAAATTATGCCAATTTACGTGCATGATCCTCAGATATGTACGCAACTTTCATTCAATTTGAGCATTTTCATTTGAGCAAGTCTGGTGCCATTTTAAAATTCGTCAATACGAACTGTTCTGTTTTGACAGATTCTGCCTTTTATTTCGCATTGCCTCTTTCGCTATGTTGGATGAATTTCTTTGATCCACTAATGTCCAGTAGCATTATGCAATGTCCAGAAGTGTTAAGAATGATTGTGTCACCTCTGAATATGTCAATTTATATTGTGCACTAACCCTCTAATGAGTTGTTTCGAGTTTGGTGTGGAGGAAGTTTTCAAGGATCAAGAGAGGAGTATGATGCAACATGATTAAGGAGAGTGAAAGCTCTAAGCTTGGGGATGCACCCGGTGGTTCACCCCTGCATATATCAAGAAGACTCAAGCGTCTAAGCTTGGGGATGCCCAAGGCATCCCCTTCTTCATCGACAACATTATCAGGTTCCTCCCCGAAACTATATTTTTATTCCATCACATCTTATGTGCTTTTTCTTGGAGCGTCGGTTTGTTTTTGTTTTTTTGTTTTGTTTGAATAAAATGGATCCTAGCATTCACTTTATGGGAGAGATACACACTCCGCTGTAGCATATGGACAAATATGTCCTTGGTTTCTACTCATAGTATTCATGGCGAAGTTTCTTCTTCGTTAAATTGTTATATGGTTGGAATTGGAAAATGATACATGTAGTAATTGCTATAAATGTCTTGGGTAATGTGATACTTGGCAATTGTTGTGCTCATGTTTAAGCTCTTGCATCATATGCTTTGCACCCATTAATGAAGAAATACATAGAGCATGCTAAAATTTGGTTTGCATATTTGGTTTCTCTAAGGTCTAGATAATTTCTAGTATTGAGTTTGAACAACAAGGAAGACGGTGTAGAGTCTTATAATGTTTTCAATATGTCTTTTATGTGAGTTTTGCTGTACCGTTCATCCTTGTGTTTGTTTCAAATAAGCCTTGCTAGCCTAAACCTTGTATCGAGAGGGAATACTTCTCATGCATCCAAAATACTTGAGCCAACCACTATGCCATTTGTGTCCACCATACCTACCTATACTACATGGTATTTTCCCGCCATTCCAAAGTAAATTGCTTGAGTGCTACCTTTAAAACTCCATCATTCACCTTTGCAATATATAGCTCATGGGACAAATAGCTTAAAAACTATTGTGGTATTGAATATGTAATTATGCACTTTATCTCTTATTAAGTTGCTTGTTGTGCGATAACCATGTTTACTGGGAACGCCATCAACTCGTTGTTGAATTTCATGTGAGTTGCTATGCATGTTCGTCTTGTCCGAAGTAAGGGCGATCTACACTGAGTTGAATGGTTTGAGCATGCATATTGTGAGAGAAGAACATTGGGCCGCTAACTAAAGCCATGATCCATGGTGGAAGTTTCAGTTTTGGACAAATATCCTCAAATCTCTAATGAGAGAAGAATTAATTGTTGTTGAATGCTTAAAGCATTAAAAGAGGAGTCCATTATCTCGTTGTCTATGTTGTCCCGGTATGGATGTCTAAGTTGAGAATAATCAAAAGCGAGAAATCCAAATGCGAGCTTTCTCCTTAGACCTTTGTACAGGCGGCATAGAGGTACCCCTTTGTGAAACTTGGTTAAAGCATATGTATTGCGGTGATAATCCAGGTAGTCCAAGCTAATTAGGACAAGGTGCGGGCACTATTAGTACACTATGCATGAGGCTTGCAACTTATAAGATATAATTTACATGATGCATATGCTTTATTACTACCGTTGACAAAATTGTTTCATATTTTCAAAATCAAAGCTCTAGCACAAATATAGCAATCGATGCTTTTCCTCTATGAGGACCATTCTTTTACTTTCAATGTTGAGTCAGTTCGCCTATTTCTATCCACCTCAAGAAGCAAACACTTGTGTGAACTGTGCATTAATTCCTACATACTTGCTTATTGCACTTATTATATTACTCTATGTTGACAATATCCATGAGATATACATGTTACAAGTTGAAAGCAACCGCTGAAACTTAATCTTCTTTTGTGTTGCTTCAATACCTTTACTTTGAATTATTGCTTTATGAGTTAACTCTTATGCAAGACTTATTGATGCTTGTCTTGAAGTACTATTCATGAAAAGTCTTTGCTTTATGATTCACTTGTTTACTCATGTCATACACATTGTTTTGATCGCTGCATTCTCTACATATGCTTTACAAATAGTATGATCAAGTTTATGATGGCATGTCACTCCAGAAATTATCTTTGTTATCGTTTTACCCGCTCGGGACGAGCAGAACTAAGCTTAGGGATGCTGATACGTCTCCAACGTATCGATAATTTCTTGTGTTCCATGCCACATTATTGATGTTATCTACATGTTTTATGCACACTTTATGTCATATTCGTGCATTTTCTGGAACTAACCTATTAACAAGATGCCGAAGTGCCGATTCTGTCGTTTTCTCGCTGTTTTTGGTTTCAGAAATCCTAGTAAAGAAATATTCTCGGAATTGGACGAAATAAAAGCCCGAGAGGCCTATTTTCTCACGAAGCTTCCGGAAGACCGAAGACGAGACGAAGAGGGGCCACGGGGAGCCAAACCCTAGGGCGGCGCGGCCCCCCTTGGCCGCGCGGCCCTGTGGTGTGGGCCCCCCGTGCCGCCTCTTGACTTGCCCTTCCGCCTACAAATAGCCTCCGTGACGAAACCCCCGGTACCGAGAGCCACGATACGGAAAACATTACTGAGACGCCGTCGCCGCCGATCCCATCTCGGGGGATCCCGGAGATCGCCTCCGGCCCCCTGCCGGAGAGGGGAATCATCTCCCGGAGGACTCTACACCGCCATGGTCGCCTCCGGAGTGATGAGTGAGTAGTCTACCCCTGGACTATGGGTCCATAGCAGTAGCTAGATGGTTGTCTTCTCCCCATTGTGCTATCATTGTCGGATCTTGTGAGCTGCCTATCATGATCAAGATCATCTATATGTAATTCTATATGTTGCGTTTGTTGGGATCCGATGAATAGAGAATACTTGTTATGTTGATTATCAAAGTTATGCTTATGTGTTGTTTAAGATCTTGCATGCTCTCCGTTACTAGTAGATGCTCTGGCCAAGTAGATGCTTGTAACTCCAAGAGGGAGTACTTATGCTCGATAGTGGGTTCATGCCTGCATTGACACCTGGGACAGTGACAGAAAGTTCTAAGGTTGTGTTGTGTTGTTGCCACTAGGGATAAAACATTGATGCTATGTCTAAGGATGTAGTTGTTGATTACAATACGCACCATACTTAATGCAATTGTCTGTTGCTTTGCAACTTAATACCGGAGGGGGTTCGGATGATAACCTGAAGGTGGACTTTTTAGGCATAGATGCAGTTGGATGGCGGTCTATGTACTTTGTCGTAATGCCCAATTAAATCTCACTATACTCATCATGATATGTATGTGCATTGTCATGCTCTCTTTATTTGTCAATTGCCCAACCGTAATTTGTTCACCCAACATGCTGTTCGTCTTATGGGAGAGACACCTCTAGTGAACTGTGGACCCCGGTCCATTCTCTTTACTTGAAATACAATCTATCGCAATACTTGTTTTTACTGTTTTCTCTGCAAACAATCATCTTCCACACAATACGGTTAATCCTTTGTTACAGCAAGCCGGTGAGATTGACAACCTCACTCGTTTCGTTGGGGCAAAGTACTTTGGTTGTGTTGTGCAGGTTCCACGTTGGCGCCGGAATCCCCGGTGTTGCGCCGCACTACATCCCGCCGCCATCAACCTTCAACGTGCTTCTTGGCTCCTCCTGGTTCGATAAACCTTGGTTTCTTTCTGAGGGAAAACTTGCTGCTGTGCGCATCATACCTTCCTCTTGGGGTTGCCCAACGAACGTGTGAAATACACACCATCAGCTGGCCGGCCACCCCACCAAGGAAAGGGGGGAGTCCCACTCCCCCTAGGTTTGGACACTTGGAAGGTTTTGTTGGGGTCTTATTCGGACTCTTTGACCTAAACCTTGGGGCCTCCACCTATATAAAGAGGGGAGAGAGGGGCTGGCTGGCCACTCAAGCCACCACCATGGCCGCACCCCTCAAGGGTGCCCTAGCCGGCGCCCTCTCCCCAAACCCTAGCGGTCTCTCTCCTCCACCATATCCCGCACGCTTAAGCGAAGCTCCGCCGGATTTCTCCACCACCACCGACACCACGCCGTCGTGCTGTCGGATTCAAGAGGAGCTACTACTTCCGCTGCCCGCTGGAACGGGGAGGTGTACGTCGTCTTCATCAACAACCGAACGTGTGACCGAGTACGGAGGTGCTGCCCGTTCGTGGCGCCGGAAGCGATCGTGATCAAGATCTTCTACGCGCTTTTGCAAGCGGCAAGTGAACGTCTACCGCAGCAACAAGAGCCTCATCTTGTAGGCTTTAGAATCTCTTCAAGGGTGAGACACGATACTCCCTCGTTGCTACCGTCTTCTAGATTGCATCTTGGCTTGGATTGCGTGTTCGCGGTAGGAAATTTTTTGTTTTCTATGCAACGTTATCCTACACGTCATTGGCACCAAACTAGCCGGGCAAGGCTTTTGCCCGAGCCCTCTGCTTCTCTCATCTCACACCATGTCAAATCGTAGCTCCAAGCCAGTCTGCACCAATCCCCTCCAATGGCCAGCCCCTGGCTGCCAAGGAAGAGTAGGTGTAGGCTCACCGAAGACGAAACACGAACCAGGGATGGAGATGCATGACAAGCAAAAGATACACCGAAAGTGGAAACCACCATGCCATGGCAATAGCCTAGAGGAACGACACACCAAGGGATCATCTTCTTCCATGGTCCGATGGAAACATAAACAGATGATGTAGGTGTGGCGGAAATGGGCTTGATTCCACACAGGCGAGGTAGACTACAACAATGGAACCGAGATAAAGAAGGGGGCAACCGCAAGACCACTGCTCCGGCACCATCGGCATTGCGGGTCACCCTGACCGCGCGCGCACAGATCCCCGACAACATCAACCACACTCATCAGCAGCACCTCATCGAGGGTGAAGCACAAGCGCACCACCAAGCCTCCAACCTCAAGAAGCACAACCGAGGTCAATGTAGAACGATAGAGAGGGAGAGAGATTGGCGGAATATGTTGGATGTTGTATTGTGCCTCATGGGCGAGTATATATAGAGTAGAAGACTTGGAGGCTAAGATAGCTCTCCTAGAGATATGGTAGGTAGAGATTACAAATCCTAGACTACCTAATATACTTATACCAAATATATCTCTAACACCCCCCGCAGTCGTAGCGGTAGTGACGTGAACGACAGTAGCGTCACGGACCGGTCAGACTGGAGATAAACCGAAGTTGACCCCAGAAGGCTGACACTCCCCCGTAGTCGTAGTGGGAGCGTCGTGGACAGAGTTGCGTCGCGGATGCTTGGACTGGAGAGGAGGCTGGTGAGGCGCAAGCGAGGTGGTAGCCCTTTATGCCGTTGTCGAGGTAGCCGAGAGCGTGGTGCTGCAACCTTGGTCGAGGGAGCCGCGCGAGGGATTGCCGTGATCGATGTCGTGGGCGGGTGCCGGTGTCGATGTAGCCGCAAGCGCGTAGTGCGCGAGGAGAGTGACGGAGATGCGTCGAGGCAGTCGTGGAGGTTGTCGGTGCCGAAGTCGATGCAGTCCGAGCCGTCGAGGACGAGGTGTGGCCCTAGTTTTGCCATAACCAGGTGCACGTCGGGGACGAAGGCATACTTCAGTTTTGCTAGAACCGAGTACACATAGAAGAAGTCGGTGACGCGGTCAAGGCAGTCGTAGAGGCGATGCCGAAGAAGACGTTGTCGAAGCCGATGAAGACGAGACGTCCGGCGCGAGTTTGCCAGACTCGGGAACGTGTCGGGGACGAAGGCACTTCCGGTGTTGCCAGTACCGGGCATGCGAGGGGCAGGGACCATCTTGAACTTGTCGCCATGTCAGAGGGACTAGCAGAGGAGGCCTCCGGAAGCGTCGCGGTCGCAGATCGACGGAGAGATGCCGAACCTGCCCGCGGTTCTCAGAGTGGAGTAGCAGGTGGTGTAGACGGGGACGAGGCGATGGCACGGGCGACGAAGTCAAGACGGTTGGAGACGTAGAAGGCGGCTAACCCAGCGGTGACCAGGGGTGGTCATGCTGGACGCCTAGACGGGGCGTTGCGGTGGTCGACGAGCCCAGCGGCGACCTGGGGTGGGGGCGCGGCGGCGGTACACGAAGTAGGCGAGGAAGACCCAGCGGCGTGACGAAGACCATGCGCGGATGGAGGCGACCCGCGCCGAAGGCGCGGCGCTGTGGTGGCCTCGGACATCGACGCGCGGGGAACAGCGAAGGCGACCGCGTGCAGCAACGGCACAGCCCGAGGGGGGCGGCGTAGCTGTAGCCGCAGCAGAGGGTGCGGCAGGGGTCGAGGACGAGGTTGTGGAGGGGCAGCCGGCGCGGCAGCCGGTGCAGCCGGCCGAGCGACCGGGGCAGCCGGCGCGGCAGCCGGCCTAGCGACTGGGGCGGCTGGCGCAGACCAAAGGCGGCGACGCTGCGGCCCGAAGGGGCGACGCAGCGGCAACCCTTTGCTCGATCGGTGGTAGGCACGTGCTCGGGGACTTGCTTGGCGTAGATGTGCTCGGGGTCGGTTGATCAGACCGACGGTGGCGCTACATGTGCCATGGCGTGGACGACGCGCAGATCGGAGTCGATGACGGCGTTGTCGATGTAGTCCCGGGCGATGACGGCGAAGACGGACCAGCGATGGTGACCGCGCGGGCGAGACAGCCTGCGGCGTCGCACGTAGGAGCGCCCGGTGTGCGGCGCGTGCGGCTGTGCCGTGCGGTTGATGGCCAGTGCAGATCGATGCCGTTGTCGGAGTAGAGGTGCAAGAGGACGATGGCGATGGGCGACTCAATCCGATCTATGATCGGCAAAACCAAAAAAGAAAACGCCGGTCGAGCGACCGGCGGAGAAAAACAAAACCAATCTATGGATTGGAAAAAAAGACTCGAGGGCAGCGGATCAACAGATTGGCGGACGAACCCTCATACGGATTGCGCGGCTCCCGGAGTAGGCCATGGAGATTGACCTCCCGAGGGGCGGCGCGGGCGGAAGCGCGGGCGGCGGCTAGGTCAAGGAGCGTGCCGCTCTGATACCATGTAGAATGATAGAGAGGGAGAGAGATTGGCGGAATATGTTGGATGTTGTATTGCGCCTCATGGGCGAGTATATATAGAGTACAAGACTTGGAGGCTAAGATAACTCTCCTAGAGATATGGTAGGTAGAGATTACAAATCCTAGACTACCTAATATACCTATACCAAATATATCTCTAACAGTCAACTCCAACCTCCACACAAACTTACCCAAGACCAGATCTGGCAAGACCAGAACATCATCCGCACGCCGCCTGCACAAAAACTTGGCCCTTTGTTGTCCGTCGCCAGAGAACCAACTGTGCCCATGCGCGGCCGACCACACAACTGCCCTGCAGAAACGAGCGTTGGCCACCCACCAAACCACGGCTACAAACTGTTCCCCCTAGCATAGAAACAGCCGCCAGCCCAGATCCGAAGGAGAGGACACACAGTGGCCCGCTGAGCAACGGAACCGACAACCACATCCGGATCCACGCGGAGCATCTAGGGCGGCGCAGCGCCTGCTAGGACCAGACGGCGAGGGAGACGATGACGATGGTCGAGGGGAAGATCAGCATGAAGGAGGAGAGGCCAGGACGCCACCGTGGAGCAGTGACCCAACACCGCCGACGATGAAGCGACGGATCCAGTGCAAAGCCTTCCTCCATACTGCTGCAGTGGAGCCGAAACAACTACTCCCCGCCGCCCCCTTCAACAGCGCCGCACAGCCTTTGCAGTGGCGGCCTCTAGGGGCGACGAGAAGGGGGAGAGGTAGGAGGAGGGGGTTGCTAGCTACGCTTAAATTTTGAAAACCTGGATAGATGGAAGCCAAACAAAAATGGAAACACACACAACCGAAGGCACCTAAATTTTTTTGGAAATCTGTAACATATAATAGGTGAAATGCATGTATATCTAAATTCAGAATCTCAGAGAAAAATCCATACATAAACACTATCAGGTGTAGTGCTGTACTGTACGTATATTCAAAACTTCAGAATCTTGGAAGAATTCGAGGCGTGAATTGCAGTGATTGGTAGGTTGATTATCACTCCCAGCCGCTGAAGTAGATCACCAACCCACAGTTGCCATCACGACGCCCAGATTTGAATTCTGCAAAAAAGATCCTGGACGGAGGAAATCAAGCTCCTCAATCAGAAGAATCGCTATTCCCCAGTTCAGAGCCGCCGCGGCAGATAACCCAGCGACCACACTCCACCGCCGCCGCAGGCCCGCAGCTCCAGCGGCGATGGCCACCCCCTCGTACCGGCTCGCCGCGGCGGTCACGGCCCCCTCCACGGGCGAGTTCCTCGTCGTCCGGCAGCAGCCCCCGCCGTCCCCGCCATCCACCGCGCCGGGGGAGGAGGAGTACCGGCGCTACGTCGACAGCGAGCTCTACGACCTCCCGTCCGCACCCCTGCGGCGCCTCACGGCGGAGGAGGAGCCGGCCCGGCCGGGCGTGGCCGTCGGCGGCGTGGAGGACTGCCGCCTCGACCTGTCGCGCTTCGACGTCCCCGCCGCTCTCGATCAGGTGATCCGTCGTCAATACGCTGAAATTCCGTCGGTCTGCTGCTTGCTGTTCAGTGTGAAGGGTGACTTACTTAGCAAATATACTACAGTACTAGCAAATGCCCTCAAATAGATCTCCAAGTAGCTAGCAAAATCCAGTGATATTTTTTGGGGAAAGCTACGGGTTACAAGTGACAACTGAGAACCGTGGTTGACCTGTCTTAGAACCATAGTTTGACGATAACTGACGGCAACTGATCCGAGACATGGCTTTTCACCAGATTCTGAACCAATTGGGCTTGACGATTGCAATGTGCGGGGAGTGGAGGCTCCTGAAGTACGCTGAGGAACCGGAATTCGGCCCGGACGCGGGTGTCAACACGGTGCTCATCGTTGGGTCTCTGGAGTCGAAACCGGAGGTGTTGCAAGGTCTGCTTGCTTAGTTTCTTACTACTAATGTTTGTGTCTAGGAGTTTGCTTAACCACTCTAAGTTGACTTTTGCATTGTAGATTCCTGTAAGTGGATGTCCAAGGAGGGAGCCTGGAAACTGCTGTCTGGAGTGAAGCCGGGCGGTACTCGAATCGGGCCATATGTGTACATTGCGTTTCCGAAGCCAGAGCTGTCCTCGAATTGCATTGCTGCCTCTGCATTGGCCTCCCAGGTCTGTATAAGTGCGATGTTTGCCTGGATCCAGTTTCAGTTTCTAAGTCAACCTGTCATACCGGTTTGTCTATTTTTTTCCCTGAAATGCAATGTTTGATTGATAGGAATACCCTCCTGGATTGACGCTTGTACCGATGAAGAGTAGGACCTTGTCGCCTTTCCGTACGACTAATCTCGTGGTAGTACAAGCAAACGGTGGTGCATGTGGATCGAAGCGTTCTGATTTTTTTGCTTGTGGTGATGCTCTACTGATAGATCCTGGATGTTGCTCTCAGGTTCATACAGAGGTAAGAGCAATACCTAAGATTATATTCTTGTAACTCCACATACAGTGACACAGGATGTATTTCTTATTTCACTATCTTTTAAATGCGGCTTCGTCCCTGGACTTGTTTTTCAAGTATACTAATGTACTGTTGTAGATTTCAGAGAAGTGCAACTGTGCGACTGCCTTCTCTCTTATCTTGTTCATCTGCTGCGGTTCCTGATGGGACCTGCTGTACTGAGATCATCCTTTGCATGCACCTTATTTCTAGGACTTAAAATCACCCTCGTTCTATTAGTCGGAAATAACTGGTTCCTGAATGTTTTTTATTAGAGTAGAATCTGCAAGGACTACCAAATAATGACACAAGGGCCAAAAGCATTACAAGACTTCATGCAAAAACTTTACCTTTGAAAGTTGGGGCTATATATAGTGCAAAAGCACAATCTGTTGCACAGCCTCACAACTTTTGGTTTGTGAAAGAATCAGCTTGGAGTTTTCTGAAAAAGACCAGATATGATTTATGGTGGTTGTATCTCCCTTCAGAACATTAACGTTAAACTCAAAGTATGTTAAAAGGCTAGTATAAGTTTGCCATGAATAGTATGAGTAAGAACTTTCTCGTTGTCACTCCCAGGGTGGACAAATTTGAATTTCAAAGTTTATACATAAGTAGAAGAATTTCAGAAGTGTGGCTACCATTTTTTTTCTTGCTGATTTGATAAAAATATTTTGCATTGCACATCAAATTGTGCTTTTATAATAGTCTTTGCTTAATCTTTTTAGATGATGTTGTTTGCACAGCTATAGGCGTAGTGGCCTACAGCAGTAATTATTTATGTTAATTTCTACTACCAAAGTCTATCCATTCTATTTGAACAAATGACCTCATCCTGTCATGTTCAGCTTGCAGATCTTGTCAATTCCCTTCCAAAGAAGTTAGTGGTGCTTGTTACACACCATCATAACGATCATATCGATGGTATGGTTACAAATGCTTTCTGTGGCACTTCTTAGTTATTAACTTATTATATTGAAAATTAAGACCCTATCTCAGAAAAACCATACATGTAAAGAGGCTGGAAACATGTACTACCATGCTAATAAATTAATTGGCTGCGTTCGGTTGAATAATGCAGGTCTTTCGGTTGTTCAGAGATGCAATCCTGATGCTGTTCTTTTGACACACCAAAACACTATGAAGCGAATAGGGAAAGGTAATTACCTAGATCCTTTCGACTAATTTTTTTTAAGTTATCATCCACTTAGCCAAAGTGTATCCATCTTCTCTTTGGAATATCAAAATTAGTCAGGAAATATGGTGCTTGAATAGTTCAACTAGTATTAGACCTTGGTTTGATCATATTGGTTTGATCATATGAAACATATTTAAGAGGCTCCTTCTACAGTCCATATATCTGTAATTTAGATGCATATCCTTGAAATATAATGGTGCAAGCAGACTATTCACTAGACGATGGATAGTCCTTAAAGTAATTTCCACTCTGTCCTGGTACATTTGGCATTGTTAAGGTGCTGTCTTGTTGGATCATCATTCATTGTTGAATGTCAAACAAATTTTTTTTGGTTCTGATTTGCTTCTGAATGATGGTAGTAAATAACAGTTCAGTTATATCATTAAGTGCTAAGGTGCAAGCAGACAATTCACTACATTCAACTACTATGTACCATGCGTGTCTGTGATCTGGCTCATATATCGTCCTCATTAAATTATTTAATTTGGCCACACACACTTATATTTCATCTGCAACGTGCATGGTGTATAGGGAATTGGTCAAGTGGCTATACTGCAGTGACTGAAGGTGAAAACATATGTATAGGTGACCAAGAACTACAAGTTGTTTTTGCTCCTGTAAGACAGTGTTTTATCTAGAGAATTATTCTCCCGTTTCAACACATGCTAATGTTTTTTTGTTTTTACCTTACATGATATTTCATTGATTTGTCCAATCATACAAACTATTTTTCATGTACGAGGTTGTATAAAGGCTAATAGAACAACAATACAACATTACCCTAGACAAAAGGTTTAGTAGCAACTGACACCGTTTTTTCCCCAACATTTGTTGGTGTTGGTGCCATGACGTTTGGCACATAACTAGAGTTACAAGGTACAAGAATATCAGGACAATAATTTTAGAATGTAGCCTTCCTTACGTTGTTCAGAGACAATAATTTTAGAATGATGCATCACCTTGAAATTACTCTCCAGGAAATAAATTGATCAACATCTTCTTATGAAGAAGTCTTTATTAAATTTACTATGGGAAGTCATAATAACAGAAGCATATGGTTGGTCTTTTTAGAGTTTGGAGTTCATCCATTTTCTGACTTATCTAAATCACATAGTCTGCTATTTATGTGAAATCTACACCATCTGTTCTATACTGAACTTTAAACTTTTAGCGTGTAATTATGTCTGAATCTTGCTCGTATGGGTTTCTATTGTCCACAAAATCTACTGCATCTGTGAATCAATTTTTTTAGTTAGAGCAAAACATATGGTGGATTAATTGATTGAAACTTCTCAATGTTTTAATCATAGGGTCATACAGATGGTCATATGGGTGTTCTCCATGTCAATACTAATGCACTAATTGTTGGAGATCATTGTGTAGGGTAAGCATCATTCTTGAACACATTATCGGCAGAGCTTGCAGATACTCTATGATTTTCCTGGACCAGTATATGGTTTACCTTTACCTGCAATTACTGAATGGAAGTGCCACATCTCACATCTGAATGTTTAACCTGCTAACAAAATCAAGTATATTTGGCAAACAGACAAGTACACACAAACTGAACAACAAACTTTTCAGGAGTAGGCCTCGCTCGGTTTCTGAACTTGGCCTAAATCACTAAAATGGGTGGCAAGAATAGTTAATGCTTTTTATTCTTGGTTGTGGTAGAAGTGGAACAAAGACTAGGTCCTCATAGAGTGACAACCCATTGTTATAAATGGTTGGCACTACTCAAATAAGTCGTCCAAAATGGCAATCTCTGAATCGTGTGCAAATCCGTCTCTGTTATTTTTCCAATTTATTTGCCAAGAATTTAGAAACTATAAGGTTATCCTCGGTAGGCTATGACTACACAGGCTTGTCTCTAAGGCAGATATTAGAGACTCATAATAGTTTTTATTTTTTTACTAAAACATATACTACTCGCTCCGATCCATAATAAGTGTCGGGGTTTTAGTTCAAATTAGCTCACATTTGAATTAAACCCCAGACACACACACTATACGTGCAATGGTGCTAAAATAAGCACTGAAAACATGGTTTTTGAGTCGCTGTATAGTCGCCGAGTCGTTTTCCAAAAATCACGGCGACTCGTGACTATACAGCGACTTATGGCGACTATACAACGACTTTGGTCGACTATACACTGAGTCGCAACTCAAAAACCATGCTGAAAAGTAAACATGCAATTTTTTTTACATTTGCAGGCATGGAAGTGCAACATTGGACAGTAGAGCTGGTGGCAACATGAAGGTAATTGTATATTTCTGTCTTTTGATGGTCGTTGTTGTAATATATCACAAAAAATCTGTGCAAACTGTGGAATTTTTCACTCTGCTTCTTATCAATTTGTACTTTGTTTCTGTGCTTTATCTTTCCTGGTAGTCCTGCCTCTAGAACTGTGTTGTCTAAATCAAACTAGATTAACATAAGGTTGTTCTGAAATATGCAGGACTATTTCCAAACCACATACAAATTCTTGGATATGTCCCCACACGTGTTAGTTCCAATGCATGGAAGAGTCAACCTATGGCCTAAGCATATGCTTTGTGGATACCTCAGGTATGAAACCAACCACTAGTGCGAACTTTTTATACACTAAATTATATGGTTGGCCACGTTATACATTTGGATTTGTCTAATCAATTGAAATGCAGTCCTTTTCATTCTTCCGCTTTTCTTTTCGTTCTATAGTAAGTGGTTTATTGTCTTCTTTTTGTTTCCACGATCACAGATGCCAACATACAACTATATATATACACATATATATATTTCATAGATGATTTGATTATCCATATACATTATTCTGATGAAATGTGTGTTTTACTGTTTATTAAGGAATCGAAGGGCTAGAGAAGCCTCTATGCTGCAATCCATAGAGAATGGGGCTCAAACTCTGTTTGACATAGTTTCAAGGACTTATTGTGATGTAGACAGGAAATTATGGATTCCTGCTTCCTTTAATGTCCGCCTTCATGTTGAACATTTGAACTCTCAACATAAACTTCCTAAGGTGAGTGAAATCGTACTCACCTTCTGCATGCTCCATTGTTAATCCAGAATAATAGGCCTGTAAGGCTTATCTGCTTTAAAAAGAATACTCCTGGATGAGAGTTTTTTCCTCCTTAATGTCTTGAAAGTTCAAACAAGCACTATGGCATAATAAATTTCTGAACAATGATCTATTTGATCTTGTGAAAGTTTAATAAGCTATATTAGTGGAAGCCCCTAGAGGAAGTGCGATGGTATAATAAATTTCTGAACATTTTGTCAAGATCAAATCGTGTATCTGAACGTTGTTGATCTAGAGCTCTGTGATTTGGACTGGGGAGCTAACTAGACATCTTGGACATAGGATAAATGATTTCTTATAACAATAGTTGAGAAGGAGAAAAGCCACAGAGTAATTTTCATAATAATATGTGAACATTTTGTCACATTTTCTCATTTGAAAGGCATGCTCTTGTTAGATGATGACTTAGTTTAATTTTCTTGGGGATCAACATGCAGGATTTCTCCTTAGAGAAGTTCAATGAAAGTTGCGGTGAATTTGTGTCTAACCTGCTTTGACCGCGAGTGTGAGAAGAAAATCAATGCTCCCGAGTTTGTATTCCAATCTAGACTGCTTTATTGAATTCTTTAACATATTTTGTAAGAAAATAAATATGGTGACAATGGAGGTTATGCTATAATTCAACAAACCAAGCCGTGTCAACCATTGAAAGTGTAACATACCGAAAAGCCCTGTTAGTTAATATATGCCGTACTGGGTAGATTTATGATGAATGCTAAAAACTGATGTATGGTCACATTTATATATGTGGCTTGTGTATTTGTACAAGGTAACACCACCTTGTTCTACTACTAATTCCAGCAACGGAAGATTAAAACATGATTCAATCTATGCAGTACTTCTCAATGGAGAAGTTTCAGTCGAGCTACGGAATACATTTCTTTTGCCGGTGGGCGGTGGCGTATGCGCTATCCAGGACCTCGCCAGCCATCCTTGCGGGGAGTGCCCTCGCCGGTGGTTTGGTGGTTGCTTATGCTCTCGGGAGGAACGCCGGTAACCAGCCCCAGGATTCTGCAAGGCGGTAATCCCTGTCCCACACACGTATCTGTCCTCAATTCGTGTTGCTTGCTTACCGAGTCAAATTGTAAACTCCTATAATTATCCAAACTGCATTGGTGAACTTTACTCCATCTGTACACAAGAGAAGGTCATGTTCTACGTTGTGTTCTTTCTAAGTTATACTACTTTTGACCAAGATGCCACTTGCATATGGGTCGAATATAGAATCTTTTCGTGAACCGACGCTACCATGCATTCTAAAACCTGTTCTGGCCTCGGTTTAGGTGCCACAAAAACTCTAGTATCATCGTTGTTAATTTCTTTAGTTCACATACACTAACTTTACGTAGAGGAAGCAATGCCACTTTTATTAATACACATACTAACTTTGGTAAGAGCAAGCAATGTTAATATGCATATCACTTGTCTGCATACCTGTGGTAGAGCTGATCTTCCAAGTATAGACAACAGAATCATTTCTCCTCCCAAGCATATGTTATCGGCTCCAGTATGGCCAGCAACACAGCCAAGACCATGCAACTCCTTCATTTGGGGAGCATGCTCAATTTGTTTCCCGTGCTGCTCCTCATCTCCTTCGGCTTTGTACTAGGCAAGATTGGCAGCGCAACCTTCTCTCCAGAATCCTACCTCCCTAATTTCCGAGCACTGTCGCCAACCCCAGCATCGAAAAAAGCATGTGTCAAGCTGCCGACGTTTATGGAGTCTGGGCGCTTGACGGCGAGCAGTGGTGGTCCGATGCACAACATGACTGACGAGGAGCTCCTGTGGAGGGCGTCCATGGAGCCTAGGCGGTCCACCCAGGTGTCGACCGTGCCCAAGGTCACATTCCTGCTTTATTCTTTGGAGTTATTTATTTATGAAACGTTCTGTACTCGGTGTATGTTGTGTGCATTCCAGTTACGCAGAGTGTGAGCGAACTCTTTTTGTTTTTGTTGGTTTGATGCGAGTTTTTTGATCAAAAAAGGTCGCCTTCCTCTTCCTGGTGCAAGGGGCCCTGCCATTGTGGCCGTTGTGGGAGATATTCTTCAACGGACAGGATAAAGAGCTGTATTCCATCTACGTGCACGCAAGTCCCGGCTACACCGACTTGGCCCCAAAGGAGTCCGTCTTCTACGGCCGCCTGATACCAAGCCAGGGCACGAAATGGGGCGACATGAACCTGGTGGACGCGGAGCGGCGACTCCTGGCGACGGCGCTGTTGGACCTTGGGAACGCGCGGTTCGCACTCTTCTCGGAGTCGTGCATCCCGCTCCTGGGCTTCCCAGCCGTATACGCCCACCTCACTGGCGGCTCCAACACCAATGTTATCTTCGTCGACAGCTACCCCATCAAAGAGCGACATGACCCCTTCTTCGCCGACCGCAACATCAGCCTCGCGCAGTGGCGCAAGGGGTCCCAGTGGTTCGAGATGGACCGGACCACCGCTGTTGAGGTCGTTGCCGAGGAACGGTGGTACGCCGTGTTCCGGGGAGACCACGGCATGCTGAACATGGAGGAGCACTACTTACCGACGCTGGTGACCCTGTTGCGCTGGGGTGCGCGGTGCAAGAACCGGACGCTCACGTACGTGGACTGGAGCACCCGGCGCGAGCACCCCAGAAGCTTCCCAGAGAAGGACATCACGGCTGAGCTGCTCGAGGGGATGAGACAAGGGGATGGCAAGTGCGGGTACAAGTACCATGGCGACGATGACGGTGCCAGCGAGGTGGAGTTCTGCCACCTGTTCGCGCGTAAGTTCTCAAAGGACGCCCTGACAAAGCTGATCCAGCTCGCGCCTGAGCTTTGGCTGGTCTGATCCAGATGCATATAGTACTCGCGCGTCCCTCCTGTTAGGCACATAAAAGGTATGATTTGGGTGTCCAAGCTGATGGCAATGCTCAATAGAAGCATTTTACCATATAACAAACTTCAATTATTTGAAAGAAAATGTACCGGCCAAAGTGCAGATGACATGACAATCCCTAAACTATTGCTCGCTACTTGCCATTTCCCATCATCCCCTTGATCGACTTTGGTACAAAAGCAAAGATCCAATGATAGCTAGTCTTTTCCTCCTTAAAGCTAGTATGAGCTAACCGAGTATCGAACTCAATCATTAGCTTGAGAGCTAAAAAAATATTGTTGATGCTCCTTCTATCACACAAAATGTGAGATAAAGAGAAACAGTACCTACATTAATATTATGATGCCCATTTAGCTATTTAACACTGGAATGCACTCCATTTAATAAACAAAATAAAAACATTATTTGCATATTATATGAAAGAACTGCCATGCTATATATGGGTGAAAAAATACAAAGGTTAATTAGCTGATGCATTAATAATGTACAGTTACAATTGCAAGAACAAATAATAATTTCTCAAAAATAAAAGGCAATCACTCTTTATTATGGTGGATATACACCAATTTTTTATACATATGAACGATGCCATGCAAATTTGTGGATACTTATTTCTTGTCCTGTCAGTGTCTTCTAACAGATACCAAACATCTCCTGATACTCCTGCCCACATAAAAAAGTTAAGCACACATGCTCATTAGTAAAACTCCAAGCAAGCAAAAGAAATTGCTAGCCAAGTTAGCGTTGATTTACCGAAGAATTAAGATCCAAATTTCCCTTTGCTCTCAAGAACAGCAAATGGTAGTAAAATGAGCTTTGGCAAAGGATTTCAATAAAAATAATTTGGTTTTCAGTTTCAGCAATATTATATCATGAACATAAGGTGCAAACGTTTATGACTAGCATACAACCAAGCATAATATCATACATGAGAGTATGAGACAACAAAGTGCATCATATTATACCAAGGGAGCTGTAGTGGACATAAAGGCACATGTGTTACAACCAAAAAGATAATATGAAGACCATAACTATTTTATACAACCAGAAATAGTATATTTTTATTTGTACAAACGTGAAGTTTTTAATTTGCTCCAGTTTTGTAGTCCTTGTCTCAGACTTCCGTAAATTCCCAAGCTCCAGTATTTGAATGCAAAAGTAAACAGAGAGATCATTTCTGAGCAGAACACTCAATAGCTCTCAGAAAAATAATATTAGCAGCCAAGAGACTGCCTACCTTGGTCATTTGAGTATCTCCATCTTTCGCACAAATCCAAGAAGTAAATCATTATTCTCAAGCTAGATTTTTTAAAGGCGTTTGATAGAGTGAAATACTATACAATTATCCAGATGATGGAATATATACGATTTGGGGAGAAATTTATAGTTTGGGTTAACAATATTCTCTACAATGCATCTAGTGCTATCCTATTAAACAATGTTAAAGGAAAAAAGATTATTTGTTAGAGAGGGGGGGGCCCTTGTCTCCTCTCTTATATGTGTCTTGTATATCATTGCTGGTGAGATCTTGCATGCAATATGTGATTTATGTTGCATGGCAGGAAGGGTGATACCTTCATTGCTACTTTGGGCTTGACTATCCTATAATCGATGCTGATGCTACCTTGATTGTTATGTGAGCCAATTCTGTCCAACTCCACATATTGGAAGTTATACTAAAACAGTTCTCCCAATCAACTGGATTAAATCATCTATTGTTCCAATTAACATCAACTCAGAAAGATGTGACGAATTTGCTGATTTATTTGGCGGCAAGAAAGAATGCCTTCCCTTCACCTACTTGGGCCTTCCTATGGGTACCACTAATTCTAGAATGGGGCATCTTATAAGTATAATGGAAAGAATTAACATGAGACTCTCTAGTGTCTACTCTTTCTTATGATGGAAGGCTAGTATTTTTGTTAGCTATGATCGCTTCCATCCCTAACTTTGTTTCGTTCCCTTGCAATTATCTTTGGGTTTCCTAGATCATGTGAAGGTTCCGCCAGAGGATTTCTATGGCAGGAAAGTACATTGATAAAAAAAAGGAAAATGTTTGGTCAAATGGAAAAAAGTGTGTCCCCCCAAAAACAACTGGTGGTCTTGGTGTGAAAGATTCGATGAAGCAAATTTCTGCTATTGTTATGAAAAATCTATACTTCATGAACAAAAAGGATACCCCATGGTTCCAACTTATTTGGCATGCTCACTACAACAATTATAAGCTTCCTTATGCCACACAACCATGTGGATCATTTTGATTGTATGGACATGTGGGATATCTTCATGGATATTACCAATATTAATTTGGCTCTAGAAATATTATGAGACTTTGGAAGGATAAGTGGACATATCCACTTCTAAAAGGAAAATACACGTAACTATTATTCAAAGATGCCAGTTTAAGAAAATTCCTTGATATGCATGCTACAAACATTTGTGAGCATTTCATCTGCTTCTCTACATATGTGATAAACTCGTGGATAAGAGCATCTCCAACAGAGGCTCTAAAATTTGATGCTGTAAAAGTCGTTTGCAGCGTGCTCGATCCGGATACAGCGCGCGGAGCCGCGCTAGCTTCACCGGGTGCTGTAAACCATCGCGCCAAAATGCAGCGCTGAATTCATCCTTTTGCAAATGCGCTAAAATGCCACGCCAAACATAACATTTTCGCAGAATTGCATACGTAAATAGATCAAACACAATGTAAAAATAAACTGGAAATAGATATATTGCAAAATTCAACCCACATTTGCTACAACGAAATTTATTTAAAAACTAAACTACACTACTCAGAATCCCAGTCGAAGTCGGAGGAGTTCGGTGCTGTTGACGACACTGGTGTCAACGTCCACTCGAAGGAGGAGGAGGAAGAGTCGACGGTGAACGTCGACGGGCCGGCGCCATTCTTCTTCTCCTCCTTCTTCCTCGCGGCCTTCTCCTCCTTCTCCTTCTTCGCCTCCTTCGCCCTCCTCGCCTCCCGGTCGCGCTTCTTCGCTGCATTCGCCGCCGCCTTTGCCTCTTCCTTGTCAGCGTAGAAGGCGACCTCCGCGGCCACGTCCTCCGGGAAGGGCCGCGCCCACTCGAGGCGCATGCGCTCGTCCCGCTCGACGACAACAAGGCGCTGCTCGAGCTCGCGCTAGCGCTGCCTCGCCTCGCGCATGACGGCCGGCGGCGGCGGAGCGAGGGCTTCCGCCTGCTGCCGCGTCCAGACTTCGTGGAAGTTCATTGAGCGGCGGGAGCGGCCGAGGCACCAGGCGACTGTGTCATACGCGCGCGCCGCCTCGTGCGCCATCTCGAATGTCCCGAGCCCGATGCGGTTGTCGCCGCTCCGGATCTTGGCATAGAACGTCCCCTTCGGACGCGCGCGAAAGCCGCGGTAGCCGGAGCTCGAGCGGCGGCGGGGAGGCATCACGGCGGAGTAGAGGCGGAGCGGCGCACGAGCGAGGTGGAGTGCAGCGGGAGCGATGTGCGGAGCAAGGTGGAGAGCGAAGCGACGCACGGCTGAATGTTCTTGGCGGTTGGTCGCGTGTGCGACGCGTTTTGTAGCGCGCCGGCGTGGAAACTTTGGCGCGTAGGATAGCGCAGGGAAAAAAGATTCTTTTCCCGCTCCGGTTTGGTGCCTTCGCTGAAGAAGCGTGGGAGCGTCCACGCGCGCTAAATTTTAGTTAAGACGCGACAGCGCGCCTTTCGCACCACTGTTGGAGATGCCCTAAGCTTGGTGAGCAATCATTCACTGATCAGCTGGACAGTTGGTGTTTCCTATTGAGGAATGGATCTCGTGAAGGAAAGTGTATGCATATTTATGCCCTTCAGAGCCTACAATTGAGCCATTTATTGGATTAGGAAATCACGTGTTCTCCCTAAACATACATTTATCTGTTGGCTTCTCATGCAAAACAGGTTAAACACAAGAGATCTCCTAATTAGAAAGACTTTATATGTTGAATCCACCTCTTGTGTGCTTTGTCAAGATAATACCTACTAATTTGCTTCACCTATTCTTCACTTGTGATTTTAGTTAGTCATTTTGGTGAAAATTAAACAGGGATTGGAACCCTGATCTTTCACTGGTTGAAATGCTCATTGATGGCAAACAAAGAGGGAATTCTCACTACTCGAAACAAGCAATTTTATATACTTGATGGAGTCTATGGAACCACGAAAACATGATCATTTTTGTAGCGCTGGAAGCGGCGCGGCAACTTTGACGCGTAGGATAGCGCGCGGGAGAAAAGATTCTTTTCCCGCGCCGGTTTGGTGCCTCCGCTGGAGAAACGCAGCAGCATCCGCGCGCGCTAAATTTCAGTTAAAACGCGATAGCGCGCCTTTCGCACGAAGATGCCCTAAGCTTGGTAAGCAATCATTCACTGATCAGCTGGACAGTTGGTGTTTCCTATGGAGGAATGGATCTCGTGAAGGAAAGTATATGAATATTTATGCCCTTCAGAGCCTACACTAGAGCCATTTATTGGATTAGGAAATCACGTGTTCTCCCTAAACATACATTTATCTGTTGGCTTCTCATCCAAAACAGGTTAAACACAAGAGATCTCCCAATTAGAAAGACTTTATATGTTGAATCCACCTCTTGTGTGCTTTGTCAAGATAATACCGTAGATACTAATTTGCTTCACCTATTCTTCACTTGTGATTTTAGTTAGTCATTTTGGTGAAAATTAAACAGGGATTGGAACCCTGTTCTTTCATTGGTTGAAATGCTCATTGATGGCAAACAAAGAGGGAATTCTCACTACTCCAAACAAGCAATTTTATATACTTGATGGAGTCTATGGAACCACGAAAACATGATCATTTTTGTTTGACAGGGCCTTGACGTTAGGGAATGTTTTAGGTGCATGAAAAAAACTTTTTCCCTTGTGATGCACAGATAAAAGCCTGACGGAAGGCATGCAACAATGGCTAGATACTCTATCATTATTTTCTTTTGATACTCTCTTTTTGTACATTTTTCAATTTTATAAAAAAATACATATTAGGGCTTTTCCTACTGCTTTTGTGTTAAAAAATCGACATTGATGAATCTTGGAGATCTTATTTTTATGCATAAGTAGTGGTCAGTGGAGATATAGTCGAATATGAGTGCAATGACATTGTCTTTGTGCCACATACATTTTTCATTAGTATGTCTATTGGTAAACTTAACCCTCTATATGGATAGGTGTGAATAAGATGGAGGGTGTACAAG